>NC_056730.1:1067120254-1067470254 GCF_019279795.1 Protopterus annectens | reverse complement strand
TTGTCCAGTTTTGTTCTTAGCTGAGGTGCCTTGTCTCTGGATTCTGCATGTCCTCTCTGTGTGTTCATGAGTTTTCAATAGACAATATGTTTTTTTTCCCACATGTCTAGCATGTGCCATAGGTGAATTGGTGATCTTACAACTTGTCGTCAGAATAAGGAAATCACAACACAAAGCAGACATGGTGGAAAAGGCAACAAGGCCCAAAACCGAGTCACAACTCTGGTATTACCTTGAAATGGTAAATTATAATTATTTAGGTTTTGGCTGAAGTTTAGATGGTGTTATACCCACTAAATGCTTAATCACATTCATTAATGCAACATGAAATATACTATGCCCATACTAGCAAGAAACCCTTATTATGTTGCGGCTAATACAAATATTTCACCAGGGCCTACTTGGAAGCAGGTCCATACCTGTTACTATTTAACAGCTAGTAATTTTGATGTTCAGAAAAGAATTTCCCAAATAAGTTCATTCAGACTTTCGATCTGGTCCCTGTTTTTAAGAAAACGTTCATATGATGCTCAGTATTAGGAGGCTAACCAACACTGCAGTACCTATTCTCTGTCCAGATAAACATGGGAAAAGCCACAGGGATGCACCACTAACAACACTATAGATGTATATTTTATATACCCAGTGGCATAGCTTGCCAACACCAGTACAAACATTCACAAGGTAAGGTACAGTATAGAACTATGCTGTCCAAAGCATATATGGACAGGTAGTAAATGAGTGCCCTAAAAAAGTAGTGGGGGTCGACCATACTTTTATTGCACTTAAGCGGCAGTATTCAGGGTGCCAGATCATATTATTTTGCAAATTCAGAGTGATGATTCTCAATAAACTGCAGTCATGGACAATAGTTATTATCCAGGAGGGACAAATTGACATGGAAAAGAAATTCCTTAACAAAAGTTGTATGTGGTGATCCAGAAATGACAAACATATATGACTATTAGATCATGACATCATAGAATGTGAAATTGTGTAGAATACACCAGAGTCAGTGTCATTGCGTACTTAGTTATGGTATCTTGTGGTGTAGTAACATGCATGTATTGAGTTTCATGGCCTGCTTATGGACAACGCATTCCTTGCATTATGAAATCACCTCAAATCATTTTCAAGGACTCATCCTCAAAGTACACCACTGCAGTTTCAACAGATTTTTTTGTTGACTGGATTACCCAACCAACTTGTCAGCAATTACAAGGCTGCTGTTCATATCAGAGGAGTTTAAAAATATATAATGAATAGCATAAAACATTTTACTTCAGCAGCCCACTATCCAGCTAAACTTGGTCTAAAAGACATTTGTTTAAATTTTTAAATAGGTGCTCAAAGCATTGATCCCAGTGAAAAAGCAACTGCTTTGCTAGTTGATAGTTTGTTGTTCGTGGATGGAAATGTTACGCATGTAGTCAGAAATGTCTTCGTTTCTTGCTATATTAGAAAAGAAATGTGGAATGAAAAATGGATTTATTGAAGCTTGTACTCACAGATGTTGACTGCAAACAATTCCAAAGCATTCATTACAGGCCCTTACGTTGTTTTGAAAAGGGGCAGCAGATGGAATTATGGTAGGAGAGCTTGGAATGTTTTGGAAAGAAAGGTGCCACTCAGTAATATTGCAGACAATTTCATTTTGTTTATAGTTCATCTTTGTAAAACTGGACAAAACATAGACTGACAAATAGTGTATTTAGTGCATGTGATATGCTTGTTAAGAAATGTAGAGAATGATTGAAATGGGTGTTGAAATAACAGTGGAAGTGTTAGAATGCATTGCAGTGAAATTGATTGATGAAAATAAACTTGTGAAAAGATAAAACATTGAAGATGCTGGCATCACCCTGGAGCCTTCATTATACTTTATATTGTCAGATTTTTTTTAAAAAGTTATGGCTAAACTAAGTGTTTTTCCTTTTCTGCAGTATTTTAATTATGAAAAAGGAGAGGGTGTCATTGGGTTTGTATGTGGGTTTGCACGTAGGCCAATGCCTTTATGTCCTTATAGTGAAAGAATGAACAGGTGAAACACCCATTAACATTAAGCACAGTCCTTCACCATCTCTGTAGCATTGCTTCATGTTCTTTTTGGTGACATAGTTTCTCCTTCCAACACTTTTATCATGCTGAGCATACCTTGAGAAATTCAAAAGCTGCAGTAGTACCCGAACAAGGAGCATGATTGTCCTCCTAGCTGGTATAGACTTCCATGAAGTGGCTCTCTAAGTGTATGGAGCGAAGTGCAGAAGACACTAGAGCCCTTTAGATACCAGTACAATTGGAATATGATGAAAAATCATATGGGTTTGGGAGTTCCACATAAAGTCTAACAATTTATGTCAGGTGAGAATGGATAACTCTGGGGGACAAATGTCTGGCAAGAAACTTGAATTTTGGAAAAAAAATGTATAGCTAATAGCTTAGCTAAGAAAGGCAGCTGTAACTATCACTGATATATCACTCTGAGAAGAGGCTGCTTATTAATTCTAATGAGTAAATGAAGAGGGGCTCCCACTTTAATGACTTGGTAGTTGTGTTCTTCTTGCCACTTAATTCCATAAGATAAAATCAGTGGTTTACTTGTTGTACAGCCAGAATTTTATGGTAGAAAAATCGATTTCTCTCTATTAATCCTTAGAACAAAAATAGTTGTGAACATGTGAGACGTTTGCAAGATAGTGTTACATTTACTATTGGGATAAGTTAACTGGATTGTGAAATCGTTGACAAACAATGTGGTTGTTAGTACTTTATCTGTTATCAAAGGGATTTCCTGTTTGGGATTTTACATGTATCATGTACACACCCAGATTTTTGACTAATAGCACAAACAAAAGAAGTGGAAGTGAGCAATCTTGATGTGTGCCTCTATGAAGGGCAAATGAAGGGGAGCAATGATTAATAATAACCCCTTGTGTGAACATTTAATAGCATGACATAAAAGCACTCTTGATGCCATAGTTACCCAGAGTGTCCAATGAAAAAAATCCCATTGTAACTAGTAAAATGGTTTCCTGAAGTCAATGAATAATACAGCTGCCAGGAACATTTGATCACTACAGAGCTAATGCATATTAAAAATACTACTAGGTTAGTGTTATCCTGCTGACTGTTAACAAAGTCTTATTGTGTATTTTTATCAATTTGGGGATAACCTTTTCTTGACAAGCAGATTGAATATGGGTCAATATGTTAGTGTAATTTGGGAGTAGTGAGATATGTCATCTGTTAATGGGAAGCCAGCCACTTTAATTTCTTTAGGAAAGGAACTTATGCTCACCATAAAATGTGAGAATGGCAGCATTCCACAGTGCATTATTTAATTGATCATTGAAAGTAAGTGCCTCCCCACTTTATGTTTAAAGGCTTTTTACAGCTGAAAGACCTGTTTAATGTATTCGGTTCTCATTTAGAAACCTGTAGGGCAGAGAGATGATTTTGCAGAAAAATTCCATCTGTTACTAATGCACAGAAGTATACTTTATGAACAGAGGGATTTGTAGAACGGTTATGTAATTTTGTTACTTGATGAGGGGGCAGGATGATTATTGACAGGTTTCCTCTCATTATACCAAATGACTAATAAGATACTCATCATTTCTAGCTTTTAACCAGTGAGCAAGAGTTTTGGGGAGGGTGTATATATGACCCTCAAAAAATAGTCGGAATCAATTTCCACTTCAAATTTAACTGAACAGATTGTAATGCTCTATACTTTAATATACCACTGACCAGTTGCAACTGTAATGCAGGATTTTGATCTACTTTAGTTTTAAACTTGCATTTAATAGTGACATTTTGTGTTTTAGACATATAAATTCCTGTTTTTCCCCATTGTAACCATGCCTTAAGTGTTATTTCTCACAAGCCATAAGTTTAAACATTTCCCAGGCTGTTACATGGGGAAATATTCCCCTTCCAGGAGTTTTCCTAATACACCGTAATCTATAGTCTACATAATGTGACACCTGAACTACTTTTTAGAATAAGGCTACTGGTTTGCCGCATACCAATAGGCTATAATCATATTAAACCTAACATCAACAGACAGTGATCTACAGGAAAAAGTTAGTGTTTCTGTATTGCATACCTGGTCTACTAATATAGTACATTGTATAAAGCAACTGATCAGTCAATCAATCTGCTGGTAACACCAGTTATAGTAAAGTTCCTAGTCTTATCATGGTTGAACCATCACAGGACCATGAGAAAAAAATCCTTTTGAACATCCGATAACAGTACTCTTTTCACAATCTCATTGTTTCATTTGGCTTTATCTGTTGTCACTGAATGAACAACAGTAAAGACATCTCCTATAACAGCAGGTGTACTTCTTCCTTCCCAATATCTACATAGTATCAGAAAATGGTGTGATGCTCTCTACATTAATTCAACAGAAACAGTAGCATCACAGCAAGATCTATCAACACATTAATAATGCCCCACTTACCCTCTTATAGTTTCATAGGTTCCAAGGTATATACTAGGCTAAAGACCACCAGGGCTTTTATAAACCTAGCTGTGCAACCCAACCCAATTGTGTCCCTATGTGCCATATGCATTTATTAGAAGGGGGTATGTTAGGATGTTTCTAGAGGTTATGCAGGGGATATGTTAGGATGTTTCTAGAGGTTATGCAGGGGGTATGTTAGGATGTTTCTAGAGGTTATGCAGGGGGTATGTTAGGATGTTTCTAGAGGTTATGCAGGGGGTATGTTAGGATGTTTCTAGAGGTTATGCAGGGGGTATGTTAGGATGTTTCTAGAGGTTATGCAGGGGGTATGTTAGGATGTTTCTAGAGGTTATGCAGGGGATATGTTAGGATGTTTCTAGAGGTTATGCAGGGATATGTTAGGATGTTTCTAGAGGTTATGCAGGGGTATGTTAGGATGTTTCTAGAGGTTATGCAGGGGTATGTTAGGATGTTTCTAGAGGTTATGCAGGGATATGTTAGGATGTTTCTAGAGGTTATGCAGGGGGTATGTTAGGATGTTTCTAGAGGTTATGCAGGGGGTATGTTAGGATGTTTCTAGAGGTTATGCAGGGGATATGTTAGGATGTTTCTAGAGGTTATGCAGGGGGTATGTTAGGATGTTTCTAGAGGTTATGCAGGGGATATGTTAGGATGTTTCTAGAGGTTATGCAGAGGGTATGTTAGGATGTTTCTAGAGGTTATGCAGGGGGTATGTTAGGATGTTTCTAGAGGTTATGCAGGGGGTATGTTAGGATGTTTCTAGAGGTTATGCAGGGGGTATGTTAGGATGTTTCTAGAGGTTATGCAGGGGGTATGTTAGGATGTTTCTAGAGGTTATGCAGGGGTATGTTAGGATGTTTCTAGAGGTTATGCAGGGATATGTTAGGATGTTTCTAGAGGTTATGCAGGGGTGTGTTAGGAAGTTGCTAGAGGTTCTGCCGGGGCTGTGTTAGGATGTTTCTAGAGGTTATGCAGGGCGTATGTTAGGATGTTTCTAGAGGTTATGCAGGGTGTATGTTAGGATGTTTCTAGAGGTTATGCAGGGGGTATGTTAGGATGTTTCTAGAGGTTATGCAGGGATATGTTAGGATGTTTCTAGAGGTTATGCAGGGGTATGTTAGGATGTTTCTAGAGGTTATGCAGGGGATATGTTAGGATGTTTCTAGAGGTTATGCAGGGGTATGTTAGGATGTTTCTAGAGGTTATGCAGGGGTATGTTAGGATGTTTCTAGAGGTTATGCAGGGGTATGTTAGGATGTTTCTAGAGGTTATGCAGGGGTATGTTAGGATGTTTCTAGAGGTTATGCAGGGGTATGTTAGGATGTTTCTAGAGGTTATGCAGGGGTATGTTAGGATGTTTCTAGAGGTTATGCAGGGGTATGTTAGGATGTTTCTAGAGGTTATGCAGGGGTATGTTAGGATGTTTCTAGAGGTTATGCAGGGATATGTTAGGATGTTTCTAGAGGTTATGCAGGGCGTATGTTAGGATGTTTCTAGAGGTTATGCAGGGGTATGTTAGGATGTTTCTAGAGGTTATGCAGGGGTATGTTAGGATGTTTCTAGAGGTTATGCAGGGGTATGTTAGGATGTTTCTAGAGGTTATGCAGGGGTATGTTAGGATGTTTCTAGAGGTTATGCAGGGGTATGTTAGTATGTTTCTAGAGGTTATGCAGGGGGTATGTTAGGATGTTTCTAGAGGTTATGCAGGGGGTATGTTAGGATGTTTCTAGAGGTTATGCAGGGGGTATGTTAGGATGTTTCTAGAGGTTATGCAGGGGGTATGTTAGGATGTTTCTAGAGGTTATGCAGGGGTATGTTAGGATGTTTCTAGAGGTTATGCAGGGGGTATGTTAGGATGTTTCTAGAGGTTATGCAGGGGGTATGTTAGGATGTTTCTAGAGGTTATGCAGGGGGTATGTTCGTTTGGGCATTACTGTCTGCTTTTGTCTGTCAGAGGCATGAGGCCAGACTTTGGGTGAATTTCTGATTTCCCATCCATTGGTGACGTTTAAACTTAAATATGGTTAGGGACTGATTCTACATCACATGGATGGGGAGCCCCTTCCAGAGCATGGGGATCCTTTGAGACACATATCTGTCTTACCAATATTTTTTTATGTCACAAGCAAAATTTAAATCCTTGTATGAAGTGATTCTTATACTGTTCATTTTGTGGATATGCAAAATGTCCATCAGCGCTGGATCCGAATATGCCTTGTATGCCAGGCATAGATTGCCTCTCAGTAGCCTATAGGAGCCCGAGCACAGAGATAGAGCTTTAAGGTGATCCATACAGGACAATGTGTTTATACCCTGGATTCTTCTTTTAAGAATCCCTTGTGGGCATAACAACTGTTGCATATGTCTGGTCAGGTGCATGCTGTAGGGGGCATTATACTCAAGGATGGGTCAGATAAGGATCAAATAAAGTGGCACTATGACTTCCTTGGTCCTGTATGCATTGCCCTTACTTATAAGTTTGGTGACATAGAGTGATTTTTTACTACCTTTGCCACACGTTGGTAAAAGACCAGATTACTGTCTATATATGTTCCCAGATCCCTGACTACCAGGTCAACTCTTTTTGGTGTGTTTTCAATGGAGTAATTATCCTGGGTGACAGTTTTCCCAAAAGGTACTATAATGTATTTCCTGGCAATGATTTTTAATCTGTGACAGTGGCATCAGTCATTTGTTTGTACTAGACCCTCTTGTAAGATATCTGTGTCATGGAGAAATCTATGGTAACTCCCAATTTGCAGTTAGCTGTGAATTTGACCAGCCAAAGGCCCTTCACACTAGTTTTTGCCTCTGAGAAGAAGATACCAAATAGGAGCAGTCCCTGCATAGAGCCTTGAGGTACCCCACTAGTGATCAGTCTCTTAGTGGAGGTGGTCTCACCAATCTTGACTTCCTGGGTCTTGTCTTTGAGCCAGCTGGCAATTCAGCAAGTTATGTAGGGGTTATGCCTAGTTTGTGACTTTGTCAACTATATCCGAGTGGGGTACTCTATCTAGACAGGTCCAGGTAGGTGGTAAGCAAAAACATAAAATAATGTGTATATTTAATTGGTGTATATTATTTTACTGAATGCTTATTTCAGTGAATCACAAATTGTCAAATTCAGTTTATTTAAAACTCATTTAATTGATTCAGATTCGATAGAAAACATTTTACAGTATAAAATGTGTTTGGCATGGAAAAACGTGACTCTATACAGAAATCAGGACCCTTACACATCCTAAACAATTTAAGACAGCCATCAAAGAGCACTTTAAAAGTCACTGGTCCTACCACTGCACGCTCCCTCCTTAAACATCCCCTACTTCTTATACCTTAATCTACTTTCTGCCCTTAACTCACTTTTTTCACTAGCTCTCTCTAACCTTCCTTGACTATTCTTTCTACTGTCTCCAAAAATCTATTAAGCAAATTGCCTCAAAGAAACATTCTATTGTCATTGTCTTGCCTTCATGCAACTACATCATGATAAAACTGGGTTTTTGTAACCACTTACTCCAAAAACTATACTCATCTTAATTGCATATTTCTTTTTATACATCTTGAAATAGTTTTGCTATACTCCTGATTATTGACACTGTATAACATTGTATTGCTACTTAATGCCTTGTAATAATCCTGTAACATTGCTGTTTAATGCTAATTTATAATGAAATTGTATATGTTGGAGCTTTTCTCCCCGGGCCTCTGCTGAAAAAGGGCCATTCAGCTCAGTCAGATAATACCTGTCAACACATATAAAATAAATAAATAAATAAATAATAAATAATTTCTTCATTACCCCATTAGTGCTGATTGCTGATGTTCACTCCTCTGCTGCCAAATATATCTCTGGGACTAACACTATCAGTCTGTTGTGACTTATTCTGTACCAAAATTGTTGCTGCCTACTTTCACAGTCATCAGCCTCCTACTCAGATTTGCACTATAAGTTCATGGCTCCCTAGTCCCCACTAGGAAAAGAAAGCAGACTGCAGACTTGCGTATATATGCTGAGTCTGTTAACAAGAAAAATGGCAAATACATCTACTTGCTGTAAAACAAATATACCATCCAAAAGGCCTTATAAGCCTACTAATGTTTCCTAGAATATAGGTCTATATGTATGAAAAACATCTGAAATTTCCTAATATCTATAAAAAAACAATGTTGTGATGCTTAATTACAGCATGCACTTAGCTGATGATTTCAGATATGAAGACACACATGCAGGGAACTTTATCTTCATGTAATGTTTACCACTGTATGAGTACATGTTGGGAAGGCATAGGCATAATTCCAATAAACTAAAATTTGTTTACCAAGAAAATATATATGAATTTTAATTTTAATACAGTGAAAAATGAGTATGCAGATACATCCCTGAGAGTGCAGTACTTTTGCTTGTAACGTAACGACAAGCTATATCAAATCATACGCTGCTCCCTCCTCCACTCTGTGAAAACTAGGTTTAATGCAAAATAGAATATGCTGCTATAGTTACAATTTGTTTTAATCTTTTTAATCCCACAGACTGCCAGTTATTAGCTCTCCTGCAATGAACCAGGCTCATTTTTCCTTGCTGAGATGATTGTTGGTCACCAGTGACCATCACCAAAACAGCTATCAAGGATGTTGATGTATGAGGCTATAATTCCTTTCCTAGGCAGTTATGTGCACACCTGCAGATGTGAGGGCATGCGATGTCCTTCCCTGAGGTGTGCATATTCATGCATGTGCCCTATGAAGCCTATCATCTAATTGGCTTGTTATGGATTGCACTCCCTGACTATTACTGCATGGAATAGTCACCCCTCCTCTTACAGATTTCATTATAACAACAAGTCGGGCCACCTTCTTCTCTCCAGCAAGAGTAAACCATGTTGGCAAATCACTGTCATCACCTGGCTCCACTGCTGTCCAAACTGATAAGTGAACTCAATTCACATAATTGATAGTCACTTTAATAATCCATGTGTGCCACAAAAGCCAAGGTAATTTATGTATACGGTTACATGGCACACAAAATATGCATGTTTCTTATGAAATTTATCCACAAACATGTCAGCTAAAATTTCTGTGAAATTATAACACTAAAGTAACATTCAGAAAGTCAGAAGGTGGGGTGAGTCTTCACTATGTTTATAAAATATCACACAAACTAGTTTCAGCTCTTTGTACTTGTGGTCTGTCACAGTGAGATATGCCCACTCTGATAGGGTACATCTACTTTAACTTTAAAGTAATTATATGGAGAAAAACTTAATTGTACAACTCTGGGGCTCCCAAGTGTTTCTTAACTTTTAAATAAAAGCCTTATTAACTCATCCATATTCTTACAAAGGTTAAATCAATAAATCCACAAGACCACATGTGGACACGGTTCTTTCCATACAAAAGAAAGGTAGCTTTATTCCCAAATGGTGAACGATTTTCACCCTAAAGGTAGGTCTTCATCAGATCTGTTTTCTATAACAAAAACTTAAACAAACTGTATTTTATTTGTTTTCTTGTACAATGCTCTAGAAAGTTTTCTATTTCGCTAATTTTATACATTTTGGTGCTAAAATACTTTAGGTCTTTTCAGAATATCTTCCAGTTCACCACTGAATATGATTTTTCAAAGAACTGTAATTTGTGCTATCTGTTCTCTTTAATGAGAAGTAAGAATTTTAATAAAACATTTTCTGTAAGTCATACTAAATGATTAGCTTATATAGTGGAAATCTGAAAATTGTACAAATCTGTTTTTTTAAATATTTTGTTAATGAATGACATTAAAACAAAGTCGAGCAATCATCACTGACTATGGTTAACATTCTTATACTTCATATCAGTGCAAGATGTGTAGAAAAGACATTTTGAGAAAGTGCTTTAAAAAGTGAAAGTAAAGACATGCACTGAGTAAGTAACAAGAATATGATCATGCACTGCTTGATTACTCTGGAAATCGTGCAGTATGCTCAAAGAAGAAACTGTTGCAAAAAAGAGTAAAATCCCATGATTGGAGAAACTCCCTGGTCAGCTTCAATAAGAAGCTGAGATCCCTCATAAAATCCTCCAAAGCTAGTTATGAAAACAAAATTGCCACCGACTCTAAAGACAACCACAAAGCATTCTATAGCTATGTCAAGAATCTCAATGGCAACACTCAGATGTGCTCTGAATTACAGCACAATGTCACTAAATATACAGAACCAACGGATATTGCCAGCATCCTGGCAGATAGGTTCAGTGCTAACTTTACCCCTCTGTCATCCCCTAAAGGGCCCATCTCTATACCAGAAAAATGCAAAGTTCCTGTAATCATGGCTGCACAGGTAAAAACACACTATCCAAAGCCAAGAACAAAGCATCCATGGGACCTGACGACATCCCAGTCTGTGTTCTACATGAACTACAGAACAAACTGGTACCCCACCTAAGTACCATGTTCAATCATAGCCTCACCTCAGGCTATGCCCCCACTGAATGGCGCATAGCAACAGTTATCCCACTCCACAAAGGGGGAGCCACCACAGACCCCGGAATCTACCGCCCCATTAGCCTAACGAGCCTGGTCTGCAAGGCTATGGAGCGTATCATCATGGAACTTATAAATAATGACACTGGTAATCTCCAAACTCAGGACCCCACCCAGTTCGGGTTTGTAAAAGGCAGATTATGTCTCCTAAACCTGATAGACTTCTTTGAAGCAGTCACCAAAGCCGTAGATGAGGGTAAGGTGGTTCACACAGCCTATCTAGATCTTGTCAAGGCTTTTGACATCATCTCCCACTCTGGAATTATAGATAAATTCACTAAACTAGGTATAAATCCCTATGTCACAAGATGGGTTGCCAACTGGCTCACTGACAGAACCCACACTGTGAAAGTAGCAGACTCCAAATCCAGCTTCAGACCAGTGACAAGTGGAGTACCACAGGGTTCAGTCCTGGGTCCTCTCCTGTTTGGTATCTACTTCTCTGAAGTACAGGCCAACACAGAAGGTCTTTGGCTAACAAAGTTCGCAGATGACTGCAAACTAGGAGCCATAATCAAAACTCCAAAAGATGTGGACATCCTACAAAAGGGTCTTGCTGAGACAGATGCCTGGTGTCAAAGCCTCAAGCTCAATGCCAAAAAGTGCATTGTCATTCCTTTTGGTAAAAACTCAGTACCCATAAACTACCACATAGGTGGTAGTCTACTTAACACCGAAAGTGTGATAAGAGACCTTGGGACACAGATGGACAGTAGTCTCTCCTTTGATAATCACATCGCCACAGTAGTCAGGAAATCCTTTTATGTGGCACACCTCATCACAAAAGATTTCTCATCCAGGAAAAAATAGGTCATTGTTCCCCTCTACTCATCACTCATTAGACCCATTATAGAGTACAATGCCCCTTTTGGTATGTACCTCACAAGACATCTACAACAACTGGAAAGGCCACAGAAGTACCTCACAAAGAGGATTACCAGCCTCAAAGAGATGCCCTTTGCAGACCGTCTCAAAAAACTGCAGCTTTACTCCATTGCATATCATCTATTCAGAGGTGATCTCTGCATAACACACAAAGCTATGTCAAAGCCAGAGCTTTTAGACATGCTCCACTTAAAGAAATCACAATCCCTACGAGCTATACGCTCTAGGGACCTAAACCTCGTCATCACAATAAACAGAATATGCTGGAGGGATTGATTCCTGTCCTAGAGACTTCCCATACTCTGGAACAAACTACCTATCTATATCAAACAAAGCTCCTCATTAGCACTCTTCAAGAGAAATCTTGATGATTGGATGGGAGATAGGAAATTCACCCCGGGGATCACTTCTGTGGCTCTGCTCGATAGTGGCACAGGAAAATAATTTTCTTGGGTGGCGAAAGCCAGGATACCTTTGGCTAGGCTTATATAGGCCCTAGGGCCAATAGCCTAGTACCTACCTATGAACCTAAAGATAGGGGGTCTACAGTATTTTGTACTCATGAACTTCCATAGTTTTTGAGATTATAGCACTTTTTAATGCATTGCTGTTTAGTAACAGAAATGAGGATTCCACTTTATATTGAACGTTACTTTTATTACAACACTGTTACTTAACTATGTCCATCATTACCTTGCAGATTATTTGGAGAATTGTGTCTTATATGCATTAGACCTGCTTTGTCTACATCAAATTTAATGTAATGCAAAAAAAATATTATTTACTTTAAATATGTATATTACATAGCTATTTTCTTGCAAACTGCATGTGATGCACTAAAATGAGTTAACATATATTTATTTAAGTTTGTTTACTTAGTAGGGTGCTAATCACAATCTGATTTATAAAGCTTATAGTGTGTTAAGTGGCATTACTTCAGACAGCAGCCACAGTGATGTTTTGCCAGGAAAAAAATGGAACAAAGAATGTATTTAGTTTTTTTTTTTTTTTTTTTTTTTTTGTATAGCATTGGCCTCTATAGACGTAACTCTCATCTACTAAAAAAATAGAGTAGCATAGTTCACTGGACCGACATAGGTTTTACAAACAGGAGAAATAACAAGTCCCTAAATTAAAAAGAAACTAGTTGAATGAGAAGCATATGATCACTTACCATATGAAGATACTTTGGAGTCTTCAGTAGGAAACCAGTATAAAAGTTCATATTTTAGTTGCGCAGCAAGGAAAGGAACAGGAAACAGTGGTAGCTCTGATACAGTAAATGCTGTGGGGTGATAGGCCAGTGAATTCCCATATGAAAGAGCAATGGATGACACAGGGTGAGCAGAAGAGAATATATCACAGGAAGATGTTCTGGAGCTTTCTGTAGAATTCCTGCAGGAAACAGAGAACAAAGAACGTTACATTAGTTAAGAAGAAAATGATCTAAGGGAAGAGTTGCTTGATTTAACAGAGATGGATAGAAATATTAAAATCAATGAAAGAAACAGATTAGAGAAAGTTAATAAGATCCGGAATGTTAGAAGTTTGATAAAAATGAACAGAGTAATCAAGACTATTCACATAAATGTATGCAGTATAACAGAAGTAAATAGGATATATTATTGTGCAGCTAATGATAGCATATAAAGTCTTACCACAAAAATAGAGGCCAGTAAGGGAAAGGAAGGGAAGAAATCAAATCCCATCATGGGAGTATCAGACAGAGAAAATGAGAAGTGTTGCTGTTAGAAGAGTATAGAAGAGGGAGCAGATCAACAAAAATACTTAGAAAGACAGACATAATAAAAGCAACATGCAGTATCAGAACAGACCAGAATCTATTGCACACTATTGCAAATAATAAACTAAAGATATCAGTACAGGCAGAAAAACTTAGAAGATATGCTGAGACATATAAAGGAAAAGTACAAAATAAGCAATTCGTTGATGACCCAAAATCATTTTAAAGAGAATTGGGGAACAGGGCAAAAGGAATAAAAAGTACCAACAAAAAAAGAAGAAATAGTCACATTTTGGAGAAATATCTATGAAGACCCCGAGGAAAACAACAAAGATGCTAAATGGATAGAAATAAAAGAAACAATAAGAAGTTCAAATGAACAGGGTATGAAATGGGATAAGGTAATGGCCAGAAATTGAAACAAAATTTAAAAATAGCTCCTAAATGGAAAACTCCTAGCCCAGATGTAGTACCTAACTTTTCACTAAAAGTATTAACATCTTTACATGAAGATTAAGCCCTGCGTAAGAACTATTTATATGTACATTGGGAACAGACACCAACCTGGTTAATAGCAAGAAAAATGATACTCCTTTTTAAGTGTGAACCTACAAGCTATTCTAAAAACTATAGACCAATAACTTGCCTTACGACAATTTATAAACTGTATATTAGAATTGATGCTGAAAGAGTTTATAGTCATTTAGAAGAAAACTCAATCATGGCAATAGAACAAGAGAGTATAAAAAGAAAGTCATATGGAACAAAAGCTCATCTGTTGTTTAATAAAGCCATAATGAAGAATTCTGTAAAGGGGAAGAATCTAAGAATGGCATGGGTAGATTTAAAAAAAAAAGTATATGAGAGCTTCCCACATTTATGGATAAGAATCTATGATTGGCATGGATAGATTAAAAGAAAGCATTTGAGAGCTTCCCACGTTTATGGATAAAGGAGTACTTGCAGATGTATAAAATACATTGTACATTGATTGATCACATTACAGTAACCATGAAACAGTGGCAAACCTCTTTGCAGCTAAGCCATAATAAAGGACAAATTATTATCCCAGGGACAAAAATTCAAAGGATGATATTCCAGAGAGACTGTTTGTCACCACTGTTCTTTTGTCTTGCCCTTAACCCATTAAGCTGTCTACTTAATAGATTAGACTATGGTTACAGTTTGGATCCCAGAAAACAACAAAGTGCAAAGACTTCTCATCTTCTTTTTGTGGATGATTTAAAACTGCATAGTTCGTCAGATGAGGACCTGAAAGCACAAATGGAAGTTATCAAAACTTTCTCAGATGATTTAATAATGCCATTTTGTTTTGATAAATGTGCAAAAGCAGCAATTAATGCAGGAAAGCTACACCACCAAGAAAATATCAGTCTGGGACAGGAATGTGATGCAAAGAAACTTTAGCAGGAGGGAGTGTATAAATATTTGGAAACTGATGAAGGATCAGCAATAAAACACGAACAAATATGAACAAAACTCAGTAAGGAACATTTTAGAAGACTAAAACTTGAACAGAAAATATCCGTGACATCTAGGAAGAAAAGCCAAGCTATAAACCAACTTGCACTTTCTGTTCTAACTTACAGCTTTGGGATGATTAACTGGCCCCAAAAGGTACTGAATCAGTTGAACAGGAAAACAAGAAAAATGCTTCAAGCTTATCAAATGAGAAATAAAAAATAGTGTATACCAAGATTATATATTCCTCATTCTGAAGGAGGTATGGGCTGCCTCAAAATTGATTACATGTATAGATTTGCAATCGTAGGACTGCTTTTGAAATGTGAAGAGAATAAATCTAAGATTAATTCCCTGATTAATTTAGCAGAAGCATATTGGTGTCAAGCAGGAATGGAAATTAAACCAGAAGTAGACATAAATCAGGCAGCAACTGACTGTGTCAAAAAACAAAAGAAAGACTATAAGGAGAAGGATCAGATGAAAAGGCAAGAAATGTGGAAAAGTCATAAGTATAGCAAGTACTAAAAACTCCTGGAACAACCTTATGCTGATCAGGATATGACACAGGAATAGTTAAGGAGAGGTGAATTTAAACCAAAAGATGAAAGGTTAATATTAGCAGCCCAGGATAGTGGACCATGTACACATTGGTTTACAAAGTCCATTGAACATGTGGGAGAAACAGACCAATGCAGGGTCTGTAAAACAAAACTGGAAACAGTCACACATCTCACTGTTGGGTGTGATACACTAATGGCAGAGGGCCTGTATACTGAAAGGCATAATAATGTGGCAAAACTGTGGCATTGTGCAAACATTACAATACTGAAGTAGCGAGAAACACTGGAAACATGAACCACAAAGCATTATAGAGAATGATGAAGTTCATACCACATGGGATCACCCATTACCAACAGTTCAAAAAAAAGATGGGAGCAAAACAGATATAGTAGCTCATGAAAAGAAGGCAAACGTAGCATTAATCACTGAAATTGCTACAACCAGTGATTATAGTGTCTTACATACACAAAAACACAAAGTCATAAAATACCAGAATTTGCAGGCAGAAATGGGGGCAATGTGGATGAAGCATGCCCAGACAGTTCCAATAGTAATAGGACTATCCCCCTTTGAACGTTTACCTTTGGGATAATAATTTGTCTTGTTTAGATATGCTACCAATACATGCAATTCCATATGAATTACAGAAGGAGTAAATTCTGGGCACATTCTGGGTGCTGCGAAGAACACTTTTAGCTAACATCAAAGCTTGAAACAGTACTAATTTCATTAACTTTAATCATACTTTGACTTAGGAATGGGCTCCAGTCTCATCATGGTATTATAAACCCAAAAGAGTTGGAGAAATTAAACTGGAAAAAATGCACATTGTGAATGCTGTGAAGAGAACTATTGGATAACATAGAAGATTGAAACAATACGAATTTAATGAACTTTAATCATACTCTGATTTACGAATGGGGCCCATTCTTGTTATGCGATTAGAAACCCAAAAGACTTTGAGATATTAAGCCGTGAGAAAATGTACTTGCCTGACCAATAAAATGTATCAAATCACCAATGTGTTCTAATGTCTTTTGTTAGTGCACCATTATGGATTTTTCTCTTTTTTTATCTTGACAAAAAAAGATGTATTTGTTTCATATATTTAGGAAAATCCTGGAGCTTTCAGCCTAACTACATTTTTCTTGTATAACAATGCCTCACTCTGTACAATTCCTTTTAGAGCAGTCACAAATACATTATTGTACCAATCTGGCTTTTACTTTTTAGCCTTCCAGTTAAAAGCATCAAACATTTTAAAAGGTTTGTGTTCATCAGATTATTTAAATCCACAGAGCACTTACACAGACATATGTTTACATGTAATATATCTTCAAATAAAAATAAGGTCTATACTTATCATAACATTATATGAACCTTGTCTTATAGTTTAAATGCTGGAAAGCCATGAATGAACTCTGTCATTAGCCAAGATTGCTGTTACGGGCTTGATTTTGACTTAGATACATCAGTGAAATATAAGCTGTATTCTAATGCAGAACAGCTTCCTACAAATAACCATGAAAATTATACATGTGTTTCACTAGAATAGATAATGCTGACAGCAATTGTTTTAACTCTCAATTTGCACACATCTCTCTTAAGCATATAATTAAGAAATGGTAATTTATAGGAAGCTGAAGGCAATGTGACAAGAATTTGCACGTCTTTTTGCTTCTGGCTGATTTTATTTTAAAATATAAGCAGGTGCCATTGTCTACATTAACATTTACATAAAACATAAAGCAGGTGCCATTGTCTATATTAACATTTACATTTCAAATTAAATTACTCTGCAGTAGAAATAAAAACAAAACCGTTCATCTGATGATCTATTTCTGATCACCCCCATAGTGTCTTCTTCACTTAGTAAAAACATTACCACCTGCAGCCTCAACATTTAATTAAGTTACAACAGAAAATGTCTGACAGCCAATCATTTCTGATAACGGTATAACTTGAATGCCAGTCATTTCAGACATCCTTCGGTATA
This sequence comes from Protopterus annectens, assembly GCF_019279795.1. Taxonomy (NCBI): domain Eukaryota; kingdom Metazoa; phylum Chordata; order Ceratodontiformes; family Protopteridae; genus Protopterus; species Protopterus annectens. The sequence goes on along the minus strand of NC_056730.1, from coordinate 1,067,452,568 downwards.
CCTTAAATCATGCGCATTTTGTATATTTCAGGACATGGTTATGATAAATATAATTATTACATTTAAAGCAATATGCATTTTTGCCAACTGGACACTGGGTATTAATATTCACTATTCCCAACCTCAGGGTGCACTGCTTAAAAATAAAAAAGGAAATAATGACTGTGATTTTAAGAAATATGATTTTAATCAAATATAGCAGGTGTATTTAAAGCTGTGCATATAGGAAATATCTTGAAAGTAAAGTTATGAGGTGCTTGCTAGGAGGGAAAAGAATGAAAAAACAAAACCTAAACACCCCCACCACCCCATATAACTAAGAGATCATTGAAACAATGTTCAATCAACAGCTAATGCCTTTTATGTACTAATAGAATGAGAACATGCAAATTTTTATATGAATGGGATTATATATCAATCATACATAAAGTACATAATAAGGCTACATTTTTTAGAAATTAGGATATAATCACAACTGCAAATGCAAAGTGAAGGGGTAGAGAAATTTGATAATTTCTGTGTAATTGCGAGGTAATGAAACATTTTTACAGACTACAGGCACAAATGCTAAAGGTGGCTTATATTCTGATTTTATAAGACAGCAAGGATTATTAGATCCTTAGAGCATTAAAATAAACTATTTCTGTGATATCTGAACACAAGCTGTTATGACCCCTAACCACAAGTAGACATTTCCACAGATCCCTATAATTACTGTCTGATCAGCTCACCAGGACATTTTGCAAGGTGCTGGAAAGAATCATCACAGAATTTATTCATGCATGGAAAACCTCCATCTCCCTGATTTAACCCAGTACAGTTTTGGCAAAGGTAGATCCTTTATGCTTAGAGACATACATTTTTGAGTGTGTGACTGTTGTCCTGGATGAAGGTTTACCTGTCCATGCCACTTACCTTCATTTGACTAAAATATTTAATAGAATCATGCATAAACTCAGAGATATGAAGATAAATGAAGCTATTATAACTTGGATTTTCAACTGGCTACATGACCCAGATAAATCCTATCCTCACAGTGCCCTATTACCAGTGAAGTTCACCAGGTCTCTGTCTGAAGCAACATATTTTAGCATCTTTTTTTCAGATGTGAAAACTGAGTCCAGTGTCCTGTTCACCAAATGAGCAGATGATATCAGACTTGAGAGTATTGTCTTTAACCCTGCTGACACTACCACACTTCACGCAGCATTTAACATTAAAGCAAATAGAGCAGTAAATGATCTTGCCTTCAATGTAAAAACACATAGCTTGCTGGCATTAAGAAAACACTTCCACCTCATCCTCTGTGAGGTTGTGAAACATGCCAGACAAGTAAATGTTCTCTGTTGTACAGTACTTATCAGACCAATTATAGACCAAGGTAACCTGTGCTGTAACCCATTCACATGATATGGTGCAGCTGGAGATGGTACAAAAATTCCTCATAATGTGAATCAAAGAGCTTCCAGACTTGCCTCTTAGTGAAAGACTACATCACCTCTCTCTCTCTCTCTCTGTTTTTCCTCTAGCTTGTCATCTTCTTAGAAAAGACTGTGCTGACATGCAGTGCACAAAAGGGCTCTTTACCATATGAAATGTTTTTGCTTAGAATACCACCTGTTGACCTGAGCACAAGAGAATACTCAGTATCAATAAAAATGAATTTCAGCCTTACTGTGGATCATGGCAGCATCGTATCTCACAGATTTCCATAGCTATGGAATGAAATCCATGGCCCAATGAAATCATTCATGCCTATAGATCTAGTTGTGTGGATTATCTTGTCTCATTCAAGCCTACAGTGTTTGAAAGGCAATCCACACACACTGATGTTATTTCTCCGTAGCTTGATCTCTTTTGACGGAGCTGCTCTGCGTTTGGTGACATAGCCAGAAATCTGAAGTGAATCTGAACTAAATCCAAGGCATCCACTGTGATGAACAAAAAAAGTATATCTGAAGCTGCATTGCACTTTTTTGAACTGCATTTTGCTTAACTGTTGTTTCATTTTTTTTTCTGTTGCTGCTGCTGTGACTGTTTTTTTCTGCACTTTGAAGTCCTAGTACTTCTGTATTTCATAGCATAGGCTAGATTCAGATCTGCTGAATCTAGGCTGTTTGGTATTAACTGAGCACTAAAACCAGCCATCCTACATTAAGAAGGCCCTACTATACCTTATGACAGAAGTGTGTAGCCCAGGACCCATCTGGTTTGGGGTAAGGAAATAAGTCTAGCTTTTGGCTTCTCCCTTTGGCTAGTTTGTGTTAAAATTGTTTAACTTCGCTTGAACTTAAGTATTCCATTTGCACGTAGCTGAGCACCCCACAACTGGGTTTAGTGCTGTCGTGCATAGACACAAATGCTTAGAAACAACAGTTTTCCCTTGTTATCTGCTAGAGACCCCTCCTTAGCTCCACTGCCTCTCTGTACACAATGGAGTTGCACATTGCTACCCAGTGAGCAAACCAGCTGTGCATTCTGAGGCACTGATGAGGTCTTCCACCCTTAACCTTCTACAGAATAACTGTCCTTATTAGTCTCACAAGCAAATCCTGGTCCATCTTGCCCATCCCCCACTAGTCACTACAGTATATACCTGCCAAAATGGATGGACAGTTTCCCACCATTTCCCTAACCAACCTGATTGACATGGTCATCCTGAGGCAATTCAGCAATTGCCTCATGTATACTGACAACCACAGATACAGTATGTGAGAGATGTAACTATACCATGAAATTAGAATAAGTCCTCTTACACAACAACAAACAAGACATACAGTAAGTTGTCAGCATACACACACAGACACCTTCCCTCTCACACAAGAGAAGTTCAAGACACATAAACCCACATATGCAGAGGTACTCACTAAGAGTCTACCAAATGACCATAGACCTCACAAGTACAAACAACATACACATACTGATACTCAAACAAAATCCACCACCACACATAACAGCATACATATCAGTGTCTCAACAATTAAGCCCATAAGGCAATATGCCTCAAAACCAAATGCTCTGTTTATAGGTGACTCAATAGTGAGACAAACAGATGTTCCCATCATTAGGATGGACAAGGAGAAGGTCATGGTCAGCTGCCTGTCAGGTGCCAAAATCCATGAAATCATGCAGGCACTCAAGTCACTCAGTAACAATTACTGTTATGACTCTGTCATAGTACATGTTGGTGTGAATGACTTAAGATGTACCTCTCTGGACTATATGAAGAGATACATGACCGAACTCTTAGATTATGTGTCCCAGGCAGTTATGTTCCTAGCCCTAAAAAGCATTCTATCTTCACCAAGTATAATGCCACAATGCAGACAAAAAAAAAAAGATTGATTTCAATGATTGGCTTAGTTTCTGGTGATACTCTAGGGGGATCCAGTATCAGTCTGCCTGGGAAGACATGGTCGACAGTCCACGCTGCTTTGCCGGAGATGGCTTTCACTTGTCTCCTCAAGGCTTTTGGATATTGGCAAAGATTCTTGCCTCCCCACATAGTGCCTTTTTAGGCAATGTCCAAATAACAAAACTTCTGATGTAAAGAAATCCACTAAAGGCAAAGTCAGGGTCATGCTGCTTAATGCTAGGAGCTTGAAGAGTAAACTGCACTCCCTGGAAGCACTCCTCACCTTGCAAGATGCTGATGTTTGTGCAGTCACAGAGACATGGTTTAAGGCTACTGAGAGCACTCTGGTCGTGCAAGGCTGCAATGCCTTTCACATGTTCAGACCTCAAAATGAGAGTGAAAGAACCAAGGGTGGAGGTGTAATCATCTTTATTAAATCCAAATACACCTTGAGACAGGTGAAACAGTACGACTCTCTTGAGTTATTCCAGGTCCAATTAACTATAGGAAAAATACCCTTCCATATCATCACAGGTCCCCCACCATGAACCAGGATAAGCACACCACCTACCTAGACTTGCTAGAGTCACTCAGCATACAGCCAAACACCTCAGTCATGGGAGATTTCAAATATCCTTCAATCAACTGGGTGACTTACATGAGCACAAACATGATCACTATGAGGCTCCTGGACTTTGTTAATTCAAATGCCCTGGAACAGTTGGCCTGCACCCATAAAAGGGGCTCAAATATCCTGGATATAGTGCTCCTCAACATGTGGGGTCACTGCACTACCCCCTGTCTGTTGCCCTCCCTGGTAAGGCCAGAGCATAAATCTTTCTCATTTGAAGTAAAGATCAAACCAGACACCCCCACAGGAGTAAAAAAAACTGAAACATTTCTCCAAAGCAAATTATTGCCTATTTAGCGATGGTATAAAAAGTTTTAAACCACCTGTCAACATAGACAACAGTGACTCCTATGCAGAGAAATACACAATTGCCCTATATAGCCACTTAAACAAATGCATTGACTTGGATGAACCTAACAGAAACAAAAATAAGTCTTTTCGAAAAAACAGGCCACCCTGGTGGACTGTAAGTATAAATAAGTTATACAACAAAAGAAATAAACTGATATCTAAAAACAGGAAGGAACTAACTCAACAGAGGATGAATATCCTCTACAGCTTCAGCAAGAAAATCTGATGTCCTGTTAAGTCCTCTAAGGCTAGCTATGAGTGTAAGTTAGCATCCTTAACTAAAGATAATCATAAGGCATTCTTTAGCTACATCTGAAACCTAAGAGGGAATGCCCAGCTGTGTTCCAAACTTATAGTGGATGGTACGACTCATACTGAACCAGAGGAAATTGACAACCTGCTAGCCGACATATTTGGCAATAACTTCACTCCCTATCCCCACTTGACATACCCCAAGGCATTCCCAACACCAGTTCTCTATTGAATATCTCCAAACATCAGGTCATGCAAGTTCTCTCTAAGACCAAAAACACATCCTCTATGGGACCAGATACCATCCCAGGCTGCTTACAAAACACTCGAAAACAAGACCTAGCAGAACCGCTCAGCACTCTCTTTAACCATAGCCTAAGAATTGGTTTTGTCCCAGTAGTGTGAGGAGCAGCAACAGTAACCCCTTGCACAAAGAGGGCCCATCAACTGATCCTGAGAACTATTGACCCATAAGCCTAACCAGCCTTATCTGCAAGGCCATGGAAAGAATCACCATAGACCTTATCCACAAGGATATAGGTGACCTTCAAACTCTTGATCCAACCCAGTTTGGCTTCCACAAGAGTAGATCTTGCTTATTAAACCTGGTGGATTTCTTTGAGAATGCCATCAAAGCCCTGGATGAGGGCAAAATAGTACATACTGCCTATGTTGATTTAGCCAAAACTTTTGACACACTCCCCCATTCAGGTATCATAGAGAAACTCTCTGAGCTGGGGATTAACCCATACATTTCTAGATGGGTTGCCAACTGGCTCACCAACAGAACATACACTGTCAAAGTTGAGGAGTCCCCTCTGCCAGTAGACCAGTTACCAGTGGGGTACCACATGGATCTGTGCTGGGCCCCCTAATGTTTGGAATCGATTGCTCTGAAGTCCAGGTGAAAGTAGATGGCTTGTGTATTACAAAGTTTGCATATGACTGTAAACTGGGCGCAATCATAGAGTCCCCCAACAATGTTAACATATTACAGAAAGAGCTGAAGCAGACAAATGATGGGTGCCAAACTCATGGACTAAAACTTAATACAAAAAAATGCTTCATTATCCCCTTTGGCAAAGAAGCAGCTCCTACTAATTATGATATAGGTAGCACCTTTCTAAGCTCAAACTCAGTGCTGTGAGACTTGGGAACACAGGTTGATAGCAATCTAAACATCGATCACCATGTGTCCATAATCATGAGGAAAGCATTCTACATTGCACATCTCATAAATAAGTTTAACGCATCCAAGACCAGGGAGGTTATAGCTCCACTGTACCTAACTCTTTGGTTCATAGGTGTGTACTACGCTAATGGCCCTGGGGCTTATGTAAGCCTAGCCAACAAGAATCCCTAGTATCAAGTCAACAGGCATTAGTTCCCATTGCCTCCATCTAGCAGGGCAGCTGAGGTGATCTCCAGGGTGAATTTTCTATTTCCCATCCACTCGTCAAGATTTCTTTTGAAGAGGGCCAGAGAGGAGCTCTGCTTGACATGGATGGGGAGTCTGTTCCAGAGCATGGGCAGTCTCTGGCTAAGGAACCTGTCCCTCCAGCATGTTCTATTTAATGTGGTAACAAGATTGAGGTCCCTGGAGCATGTGGCATGGCGGGATTTTTTTTTTTTAGATGTAGCATGTCTAGCAGCTCTGGGTCAGACATGGCTTTGTAGGTTAAGCAGAGATTGCCTTTAAGGAGGCAATATGAGACTGAGGATAGCTGGAGTTTTTTGAGTCTGTCAGTATAGGGCATGTGTTTAAGGCCTAGAATACTCTTGGTGAGGTATTTTTGTGGCCTTTCCAGCTGTTGCAGGTGTTTATTGAGGTACATGCCAAAAGGGGCATTGTATTCTATAATAGGTTTAATGAGGGATGAGTAGAGATGGATGATGACCTCTTTCTTCCTAGATGAGAAACTGTTTGTGATGAGATGTGCCACATAAAAGGATTTTCTAATCACAGTGGTGATGTGGTTGTCAAAGGAGAGGTTGCTATCAACCTGTGTTCCCAGATCTCTTATTACACCTTCTGAGTTAAGTGGAACATCGTTGATGTGGTAGTTCATGGGCAAAGAGTTTTCCCAAAGGGAATAACGATGCATTTTTTGACATTTTGTTTAAGACCGTGGTTCAGACACCAGTCATTGGTGTCAGTGAGGCCCCTTTGTAGGATGTCTATGTCAGTTGGAGATTCTATAATGGCTCCTAGTTTGCAAACATCTGCAAACCTGGTCAGCCAGAGTCCTTTTGTGTTGGCTTGAACTTCTGAGAAGTATATGCTGAACAGAAGGGGACATAGGACAGATCCCTGTGGGACACCACTTGTGACTGGTCGGTAGTCTGATTTGGAGTCTGCAACCTTCACAGTGTGAGTTCTGTGAGTCAGTTAGCAACCCACCTTGTGACAGAGGGGTTAATGCCTAGATTAGTGAGTCTATCAATGATTCCTGAGTGGGGATTGGTATCAAAGGCCTTGGCAAGATTGAGATAGGCTGGGTGTACCACCTTGCCCTCATCCACAGCTGTGGTGACGGACTCAAGGAAGTCTACCAGATTGAGCAGGCATGACCTACCCTTCACAAATCCGAACTGTGTGGGGTCCAGAGTTTGGAGGCTTTTTATATCCCTATTTATAAAATCCACTGATGATATGCTCCATAGCCTTGCATATCAGACTAATCAGGCTAATGGAGCAGTAGTTTCCGGGGTCTGTAGTCACTCCCCCTTTGTGGAGTGGGATGACCATGGCCGTTCGCCATTTAGTGGGTACAAAGCCCGGAGTGAGGCTGTGATTGAACAGGGCACTCAGGTGTGGTGCCTGTTCATTTTGTAGCTCATGTAGGATGCATCCAGGGTATTATCGGGTCCCATGGAACTGCATTCTTGGCTTTAGACAGTGCAGTTTTAACCTGAGCAGCAGTAATATTAGGAACTTGAAACTTCTCAGGAATTGTGATTGGCCCTTTGGGGACGGACTCAAGGAACGCGTGGGGTCCAGAGTTCAGGCCTGCTGAATCTAGCTTTGTTTGTATGCTTGTTTGTTTGCTTGTTATTTCCCTGAAACGCTAATTCCACCTAAAACGTGGCTTTTCAGCACTTCTATGGATCCCTTATGATATCTGCATTGCTTACTGTATTTATTTCCTTCTTTCACTTGAATGAAAGTTACTGTTTGTCATTTTTGCATTTAAGTTACCTGTAGCACATTGCATTTAAGTTACCTGGCACTTGCTCACTAAAGCAATTATATAGGTCAACGCTAAAAAATTAAAAGCACTACACCCTCACAAACTCCCCTTGAGTACCTTGTTCCCCATTGGCCCTTTTTTTCAATTATAAAGGAATTCTCAGTACTATTCTAGCATGTCCAAAAGTCAGTTGTCAATCTCCTATCTGGTCCAGCTGGTGAATCTGGGAATCTTGAGGCAATGTTACAACTGCCTCATGTACACAGACAACCCTCTCCTCCTCCCAACAAATTCCAACACATGTGATAGATGCAACCATATAGCCATACTGGAGGTTAAACTCTCTCAACTCAGTACTGGCGTAACCAGTCAGGAGGAAAAGGAAACTACACTCACTACAATTCCAGTCTCACATAGACCTACCATGATAGCAACCCAAACACATAAACACACAAAAACATACTCGGAGGCTCTAAATAAAAATCTGCCTAAGCAGCAGAGACCTCCAAAGCAGACACCCAAGCAACCGCTACCCCAAAACAAAACACATGCAACACATAGCTCACAAAGCCAGTGTACCAAACAGTTACAGCCCTTAAGGCTAAACAACACACCTGATACACTTGTAATAGGTGACTTTATCGTCAGGTACACTGACGTCCCACTCATCATGCTGAACAAGGAGAAGGTCCCGGTGAGCTGCCTGTCAGGCGCTAGGATCCACCACATAACACAAGCACTCAGATCACTCCAAGGCAAGTACAAATATGACTCAGTCATTGTCCATACTGGTGTGAATGACCTGAGACAAACCTCCCTGGACTACATGAAAAGAGACATAGAGGAGCTCTCTGAGCATGCAGCCCAGGCCGGTATGACCCTGACTTTGAGTAGCGTCTTACCTTCACCAAGAATGATGCCACAATATGAAGACAAGATGATCAATTTCAACAATTGGCTTAAGTATTGGTGTCATTCAAAGGGGATCCAATGCCTGTCAGCCTGGGATGACATGCTCGACAAGCCACGATGCTTCACTAGGGACGGCTTGCACCTATCACCCCTGGGCTTTCAGATATTGGCAAAGGCTCTTGCTACCCCCATAGCGCCTTTTTTAGGCAAAGCTCAAAAGACAAACCCACCTCCATAGGTATCACAAGGAATAAGAAACTAAGAGTAATGCTACTCAACGCCAGAAGTCTAAACCTCAAGATGCATGCACTCGAAACTCTCCTTAGCATGGAGAACATCAGTATCTGTGCAGTAACAGAAACCTGGTTCAAGGCTCCCGAGAGAACCCTAGCACTACCAGGTTATACCTCATACCATGCTTTTCGGCCCCAAAACTTGGACCGAACCACAAAAGGAGACGGAGTATCAATATTCGTCAAAGATACCCACACCTGCAGGTTGGTGGCACAGCATAAAGCATCAGAGACTATCCATGTGCAACTAACAGTGGGTAAAACTACCTTCCAGTTTATAGCCTGCTACAGACCACCCTCCCAAACCCAGGAACTCTACTCGGCCTTCCTGAGAACACTGGAAAATATGAAGGTCTCTCCAAACACCATTATATTGGGTGACTTCAACTACCCAAACATAGACTGGGAGCATTACTCTAGCTCCAACACCCTTGCCCAAAGGTTCCTAGAATTTATAAACTCAAATGCTATGGAACAACTTGATACCACTCCCACAAGAGGGAAAAACATACTGGACCCGATCATCACCAACATGGAGACTCTATGCTCCGGACCAGAAGTGTATCCCTCACTGGTAAGATCAGACCATAAACTAATCTCACTGGATATTCACATCCCGTCCCCACCCCCTGCCCAGAAAACCACAGTGAAAAACTTCTCTAAAGCAAATTTCACACTCCTCAAAACCAAGGTGGAATCCTTCAAAGCCCCCGGGCCTGTGGAAAATACGGCCCAGACCACAGAATCCTTTATAAATGCATTCCAAGAACACCTTCAGGAATGCATGGATCATGCAATCCCAAATAAAACCAAGACCAAATCCTCCAAAGGCAGACATCCTGTCTGGTGGACCCCAGCCATAAACAAACTATACAATAGAAGGAGGAAGCTACTACATGATAGAGCAAAATCCCAAAAAGGGAAGGCATCTCTGATCAGTATTAGCAAAAAACTACGGGCACTCATAAAATCCTCTAAGGCCAGCTTCGAGAGAAAAATTGCACAGGACACTAAGGATAATCACAAGGCTTTCTTTATTTATGTTAGGAACCTGGGTGGGAATTCCCAGATATGCTCAGAATTAGTCCAAAATGACAAAAAATACACCGAACCCACAGACACTGCCAACATCCTAGCTGACAGGTTCAGTGTAAACTCCCCCCCCACCACCAAAAGGGCAAATATCTATCCCAGCAGAGTGCTGCCCCCCTGACATCTCAGATGCTCAGGTAAAAGCCGCCCTCTCCAAAGCAAAAAACACAGTGTCAATGGGACCAGACGGTGTCCCGGGCTGCGTCCTACATGAACTCCAAGAAGAGCTAAACCCAAACATAAAACTACTGTTCAATCTCAGCCTTACTACAGGATATGTACCCAAAGAGTGGCGTACAGCAATGGTGGTCCCTCTCCAAAAAGTTGGTGCCTCAACGGATCCTGGAAACTATCGCCCCATAAGCCTGACTAGCTCGGTCTGCAAAGCTATGGAAAGGATCATCATGGACCTTATAAATAAAGATATTGGGGACTTACAGACACTGAATCCTACCCAGTTCAGCTTTGTTAAGCGCAGATCCTGCCTCTTAAACCTGGTCGATTTCTTTGAAACAGTCACCAAGGCCATTGATGAGGGGAAGATGGTCCACACAGCCTACCTGGACCTCACAAAAGCCTTCGATACAATACCGCACTTGGGCATTATAGATAAGCTCACCAGCTTAAATATAAACCCCTATGTCACTAGATGGGTTGCAAACTGGCTCAAGGACAGAACCCACATGGTTAGAATTGCTGGAGCCATGTCAGACTCCAAACCAGTTACAAGTGGCATCCCACAAGGCTCAGTCCTGGGACCTCTCTTGTTCGGTATATATTTCTCAGAGGTACAGGTCAACATGGAAGGACTGTGGCTGACCAAGTTCGCAGATGACTGCAAACTGGGCACCATAATCGACTCTCCAGCTGACACAAGCATCCTCCAAAAGGGCCTCATAGAAACAGACAACTTGTGCCAGAGTCATGGCCTCAAGTTAAATGCCAAAAAGTGTATAGTCATCCCCTTTGGCAAAAACAAAGTGCCCACAAATTACCACATAAGTGGTAATCCATTAAGTACAGAAGAAGTAATTAGGGACCTGGGGACTAAAGTTGATAGCAATCTCTCATTTGACAACCACATGGCCAAAGTGGTTAGAAAAACATTTTATTTAGCCCACCTAATCATGAAGGGATTCACATGTAGATCAGGGGAGGTCATCATGCCTCTTTACTCATCCCTCATCAGGCCCATAATTGAGTACAATGCCCCTTTTGGGATGTACCTTACCAGACACCTGTAGCAACTGGAAAGACCCCAAAAGTACCTCACCAAGAGGATCAAAGGGCTCAAACATAAGCAATATGCTGCCTGGTTAAAGAAACTCCAGCTCTACTCAGTGGCATACCGCCTGCTCAGAGGCGATCTGTGCCTGACATATAAAGCCATGTCCAACCCGGAATTAATGGACATGCTGCACCTCAGAAAATCCAAATCCCATCGAGCTATGCGCTCAAGAGACTTGAACCTCAGCACTGAAATAAATAGGACATGCTGGAGGGACAGATTCATAACCCAGAGGCTCCCTTCACTCTGGAATAAAATCCCAGTCCAGGTTAGGCAGAGTTCCTCATTGACTCTCTTCAAGAGGAATATTGATGAGTAGATGAGGGATTGTAGGTTTACCCCGGGTATCACTTCTGTGTCACTGTTGGGCGGCCACGGTGGTGCAGTGGTTCCGATCCACTTGACAGCAAGAGGTTCTCCTCGTTGATCGATCCTTGGGGGCTGGTCGCTGCTGCATGTCTGTCCATCCCTCCCTGTTTCCTCCGGGGTTTCCCTCTCCTCCTCCATCCCCTCCCATCCCAGCTTGGACATGCCACTCTAAATTTGGCCTCTGTGTGTGGTGTGTGTGCGTGTCTGTGGTGGTTTCTCTGCCTGGCAACTCGACACAGGCTCAAAACCACACGCCACTCCACTGTGCGGACAAGTGCGACAAGGTGATCCACCGAGAAAAAGAAAAAGAAGAAAAAAAAGAAGAAGATCACTTCTGTGTCACTGTTAGACAGAGGCACAGTATACTAACCTCAAAAAAAGGGCATAGCAAAATTAATTTAAAATGGGTGGCGAAAGCCAAACACACTCTGGCTAGGCTTATAAATGCCCTAGGGCAGATAGCCTAGTATGAACCTATTAACCTATGAAAAGGGGTAGAATGCCTTGTAGTTGTTTTTAGTATTTGCTGCTCTTTTGTTCTCATAGCTAGCTTTCGATGATTTGATGAGATATCTCAATTTTTTGCTAAGGCTAGCTAGGGATTTTTTCAAGTCTTGGGACTTTACCCTTTTCTGCAACAGTTTCTTCCTTCTGTTGTAGAGTTTGTTTATGGTAGGGGACCACCAGATTGGCTTCCTTTTTTTGGAGGTAAGCATCTTGGTTCTGTTTGGGATTGCTCTATTCATGCACTTGTGAATGTGTTCGTACAGCGCAATGGTGTGTGACTCAGCAGTCGAGTAGCTATTTTCCAACTGCATGGGCATCATAAAGTTTGCCACCTCTGTTTTTAGGAGCCCAAAGTTTGCTTTGGAGAAGTTTTTTACAGTGCCTTCTTTTATGGCGGGAGAGGGGGGATGTGGATATCCATGGTGATTAGCTTGTGGTCAGATCTGACCAGGGAGGAGTTAATTTCAGGTGTAGAGCAGCAGTTCTTCATGCTGGTTATGACCAGATTGAGGATGTTGTTACCCTTAGTGAGGGTAAGAACAAGTTAATTCAGGACATTGGAATTTATGAATTCCAGGAATCGTTGAGCAAGTGAGTTAGTACTTGAGTAATTTGCCCAGTTTATATAGAGGTAATTAAAGTCCCCCAGTATTAGGGTGTTGGGTTGCACTTTGGTATTTTCCAGGATGTTTAGGAATGTATAGTGGGAGTCTTGGGACATGGTGGGGGACCTATAGCAGGCAATCACGTGGATTGTTGTCTTGCCCAGTGTTAGCTGTTCCTGGACTATCTCCGAAGTGCTGTGTTGGGTTACTAGTCTGGAGGTGTGTATATCCTTTATGAATATGGAGACACTGCCACATTTAGTGCTTTGGTCCAGGTTTTGGGACCTAAAGGTGTGGTATGAATTATAGCCTGGTAGCACGTGGGTGCTCTCTGGTGCCTTGAACCAGGCTTCAGTTACTGCACAGACATTGATGTTCTTCATTTTAAGGAGGGTTTTGAGTGAGTGCATTTTGACATTCAAACTTTTAGCATTGTGTAGCATAACCCTCAGATTCCATTTGGTTGTAGCAGTTAGAGTGGTACTTTTGACATCAGAGCAAAAACCAAAGCGTCAATGAAAAACCACTTTAATAACGAGCAACGCTTTCGGAAATAATCCTTTGTCAATACTAAAATGCATGAGTACATTCTCCATATATATAGGTCCCAGGATAGTCACATGACCGACAGCCAAAGTCATATGACTTGTATTCAAAGCATAACATACAAAATATAACAAAGCATAATAAAAACTTTTTAAAGTTTAAAATAAAAATTCAATATATGCAGGACAACTGAAAACAATACATGTAGAGAGTATAAAAAACAATATAAAGAACAATACATGTAAAGAGTATAAAAAACCATATCACAACTTGGTTCTACTAAGCTTAATCAGTATAGGTTTAATACTATTGAAGAAAAATAAGAGCAAAACTGATAACACCAAGAAGAGTAGTTCCAGAACCGCAAAGTGAAGACAATAGTTCGTAAAAAAGGTAAGTCCTTTATTAGTTGCCAAGTGGTAAAAATCCAAAGACAGTTGGTACAAAGCAGCAAAATCAGACCAAATGGTAAAATCCAAAGTCAGTAGGTACAGAACAGCAAAATCAGACAGCGCCATTTCGCTTGGAGAATGCCAAGCTTTTCAGTCAAAAACAGTTGCCTGCAGTGAGGCAACTGTTTAAATGAGGATGTTAATTAGTCACATGTTTGATTAGAGCTGAATTGCATTAAGAAACAATTGAGACTGTTTTGAGCAAAAACAGCCAAGTAATAAAATAAAACATTAAAATGTGCATAGGTTAAATTGACATTGCATTGTTTATACATGACTGGTAAACCAAGTGAGTGTTATGATGAAATTAAAACTTTGCTTGTCCAAAAGGTTTGATAGAAATGCAAATACAAATACAAGTGGAGGTTTAAAAAGCTGTGTGTGATCCAAGTGAGTTTGAAGTCAGCAGTGCTGTGTAATATGAGACTCAGTGTAGTGCTGTTATGTTAGCCAAATATGTATTGATTAAATTTATTTGGGCTTAAGGTTAAACCAAGTTGGGGGGAAAAAATTTGGTTTTCTATGAATGTAGCATCTTACCTTCACCAAGAATGATGCCACAATATGAAGACAAGATGATCAATTTCAACAATTGGCTTAAGTATTGGTGTCATTCAAAGGGGATCCAATGCCTGTCAGCCTGGGATGACATGCTCGACAAGACACGATGCTTCGCTAGGGACGGCTTGCACCTATCACCCCTGGGCTTTCAGATATTGGCAAAGGCTCTTGCTACCCCCATAGTGCCTTTTTTAGGCAAAGCTCAAAAGACAAACCCACCTCCATAGGTATCGCAAGGGATAAGAAACTAAGAGTAATGCTACTCAACACCAGAAGTCTAAACCTCAAGATGTATGCACTCGAAACTCTCCTTAGCATGGAGAACATCAGTATCTGTGCAGTAACAGAAACCTGGTTCAAGGCTCCCGAGAGAAACCCAGCACTACCAGGTTATACCTCATACCATGCTTTTCGGCCCCAAAACTTGGACCGAACCACAAAGGGAGGGGGAGTATCAATATTCGCCAAAGATACCCACACCTCCAGGTTGGTGGCACAGCACGAAGCATTAGAGACTATCCATGTGCAACTAACAGTGGGTAAAACTACCTTCCAGTTTATAGCCTGCTACAGACCACCCTCCCAAACCCAGGAACTCCACTCGGCCTTCCTGAGAACACTGGAAAATATGAAGGTCTCTCCAAACACCATTATATTGGGTGACTTCAACTACCCAAACATAGACTGGGAGCATTACTCTAGCTCCAACACCCTTGCCCAAAGGTTCCTAGAATTTATAAACTCAAATGCTATGGAACAACTTGATACCACTTCCACAAGAGGGAAAAACATACTGGACCTGATCATCACCAACATGGGGACTCTATGCTCCGGACCAGAAGTGTATCCCTCACTGGTAATATCAGACCATAAACTAATCTCACTGGATATTCACATCCCGTCCCCACCCCCTGCCCAGAAAACCACAGTGAAAAACTTCTCTAAAGCAAATTTTACACTCCTCAAAACCAAGGTGGAATCCTTCAAAGCCCCCGGGCCTGTGGAAAATACGGCCCAGACCACAGAATCCTTTATAAACGCATTCTATGAACACCTTCAGGAATGCATGGATCATGCAATCCCAAATAAAACCAAGACCAAATCCTCCAAAGGCAGACATCCTGTCTGGTGGACCCCAGCCATAAACAAACTATACAATAGAAGGAGGAAGCTACTACATGATAGAGCAAAATCCCAAAAAGGGAAGGCATCTCTGATCAGTATTAGCAAAAAACTACGGGCACTCATAAAACCATCTAAGGCCAGCTTCGAGAGAAAAATTGCACAGGACACTAAGGATAATCACAAGGCTTTCTTTATTTATGTTAGGAACCTGGGTGGGAATTCCCAGATATGCTCAGAATTAGTCCAAAATGACAAAAAATACACCGAACCCACAGACATTGCCAACATCCTAGCTGACAGGTTCAGTGTAACCCCCCCCCACCAAAAGGGCAAATATCTATCCCAGCAGAGTGCTACCCTCCTGACATCTCAGATGCTCAGGTAAGAGCCGCCCTCTCCAAAGCAAAAAACACAGCGTCAATGGGACCAGACGGTGTCCCGGGCTGCGTCCTACATGAACTCCAAGAAGAGCTAAACTCAAACATAAAACTACTGTTCAATCTCAGCCTTACTACAGGATATGTACCCAAAGAGTGGCGTACAGCAATGGTGGACCCTCTCCACAAAGGTGGTGCCTCAACGGATCCTGGAAACTATCGCCCCATAAGCCTGACTAGCTCGGTCTGCAAAGCTATGGAAAGGATCATCATGGACCTTATAAATAAAGATATTGGGGACCTACAGACACTGAATCCTACCCAGTTTGGCTTTGTTAAGGGCAGATCTTGCCTCTTAAACCTAGTCAATTTGTTTGAAATAGTCACCAAGGCCATTGATGAGGGGAAGATGGTCCACGCAGCCTACCTGGACCTCACAAAAGCCTTCGATACAATACCCCACTTGGGCATTATAGATAAGCTCACCAGTTTAAATATAAACCCCTATGTCACTAAATGGGTTGCAAACTGGCTCAAGGACAGAACCCACATGGTTAGAATTGCTGGAGCCATCTCAGACTCCAAACCAGTTACAAGTGGCATCCCACAAGGCTCAGTTCTGGGACCTCTCTTGTTCGGTATATATTTCTCAGAGGTACAGGTCAACATAGAAGGACTGTGGCTGACCAAGTTCGCAGATGACTGCAAACTGGGCACCATAATTGACTCTCCAGCTGACACAAGCATCCTCCAAAAGGGCCTCATAGAAACAGACAACTGGTGCCAGAGCCATGGCCTTAAGCTAAACACCAAAAAGTGTATAATCATCCCCTTTGGCAAAAACAAAGTGCCCACAAATTACCACATAAGTGGTAATCCATTAAGTACAGAAGAAGTAATTAGGGACCTGGGGACCCAAGTTGATAGCAATCTCTCATTTGACAACCACGTGGCCAAAGTGGTTAGAAAAACATTTTATTTAGCCCACCTAATCATGAAGGGATTCACATCTAGATCAGGGGAGGTCATCATGCCTCTTTACTCATCCCTCATCAGGCCCATAATTGAGTACAATGCCCCTTTTGGGATGTACCTTACCAGACACCTGTAGCAACTGGAAAGACCTCAAAAGTACCTCACCAAGAGGATCAAAGGGCTCAAACTTATGCCATATGCTGCCCGGTTAAAGAAACTCCAGCTCTACTCAGTGGTATACCGCCTGCTCAGAGGCGATCTGTGCCTGACATATAAAGCCATGTCCAACCCGGAATTAATGGACATGCTGCACCTCAGAAAATCCAAATCCCATCGAGCTACGCTCTTGAGAGACTTGAACCTCAGCACTGAAATAAATAGGACATGCTGGAGGGACAGATTCATAACCCAGAGGCTCCCTTCACTCTGGAATAAAATCCCAGTCCAGGTTAGGCAGAGTCCCTCATTGACTCTCTTCAAGAGGAATATTGATGAGTAGATGGGGGATTGTAGGTTTACCTCGGGTATCACTTCTGTGTCACTGTTAGACAGAGGCACAGTATACTAACCTCAAAAAAAGGGCATAGAAAAATTAATTTAAAATGGGTGGCGAAAGCCAAACACACTCTGGCTAGGCTTATAAATGCCCTAGGGCAGATAGCCTAGTATGAAACTATGAACCTATGAAAAGGGGTAAGGTTTGCACTGAACCTATCAGCCAATATATTGGCAATGTCAGCTGGCTTGGTATATGTGTTGCCATTGTGCTGTAGCTCAGAGCATAAATGAGTGTTGCCCTGAAGATTCTTGACATAACTATAGAATGCCTTGTAGTTGCTTTTAGTATTTACTGCTCTTTTGTTCTCATAGCTAGCTTTAGATGATTTGATGAGATATCTCAATTTTTTGCTAAGGCTAGCTAGGGATTTTTTCAAGTCTTGGGACTTTACCCTTTTCTGCAAGTTTCTTCCTTCTGTTGTAGAGTTTGTTTATGGTAGGGGACCACCAGATTGGCTTCCTTTTTTTGGAGGTAAGCGTCTTGGTTCTGTTTGGGATGGCTCTATTCATGCACTTGTGAATGTGTTCGTACAGCACAATGGTGTGTGACTCAGCAGTCGAGTAGCTATTTTCCAACTGCATGGGCATCATAAAGTTTGCCACCTCTGTTTTTAGGAGCCCAAAGTTTGCTTTGGAGATGTTTTTTACAGTGCCTTCTTTTCTGCAGGAGAGGGGATGTGGATATCCATGGTGATTAGCTTGTGGTCAGATCTGACCAGGGAGGAGGTAATTTCAGGTGTAGAGCAGCAGTTCTTCATGTTGGTTATGACCAGATTGAGGATGTTGTTACCCTTAGTGAGGGTAAGAACAAGTTAATTCAGGACATTGGAATTTATGAATTCCCGGAATCGTTGAGCAAGTGAGTTAGTACTTGAGTAATTTGCCCAGTTTATATAGAGGTAATTAAAGTCCCCCAGTATTAGGGTGTTGGGTTGCACTTTGGTATTTTCCAGGATGTTTAGAAATGTATAGTGGGTGTCTTGGGACATGATGGGGGACCTATAGCAGGCAATCACCTGGATTGTTGTCTTGCCCAGTGTTAGTTGTTCCTGGACTATCTCTAAAGTGCTGTGTTGGGTTACTAGTCTGGAGGTGTGTATATCCTTTATGAATATGGAGACACTGCCACATTTAGTGCTTTGGTCCAGGTTTTGGGACCTAAAGGTGTGGTATGAGTTATAGCCTGGTAGCACGGGGGTGCTCTCTGGTGCCTTGAACCAGGTTTCAGTTACTGCACAGACATTGATGTTCTTCATTTTAAGGAGGGTTTTGAGTGAATGCATTTTGACATTCAAACTTCTAGCATTGTGTAGCATAACCCTCAGATTCCATTTGGTTGTAGCAGTTACAGTGGTACTTTTGACATCAGGCCATTGCCTAGAAAAGACACTTTTGGGGTGGCAAGCACCTTAGCCAGTATCCAGAATCCCAGGGGTGACAGATGCAGACCATCTCTGGCAAAACATCAAGGTCTGTTGATCATGTCATCCTAGCAGACCGATACTGTATTGCCTTAGAATGACACCAGAAATTTAGCCAATTGTTGAAGTTAATCATTTTCTGTTTGTACTGTGGTATCATTATGGGTGATGGCAGGATGCTATTCAGGGCAAGGGTCATACCTGCCTGAGCTACATGGTCTGAGAGCTCCTCCATGTCTCTTTTCATGTAGTCCAGAGACGTACGTCTCAGGTCGTTCACACCAACATGGACAATGACCAAGTCATATTTGTACCTGGTGTGGAGTGACTTGAGCACGTGTGTTGTGTGGCAGATCCTGATGCCTAACAGGCAGCTAGCTAACTGTAACTTTCTCCTTGCACAGCCTGGTGAGTGGGACATCAATGTGCCTTACTACTGAATCATCTATAACTAGTGCATTGGATATACTGTCTTGCCTTAGGGGCTTTTTTTTGGGTGGCACACTGTTCAAGTGAACTATGTGTTGCGTGGTTTGTACCATGGTGTGGTGGTTGCTTGCATGTCTGCCTTGGAGGTCTTTGATGTTTGGGTAGATTTTTAATGAGAGCCTCCACAAAGGTGGTTGTGTGCTTTGTGTTGCTATGTGAGGATTGTGGTGGTGTATGTTTTGGAGGACTATGTGTTTCATATGATGTGGTGCAGGTGTTGACCTTCTCCTCTTGGCTGGCAAGTCCAGTTGTGGCATGAGAGTGCTTTGCTTCCAACTTGGACATATAGGTACATCTCTCACAAGTCTGGGTGTTGTGAGGTAGGAGGACAGGGTTTTCTGTGTACATGAAGCAGTTGCTACATTGCCTCAGGATGCCCAGTTTCACCAGGTTACCAGGAGTGAGCACAAGGAACTGACCTTTAGACATATCTGAATGGGTGTTAATTTAATAGTACTGAAGTTGTTTAGTGTTGGTAGCAGTAAAAATGCTCCAGTAAATGTTATGAGAGGCTTTGAGCAAGTGCTAGACTTTGATACTCACATTGAGTGCAAATGGATGTTAGACTGGCATGATTTAAGGGAAAATTTGAAGATTAGACTTTCTGGCACCAGAAATAGTTTAGCCCTAGCTTAGTGGTGCTGGGCAATGTGCAAAACCATGCAAACATAGGTTTTTAAGGCAGAAAGTTAAAAGGGATAGAAATGCTGCCCAAATGGCCAATAAGCTACAATTTCAGAGTTTTAAACCACTCCTCCTGCGACAGATAGGCTGCCCCAGTGCTTACCACTCTCAATGATAGGTGATAGGTGAGAGTGGCGCACAGCAACGGTTATTCCACTCCACAAAGGTGGAGCCACAATGGACCCTGGGAGCTATCTCCCTATAAGCCTGACTTGCTTGGTCTGCAAAGCTACGGAGCACATCATCATGGATCTCATTAACAGAGACATCGGAAACCTCCAAACACTGGACCCTACCCAGTTTGGCTTTGTTAAGGGCAGATTATGCCTCCTAAACATGGTGGACTTCTTTAAGACAGTTACCAAGGCTATAGATGAGGGAAAGGTGGTCCACACAGCTTACCTAGATCTCGCAAAGGCCTTCAACACCATTCCCCACTCAGTTATTATAGACAAGCTCACCAACTTGAACATAAACCCCTACATCATGAGATGGGTTGCCAACTGGCTCACGGACAGAACCCACATGGTAAGAGTTGCAGGAGCCAGGTCTGACTCTAAACCGGTTACAAGTGGTGTTCCCCAGGTCTCAGTCCTAGGACCCCTCCTGTTCAGCATATACTTCTCAGAGGTACAGGCAAGCACAGGTGGACTATGGCTGACCAAATTCACAGACAACTGCAAACTAGGGGCTATAATTGACACTCCGGCTGACACAGACATCCTCCAAAAGGGTCTCACTGAGACAGATACCTGGTGTCAAAACCATGGCCTCAAGCTAAATGCCAAAAAGTGCATAGGACCATGGCCTCAAGCTAAATGCCAAAAAGTGCATAGTCATCCCCTTTGGAAAAAACAAAGTACCCACAGACTACCACATAGGTGGTAGCCCCCTAAATATGGAAGATGTAATAAGGGATCTGGGGGCCCAAGTCAATAGTAACCTCTCCTTTGATAATCACATTGCCAAAGTGGTTAGAAAATCCTTCTATGTGGCTCACCTAATCACAAAAGGCTTTGCATCCAGATCAAAAGAGGTTATTGGTCTCCTCTATGCATCACTCATCAGACCCATCATAGAGTACAATGCTCCATTTGGGATGTACCTTACAAGACACCTGCAACAACTGGAAAGACCACAGAAGTACCTCACCAAGAGGATCACTGGCCTCAAGCAGATGCCCTATGCAGCTCAAATGAAGAAACTCCAGCTGTACTCGGTTGCATACTGCCTACTCAGAGGTGATCTCTACCTGATATATAAGGCCATGTCCAACCCAGAATTGATGGACATGCTCCACCTAAAGGAAACCACATCCCCTCGAGCCACACACTCCAGGGATCTAAACCTCACCACAACAATAAATAGGACGTGCTGGAGGGATAGATTCCTGTCCCAGAGACTTCCCATGCTCTGGAACAAGATTACAATCTACATTAGGCAGAGTTTCTCGCTAACCCTCTTCAAGAGAAACCTTGATGAGTGGATGGGAAACAGAAAGTTTACCCCAGGGATCACTTCAATGGCTCTGCTGAACAGAGACACAGGGAACTAATCTAAGAGGGTGGCAAAAGCCAACACATTCCAGCTAGGCTTGTGAATGCCTTTGAGCAGATAGCCTAGTACCTACCTATGAACCTAAAATAAGACAAGAATAACTCGCTCCAGGGATCTCAGCTTAGCCTGTGACATTAACAGAATATGCTGGAGAGTCAGATATATCTCCCAGCAATTACTGCTCCTCTGGAATAAGCAACCACTCCATGTGAAGCAGAGCTCCTCAAAGACCCTATTCAAGCACAGCCATGACAACTGGATGGATGACTGTAAATTCATCCCTGGGGTGGGACCTCATGGACGGGGCAGTTGGTGCTGATCACAGAATCACTCTGCTAACATTGACCACCTAATCATGGTCAATAAGGGTACTTGGGTTTTTACATGGCTAGGCTTGTAATGGCCCTAGGGCCATTATCTTAGAAACCTCCTATGAACCTAAGAACCTAGGTAGGAAAAACTACAGCTCCCCTAATCCCAAGTCATGTCCCTTCCACTCTGTCCCATATATCTTTCCGGTGGCTTTCCTCTGGAGTCTTTCTTGGAACCAGACGTTCCTTTCCTTCTATGGCATTCAAAACTTCATGAATCACTCAAGATATGATCTGAGCAGGACCCTGTAAAGTGAAAACACTACCAGTTTGTTTCTAGTGACTGTTCTCCTTAAGATACACTCCAGTTTTGTGCTTTCTGCTGCCACTGCCCATTACTCTGATACTGTTGATCCAAGCTAGGTGTTATCAGCATTCACAGATCTTTTCCTGATTTCCTGCTCATTTATCAACAGTTCCACATCACCCTCAGCTGCTTCATCCAAGAAGTGCTGTAGTGCACTAAGTGAAGTACTTTGCGTTTATTTGCAGTGAACTTCATCTGCTACCTCTCTACCCATCTGATCAACATTTCCATATTTTCCCTATAATATTTCCCAATCCACCATTTTTGCTTCTCTGTGTCATCAGCAAACCGCTTTACCCTGGTCCATGTATGTTTGAGATGAACACACTAAAGAGTACTTGTCCCAGGACTGAGATCTTGTGGTATTCCTCTAGTTACCTTCCTAAGTTTTTCATCATCTGTCTCACCACAACTCTGTGTGTCTTAACATTCATCCACATAGCTTCCTTGTAATTTTCATTTCTGCACTCTCGCCTTGCCATAAAGGATACTGAAGTTGTTGTTTTAAAGTCATAAGACACTTCTGTATTCGCTAGTGATCTGTTGAAGATTTCCATCAAGATGTTTGCCAGCACGCTAGCCAGATTTCTGCAGACTCTGGAAGGTAGTTCATCTCATCCTTGTGTGTTGTTCTTCCTATGGTCAGCAATTTCCCTCTTCATCTCCTCCCTGAGTAACTTGATGGATGTTCACTGTTCTCTTCATTTGATCTTGCCTCCTTTCTGGCATGTACTTCCTCAGTTGCCTTCCTTTGTGATGACCGAACCAAAGTATTCATTCAGTACTGCTGCTTTTTCTCAGTCTTCTTCAATCTCACTTCCATGATTGGTCAGCCTGGCGTACTTTGTGTCTCCCATCTTTTTTTCTTTCTACTATGTAACCAAAAAGAAAACCTTGTTTTCTTTCATGGGATTCATAGGATTCACTGGCAATTTCAAGCCAGTTTAATCTTATGACCATCAATGTCTTTACAATACCCACATTCAGGCTGTACTCTCTTTCTCTAGAAGGGCTAGGCCTTTTAGTCCTGGGGTAAATTTGTGAGAACCCATCCAGTCATCCAGCTTCTGTTTGATGGATGATATTATATTACATTAATTAGCCCGCAGGAGCAGGCTAAGTAGTGTGCTCCTGTAAGACCAACTTATTCCACAAATTTAGGAGGCATTGTGTATTGAATCTACATGTCCACCTTATTCTAGATATCTATCAGTGAAGATTTGGATTTCTGGTTGTTACATTTGTTAAGCTACTAGACTGCAGTGATAGAGGAGATCAAGAACAACAAGGTCTCTAATAGTACAGTAGGCAAGCACATATGTATTCTGCAGTCAATAAGATACTAGGTAAAGGGATAGAGATTCTAGCTTTTTTTGGCAGCCCAAGGCCTTTAAGCCTGAAATCTCCTTAATAAGGAATCTCTGGTACGTCTGCAGTAGTCTGATACATTGAGTCAGGTATGACCCGAAGAGCACTGTAATTTATGATTGGCCTAATCAGTGCTGAATATAAGGGAATGGTACTATCATTAGAGCTATATTATATTCAGTTGGCTATTACTTGTACTAAGTAGAAGGATTTCTGGACTACAGTTTTCACATCATGTCCAAGGAGAGAAAACTGTCAATTCAGTTGCCAGGTCCCTGATTACATTTATATTTAGTTGTAAAGTATCACATATACTGTATGTTAATAGTAGGGGGTGTTTGCCAAATGAAATAATACTACACATTTTTGCATTTAACTCAAACCCATTTACATTACACCAAGTAATAAGGTGGATAAAATTAATACTGAAGGGTACAAGCAGCAGGAAGTATCTTGACAATAACTCCCTGTTTTCAGCCATTTGCAGACTCAGGTAACCAGAGGTCCTGATTCTTAGTTTGGAAATCAGAGAAGTAAATGACAAAAAGGAGGAGACTCTGAAGACTACCTTCATAATTTCCCATGAGGCATCTATTGCATTATCTATGTGGCTTCTATCTTTTGGTCATTTTGCTATCCATCTTATGGGTCTATATCATTTTATCAAAGGTTCATCACCATCAACCTTTGCTCATTGAATCTTATGCGGCAATCATTCACTTCTGCAAACATTCAGTTCAATGAATTACTTTCTCAGAGAAAGTAATGACTTGACTTGTGTAAGGTTCGACGAACAAAGTTTTGTGGTTATGTACCTTTGAAAAAATGACATATCTTACCACATAGGAATTTATATTTAAAGCATTTAGCTTACTTACAATGCCTCTATGGGGTATGCTGTCAAACACTTTTGCTAGGTCAATATATGCTTTGTGAAAAGGATTACCACTATCAATAGCCTGGGTGATTCTCTTGAAGACGTTAACTAAATTTAATTGGAAAGATCTCCCTTTGATGAATCTAAAATGTTGAGTCTAGTCTAATGAGAACTCTGATATAACAAATGATAAGGTCAGTTGCAATAGGCTTCACAGCTATGCAGATCAGGCTCATAATGATGATGGAGCTATAATTACTTAGTGGCATCACCACTGCGGTGCAGCATCATTCTGGAACATTTACTGTGGCTAAGATAAGGTTAAAAAATTAAAGAAAGGTCTGGCAGGGGCATGTTTGGTGCTATTTATTAAACATCCAGGTATGTTTTCATCTCCCATAGAGGAAGATTTTTTTGTCTTTGATACCACCTTCAGCACATGGTCCTTGGTGATAATAGAAGATATCAGGGATTCTAGGATATTTAGGGTTTAGATAGTTGTTATGGCAGTGAAATTTGCACTAAGCATATTTTGGATCAGAGTAGGTGGGCCATTTTGGATAAGTCCTGGGTATTGTTGGGTATTATTCCATAGTTTCCTAACATAGCTAAAAAAAGACTTAACCTTAGCTTCTGAAGCTAGCCCATGTTCATGGGTTGCTTTATGTGTCATAATAGTATTTTTTAAGTTCCCTGGTATTATTTGTATACTAACCTTATTATGGTGAGATTTAGATCTGAAGTATAATTTAAGGAGTGTTTTCTCTTGTTGCAAAATGTTTGTATCTTAGTCAGAGCCAGATCATGGTCAAATGGGGCCCTAGGCAGGGTAAATGATCAGTCTCCCCGTGTCCCTACTCCCAGTGTCCCCTCCTCCAGCATCCTTGGTCAGCAGCCATTGCAGTGTCCCATTGTTTGCCTCTCTCCCCTCTCACTCTCTCTCTCTCTCTCTCTATCTCTCTCTCACTCTCCCCAGTTACCATAAAAGACTGCTCAAACCTGTCAGTATGCATACTATTTTATTCTTTACTTCAGCAATGCTTACAGATATCTGTAATTCATTTAAAACTTTTATTTCAAATTTTATAGCACAAACACTGATAGCCATTTGCTAAACAAAACAATACAGTCTTATAATGAAAACAAACTTAACATGAGCAACAGTGCATTTTCTGCCCTTGAAACTCACATCCATTAAAACTGCATTGAAACCCACATTCATAGAAAATGCATCTGGGCAGTGGCAGATTAAGTGCACCTTTGGGCTGTTTGCAAACCATGGGCCCCCTCCACGCATTTTTAGGACCATGTATGGATGCATATGCTCTTTGACTCACCTTCCTGATTGAATTAATTTATATTCTTTGTTTAATACAGCACCATTTGTTAAGTGTATTTTATGTTTGTCATTTTGAATATTTTTCCAATAAGCAGTGGAATAAAACATATGCAACAATAATGGCAAAGCTATCCATCTCGCAACATTTCAGTTCTAAAACAGCCACTCAAACTGTTGCCATACCTCTCAATTGTACAGATTTTTGCAGAATATCCAGATTTTTGTCTCACATATCTCTGGTTTTCTGGCAAATCATGGAGGTTTGAAGTCAGTAAAAATGACTAAATAATGAGATATATTGGAGTTTCAGATTCATATCCTTCAGAAAATGTATGCTAGCACAAATCCTGTAATTTTAACAGCTTTCTAAGTTTATGAGAACAATATTTAAAATCTGTCCCTATTTTTGGGACTTTGTCCCTCCATTATTTTAGGATTTGTCTAAATTTCTTGCATTAAGAGGTTGAAATGTATGACGGTTGTCATCATAATCCACCAATAACAGTCGATATGCACAATCTCTGCAGACGTAAATGTCATCTGAATAATTCCACATTAAAGAGATCTATAACTAATGAAGAGATTGCTGATGGCAAACAACTTTGTATTTTAGTGTTTCATCTACAAATTCAGTGCCTGTTGCCCTTGAAGAATAAAAATGCCTACTTTAAAAAAATGTGTGCTGGTGATATGCAATAGGGAATGGCAGGCAGACAGAAGGTTCATAGTTAAAAGGCATCTCAGCTAAAGGAGTGCACACTCAGAAGTGCAGCAGTCCCTCCCCTTTTGATGCACAATACTATCAGCAATCAATATACCTGGTGTGGAAAGGAAACCCACAGCCTTCTGCACCAAAGGCAAGTACTACCTGTTGTACCACTGTCACTGAACAGCAAACTACGAAACTCAGTGATTAACATTAATAGACTGTAATCCTCAGGGATTTGCCAAAAAAAACAATACATAAATAAATAAATAAATTAAAAGAGATCTGGCAGTTGCTGAAGAGGTTTAAAGCACTTACGTGCCAGTTATCAAAGCTCAGGGTTTGACTCTGAGAAAATTCACTTAACTAGACAACACACACACGCTTTTGCTACTGTACTCACTGTTTCAGCAGCTTCAGCCCTGCACACATTCTGCTATATTTGCTGGATGTCTTTAGCTTTGGCTATTAAATCACGTCTCACACAGTAATGTCCTTGGGCTGTTAAATCAAATATCTTGCAGTTTACATTAACATGTTATCCTAACACTAAGGTTTCTGTGGCTTGCTGTTCTGTCTCCTGGGAGGCCCTAAATCATTTCTGTGTTTACAGAAGTCTTTGGACTTTTACATATGGTTTTATTTTTTTATCTGCCCCTCCAGTCCAACATGGATTCCCCCCTCAGCAAACACTTTGCAACTGCCTGGGCCACCTAGTGCTGGATCTGGCTATGATCTTGGTAGACCACCAGGATAGTTTGTTTTCAAAGTTCCCATTTTATTTTTATCTGGTAAGGTTGGTAATTCTATGTATTCATGTAATTTGTGAAGCTAATTACCTGACTGTGTACAAACTGGTGTTGTCACAGGTGAATTCTAAGATTGTTTGAGATTTGCCCATCTGAAATCCTTAAATTCAAAGATGTTGGTTTCAGGCCTTTAGAGATTTTGAAGGCAAATATCACAAGTTTATGATCTGACTTATCTGGGAAAGGCAAGAACATGGGAATAGTATATACAAAGGCTATACTCAAGAGGATGACATCTATAATATTACATCCTCTGGTGGATTTATTAACAATCTATTCCAGTGAATTTTTATTAAGGAAGTAAAAGATTTTTTTGGGCATGCCCTATGTTACAGGTCCAAGTGCTCCAGTTAATTGTGGATATTTAAATGTTTCCCAGTCTAATGAAGTTCTTGTTAATATGAAGTTCTTTGAATACTTTCTGGAATCTAGCATGATTCCCTTACAGGCATGGAGGGTGCCTTGTACCAGGCTATAAGATGATAGTCTGTCTTTTTTATGGTGAACTAGGGATTTATGAGTTATATTTGTGGGTCCCTAGGAATCCATAAGAAAGTGATATGATCCTTGACATATATGAAGACACCACTGCAATAACCATCAGGCCTGAAGACATGTTAGGCACAAAAGCCAGGTATAGAGGGTATGTTTGTGTGTGTGTGTGTGTGTGTATGTGTGTATATGTGTATGTGTGTGTGTGTGTGTGTGTGTGTGTGTGTGTGTGTGTGTGTGTATGTGTGTGTGTGTGTGTGTGTGTGTATAGATATATATATATATATATATATATATATATATATATATATATATATATATATATATATATATATATATATAAACTAAGTCTCAGTAAGTGCACAACCTCAGGCAATTTGTTGTTGAAACTTCTGTTATTGAGAAGAGCCACATTAATGTAATCCAAATTGGACTTTGATGAACTTGCTGCCTTGGAATGTCTATTAACTGGACTCAGTCTAAAAAAGACTCTATGAGGGCAGCAGAGTCTTTAGCCAGTATCCAGAAGCCTTTGAACAAAAGGTGCATGCCATCCCTTATGAAGCAAGTTGGACTGTTGACACATACTGGATCCCCCTAGAATGACACCAGCTGTTTAGCCAATTGTTGAGCCAAATTATCTGTATTTTGCACCTAGGCATCACTGTAAGGTAGGACAGGATTCCTGTCAAATTCATGGAAAGTTCAATCATGTCTCTTTGCACGTCTCTCAGGGGCTTCAGTCCCAAGTCATTCACCCCACATGGACTACCACTGTGTCATAGTCACATTTACCTTGGTAAAATATATTTAGGGCCCTTGTAATGACCGAGGTTCTGACATCTAAAAGGCACAACTGCAACCTTATTGTTGTCTATTCTTGTGAGTGGAGAATTTGTATGTCAAAACAGTTGTATAATCAATTATTGAGGCATTATTTTTGTTAGGAAAGTGTTTCTGGGTATAAGATTTAAAGCACTCTGACTCTTGGTGACTTACTGCTGTAGGTGTGCATGGAGGGGATTAGTTGGATAATTTCCACTGAGATTTATTCTTACTAGTTCTAGGAGAGTTTCGTAGAAATGTTTTAATGGCAGCAGTGTATGAATTTGAAAATGATTTTGTTAGGTATGTGGTAGAGGTGAGTGAGAAAGTATAAGAGTGAAATGTTCACTATGGATAGCTTTAGGAGACAAGGATGCCTCTCGATTATTTAAATATATGCACCTCTCACAGTTATTTAACATTGATTTGAAGAAGTCTACAACTAATGAAAATAGTTTAGTAGACAAAAGTAGTTTAGTAAACTTTAATGGCACAATAAAGTTTCTTGTTAGTTCATCCAAACAGTGTTTTTATTTTTATTCATTATGTGATCTAGCCACCTGAGGCTTACTTCACAATTAGTAACCAGTCTAATTCTAAAAAACACAAAAAACACAAAAACTATTCAAAAGCAATTGTAGCTCATTATGGGCATTTTTGTTTATTAACTAAGGAAGACATTGCTTTTTTGCTGTAATTGTTTGAAAAGCAGGTTAGATTATTCAATTGATTAGCAATTTAACAATTAATTAAGGTTATGAGGGAGTGCAGCATGTATAAAAGACAAAATGTATTCATTAAGTATTATTCTGAAGACGTCTCCTGATGTGGAGACGAAAGCGCTCAATTTCTTGTTTAATGGAATACTGAGAACTAGTGGATGTTCGTTTAAGTTGTTTTCGTTTGTTCAAATAAATCTTTATTTTTCCAACTTGACTGCCATCTAACTACTTGCCTACATTGGACAACCTTCATTGTGCCGGAGTTTAGTTTATCTACAGTTTTTGTGTTTTTTAGAATTAGACTGGTTACTAGTTGCTTACTTCACAATGGTAGGGGCTATAGCCCATTTCATAGTTCTGTATAGTAAGATTTTATTAACAGTGAGCACAAGGCAGTTTGTACGCTGCTTTTAGAGAACAGGAATTCTTGTACCACTATGCCAACTGTCTTATAGCTTTTACCTGTGCCATCCTTATCACCTTTGCTGGCTTTCTTCTAGTCACCTAATACTGTGCATTACTTCTCCGCCCTACTACTTTCCATCTGTTGCACTGCCTATTTAGTCCTAATTTCTAGCCTCACATTTATGTCCACACTCTCCTTCTTGTTTTTGTCTTTTTTCCCTGTTCATCAGACCCTTGTCCATAGCCTTAAGAAATACAGCCCTGATTCATTTCCACACATTGCTTGCCACATTAATTTGCTATCAGTCTCCTAATTCATTAAAAAAAAAATAAAAACAGAAAAAGAACCAAACCAACACTGCAACTAACCATTTAATGGAATAAATAGAATAAAATAAAAACTGAGAGCTTTTGTCTACATTCAAATATATACAGACTTCATCAGAGTGATTGCCTCAACCATTGATAATGCTGTTTAATACAAAAGCACAACCAATCACAAACAAGGCAGTGCACATTGCAAGGTGATATCACGAACACTGGTAAGATGGGAATTGCAGTATATTATATACATGAATAGTATATGGGTAAAATTAATTACACAAACCCATTACAAAGTTAAAATTATAACTATATGAATATTATAATAAATTCATGAAAAATCACTAAAATCACAATAATATAGGAATGTGGGTTGTTGAACATTTGAAGTACGATTTTCTAAAAGTATTACACTGATAGTGTTCATAAATACTTAAAAAGTTAATTAAAAGTAAATAAGTCAAATAAATTAGACAAGCAAAAAAGATTGGTGCGGCCATAATTATACCACTACTAAGATGGAATCTGGACCTTGCATACTGCTGGTCTTTCTGTAAAATATTCCCTGTCCTCCTACCAGTTCCAAACTTTCCTCCCTTGTCATCTCCCACAGCCAGTTGCTGTATTCTCTGATCCATGCTTTTCTTGGTGTGCTGTCTACTGGTACATGTAACACTGTGAGAATGTTATTTCCAACATCCTCTGTTGGCAAATATCTTCCAATTCCCTCACTTTGCTTGCCGCCACCTCATCTGTCTCTCCTGGCAAGTCATTGATGACAAAATGCATCACAATACATGCCCATGTCTTCACACTGCTGATCACTTTGGCCATCTCCTTTATTTAGTCTATGTCTTGAGACTGGTTTGACTGAAATGTGATTTGTTTTCACTTATCTAGTCTATTAATCTCCCCTGTTGTTGAGTCTCCAGTCACCAAAAAGCTCATCTGTGTACCCACAATGACAGTGTATCATTCATTTCCTGCTCCATGCTGATGCCTTCCTAATCTTTAACTTTTCCTCCTACCCTTGACCATTTCTTATTGCTTGTGCTGGATTCTGTCTTCCTTGCTTTACAGCTAGGCCCTTCTCCAACTCAAGGTGACCAGCAGTCCCAGTTTTTCCAGGACAGTCCCAGTTTGGAAGTCTCTGTCCTGGAATCCCAAACATTGTCTTTTGGACACAGAAATGTCCCAGTTTAGACCTGTCAGTCTGAATGGTGACTTGGCTTCCCAGGGTGGCCAGTCTCCCTGCTTTCCCATTCTAAGCAGCTCTGGGGACTTTGCGATTTTTCAGGTATGCCACTGGGTATGGAGTAAGGTCGGCTCTACTGCCATCAGTCAGTCACTCCCTCAAGGACTTCCATCGTGAGGGGTTCTGCTTGACCCCACTCACCCAGGCAGGAGCTCTCCAGGCCCTACATCCATCTGCCTGGAGCTCCCATACTGACATCTGTCAGGGATAAAGCCTACAGTCCTCCCCTTCAACCTGGCCAAGAGACCTTTCCCAGCTGTGGCCCCCATGTCAGGAGACTCCACCACCTGCATGTCTCCTGGAGGCTGCCAAATTGTGCCAGATTGCTCATGCCTTCGGACTCTCAGGTGAGCTTCCCTGCAATCCCATCCACTCCTCTGAAACTTCCCTTGGCCACTGAGGGGCAAATCCGCTGTCATGAAGGCTTCAGAGTCCCCCTGCTTTCCCATCCAGAGCAGCTCTGGGGACTTTGAGATTTTTCAAGGATGCTGTCGGTTATGGGGTGAAGTTGGATGCCTTTGCCCCGGCAGGAGCTCTCCAGGCCCTCTGCTGTCCACCCTGGTGCTTCCTCAAGGACTTCCATCATGGGGAGCTCTCCCTGACCCCACTCACTCAGACAGGAGCTCTCCAGGCCCCACTACTGTCTGCCAGTTACTCCCTTAAGGACTTCCATCATGGGGGGCTGTGCCTGACCCCACTCACCCAGGCAGGAGCTCTCCAGGTCCTGCTGATGTCCACCCTAGCACTTCCTTAAGGACTTATGTTGTGGGGAGCTCTGCCTGATCCCCCTCACCCAGACAGGAGCTCGCCCAGCCCTGCCATTATCTGCCTTTCTCCCCCTTCCATCTCAGAGGGGGCATGGTCCATACCCCCTCACCCAGGTGAGAGCTGTCCTGTACCATTCAATTTCCACCTCTCTCTCCCTTCCAGACTTCCATTGGGACTGACCCCCTTCTGCAGTTCCACTTCTACCAAGGATAGACAGCTCTTTTCCAGGGTTACATATCTCCTAACTGCTGCCAAATCATGTAGTGAATTGCGTGCTCTTGGAGCCTCATGGAACTCTGCTGGGCCACGAAGCCTCAGACAGTCCCTCATCCAGACTTCTGTGACACCAGTTCTCCACTTTGCCTTGCACCTAGGGCTTCCATACTCGCAGGAGAGATGGCCCTGGGTCCCCCTATCTCTGCATCTTTTGCAGCACACCTCAGTCTCTCACCCCCATGGTGCCAGGTGCTGAAGAATGTGCATCGCTTCAAGCCTCCTGGCATGTGGCCTCGTGCCTCCTGGGTGGTGCTATTCACAAAGTGGCATCCTCACAGTACTTGGTGAAGCACAGGAGGCCAGCCTACCTGCCTGCCCCAGTGCAAGATGACATGGCTGCCCTATCTCCACTTCCATGGGATCTGGAAGAATAGGACTGCAGACCTGGTTTCCCGGGGCAGCCCTCAAGTGTCCCAGTTTAGGTCCTGTAACAAAATGGTCACCTTGCCCCAACCCTAATATAATTTTTATACAAAACCTCTCACATGTTCTGTTACATTTCTCCTCTGCTTTTCTTAACTGTCTGAATGTCCATGCCTGCTAGTTCCCTCCTGCTGTTCTTGTAGTGCTGGCTCCTGTATGGCCACCTCTGCCTTTCTCTTCCATTTAGCACTTGCCATTGTCAGTTTGTTTCTACCCTTTTACCCTGGTTTCCTACTTCTTGTTTTTCTTTTTGTAATTGTATTTCCCACTTTCTCCATTTTCTTAATCTATGCCAGTCACTTGTCTGCACTCCTCTGGCAAAAACTGCCTATGTGCTTCATTATCCCCATCTCCTCACATCCATCTTATCTGTTGACCTCCTCTTAACTCCTCTCCCGTTATACTCTCTCCTTTCAGGCCTGACTGGCCCATTCACTGTTATGTCTAGCTCTTATATTCTGCCATGAAACCCCCACTTTCCTATAAACCGAACAACTTCTGCCACCCCAAAGGTGCATGTACCAAACTGCTGCTCTAAGTCTCAGTTCACAAACCTCTCTCTTACTTTCCTTATCAAAATTCTCTCTCCTTTCATGTCCCATGCTCAGATGCTTTACTTTTTCCTTTTTTATTTTTTTGTTTTGTTTTATTTTTCAATGCCAAAGTCCTCCTGGGTCAAGGGAGGGCTACATAGGATCTAACCAAATCAGGCCGAAGATTCTTCTCTAAGAAATCATCCAGTGAAGCAAAAGCATCCTATGTCTTGGCAACTGGAGGGCCAAACAAAGAAGATGCATGCACTTCCCTGTCACTCCTGCTTCTCTTTTAGTTCGATTGATATGCTGTTTTTTTATAAATGTATGCATTCTGGTGTACATTGGTACATGACCACTGATCTGAAATGGATAAAGGAGCAGTGCTCTTCTGGGTATCTCTGTGTTACATTCCTCAGAAACCTAAAGGAGGTAGACATCACATAAAAGCATAGCTAGTGTGAGATAAACTGGGTAACTGTTCTGGGTGCAAACTATCAGAAGGCGTGGCTGGCACTATAGAAGAGGTGCCAATCAGTCCTTGCAAGTAGCAGCATGACATGTGATTTTGGATGGCTGTCCACAAATGCCAATCATTCCCTGCAACCACAAGCAGTATCAGTAATCATATAAGCTGCTGCACACACGATTGTGACTGCTTAAAATGACTTCAGTGACTGCTTGCAATATTTGTGTGTATGTGTGTTAGAAATCAACAAAGAGCAAATAAAGTTCTGTTCTATAGTTCACATGACAACAACAAATGTTATTGGAGTCAAGATTTTCAATCCCTTTGGTAAAGCTAGAAAGTATAGGATAGCATGACAGGTTATTCACCAACTCCTCCAGAATGATGATCAATGACTGGCTTGTATTATATCAGATTCACTGACGGCATTTTCTGCATATACTCCAGAAAATTTATATGCTGGATAAATTATTTGGTATTAGAAGTTATTCTTTCAAGTACTCATTACCCAAGTCTTCTTCACAACCACTTCTATATTGTTTACTAATTTACTACCTGGAACACCACTGGCCTACTAGTTATACTACACACTCCTTACCATAGTATTTACTCTGCTGCATCATGACATCAAATCTGGGTCCAAGCCACACTGCAATAACAATGTTATCAGCAATGAAGCAACATACTTACACAACTTTCCAACTTTCAAATGGGTAATGAAGGCTAATGAAGATATCTTCTTCACAATCAGTCCCAAAAGACGGAGCACATCAATGGGAAACAAACTAGGATGGTGCATATTCTATGTCTAAATGACTCCCCATTTAGAAATTCTCCATTTCATAAGAATAATAAAGCAGTAAAAGTACAATGCCAGTAGTGAGGGCAAAGCATTTGATTTTGTATCATTGGACTTCTTCAATGAGTTTCATTAACAGAGCAACACCACACTGTCATGCCTTACTGCTAGTGCAGAACACAGACCCCAGCTGTCATGTCATCCTTGAGAAGAGGTGTTTAACCGAGGGTTATCTCCTTAATTTTATGGTAGCTCAGTTAGATGCAAAACAATCATGTGGCACTTATACACAAGCAGGGAATATCTTCTCTGTCCTGCATAAATTTCAGAAAATCAACAAAAATAAAACCCCGGATTTCACATGAAAACAGGCTGTTTCTCATGGGACAAACCCACTCAAAAAAGTAAAAAGAAATTACTGGCAATTAAGGAAAAAAGCAGCCAGAGAGGCTAAAAGTTACATTTCATGCTTTGATCATTAAACAATTTCCAGTTCTCTCTCTCATTGCATTGCTTCTGCTCCAGTGAACCTCTTCTGCACTGTTTATTTCTGATGTTGAATCTTCTGTTCATCACTTCATAAATCCATCCATTTCCTAAGCTGCCTTGGAATCATACTAAACAGCTATCTCCAGTACCAGTCTCTAGCTCATGAAATGGGATAATCAGGCATTTACAGCAAGATGACAGTTATAATCTCTTTTGGGGTACCCAGGCAGTATCCACATTAAATGAACAACCACCTCAACTGACTCCTCTTAACCTGGATGAGAAGTGGTTGTGCTCAAAGATCCACTCAGACTGCTGAGATTCTCATTCCTCCATGGGGGGGGCGTGAACCCTTGTATCCTATATAATCAACTCACATCTTATGCATGCATCTGCAATCTCACCCTTTTCTTCACTACCTAAAACTCTTGTCTATAGGTGAAGATGGAGAGAGACTTTTTACAAATTGAGTCCTTTGTCATATGTGTCACTTCACCTAAACATCAAAGTCACACAACATGTCCACAATACTGCCACTACCACTCTCCCAAGCCGCTTAAGCTTCTTTCATGAACAAGACTCCAAAATATTAAGGAAACAGTCACTTGAAATACCTGTTCCCCACTCATCTACATTCAGCAATTCACTCCATTCAGGGAAGGAACCATGAGCTCTGATGTGGAGACTTTGATTTGCATCCTTGCTGCCTCACATCCAGCAGGAAGTCATTCAGAAGTCAATTATGTCAGGATACATAATCAGCTTCACTTATAAACAATAAAGATACAATCTTTACATCCCCCCAAATGTATATTCTCCATGCCTTGACTACCCCCTGATTTCTTGTCCTTGAAATTCACAGACAGGAGTGAAAGCAAGACATATCCATGTTGGAGTCCTGTGTCCACCTTGAACATATTTATATTAATAGCGAAAATGCGGAAACAACTGTTGCTCCTTGAATAGAAGGGTATTCAGGGGTATGCAGTTCTATACTGACTCCAGTCAACAAAACATATATACATACAACAGTACTACTAGAATCCCAAGACCCATCCAATACCATGCAAGTTCAAAATGTTGATCACTTGTGGCAAGGGTAGAATCTACACTGTTCTTCCTGATTTAGAGACATAATTATCTGAGAAATCCTCCTTTCCAGCATCCTGGCATAGGCTTCCCCAGGAAGCCTGAGGAGTGTTGCCCTGCTATAAATGAAGCGCACCATTCTGACCCTGGAATACCACCCCAATTTGCCAGCCCAAAGTTATTATCAATGACTTCCATGTAATATTAAAATGATGTAATAACTATGAAACCATGAAAAGCCAAAATATCCAGCACATCTAGCATTTCTGTTCAGATCTCACCCATCTACAGAAGTAGGTTTATTTATTAATTTATTTTATTTTTATTTTACATTTTTTAACCAGGGGTGTCTGACTGGGCCAAAGGCCCTTTTTCAGCAGAGGCCCATGGAGAAAGCGCCACATCAAAGGACAATTTCAGATACATTTATATGATTAAAACAGCATCACAAATACATAAAAATATGGGTCCACTTTGTAATTCCGAAATACGGAAATCTTGAAATTCAGTATTTCGAAACCACAAAGCTGAAAACCCAACCACAACTCACAACTTCAAAAACACGCAACCACGAAATTCAAAATCCCATAATTACACTACTCATACAGTACACACATAAACACCCTACAACTAAACAAACTCATCTAAACTATTTATAAGCAGGGGGGCAAGCCACAACACACTTACACAAACTAAACCCCTAAACAACATACTTACACACACAAACTTATCAAATTAAACCCAAACATCCACACAACATACCGCCAGAAGCAGAAATTCAAAATATCCATGCTTCTGTATTTTGAATTTCGTGTTTCTGCCGGTTTCGAAAATGTGAGTCTGTGGTTTTGTAGGTTCGAAATACTGAATTTCGAGATTTCATTATTTTGAAATTACAAAGTGGACCCAAAATTAACCAAGGGCAGGATTCACGAAGCCTCCGTGTAAGAGATACAAGGCTTACACGGAGGCTGCAGTTAAACGGTGTGACATCAGCATGTCATGCATATGCATGAGGGCATGCTGAATCACACCTAAGGCTAACACGGTCTGTGGAAGACAGTAGGGGGCGTGTCCGTAGGCCGAGCCCTGCAAGTGGGCACGCCCCCAGAAGAGTAAAAGTGCCCAAAGTAAACACCCACGACAGAGTCCATGTAAATGCGAATAAACACAACACAACACATGCCCCCACAGAATATGAACATAAAATATATAAATGAACATGTTATATATATTTTTTTAAATTGTAAAGATGTTTGCCCATGAGTGCGCTCGTTTGCGCGGGCGTGCCCGTAGCTTAGCCACAGTTAGCAGTCAGTGGAAAAGCATATAACAACTAAATATGCAAAGTAAGCGAAGAAGCAATAGCGTAGCGGTAGAGATGTCGGCTGAAGAGCAGGCAGTCATGGTTCGAGCCCCCACAACATCAATTTTTATTTTTAGCAAAATAAGCACGAAACAAGTCTCTGACAAATATGTACACATATAAAATTATATTTTATGTAAAATGTAATGAAATAGGCCATTTATTTTGAAGAAATGTGACATAACAAAATAATAAAAAATGCCAGATGTGCCTATAGCTGAGCTACAGTTTAACAAGGTGAGTGCATCTGCCTGTAGGTGAGCAGTGGTTTAACAGGTGTAAAATGAGTGCCCGTAGGTGAGCAGTGGTTTAACATGCTGAAACTGTGTGCCCCTAGCTGAGCTGAGCGTAATATGCGTGCTGACAGCCAAATGAGGCGTAGACCAGCGTAATCCGTTTGCGCGGAGCTGCGCGCCACGCCAACAAGCTAACCGACGGGCAATGTTGAGCTAGCTGTAACAAAACTGCCTTTACACAGACACACCCCCTAGCCTGTCTAGACAGTCATAAAATATAAAAAGCAGTGGCCAGGTTCGAACCCAGGTTACCATGCACCATAGTCAAGGTACTGAACCACTAAGCCATGACAGCTGTACTTAGAAATGCAGTAATAGCAAATATATAGGAATGAATAGAAAGTGGAGCATGACAAAGCAGGTTTTGTGAAACTGATACAATTCCAAAATGGCCAATCACAGATAAGTGCGGGAAAAACGGCATATATAAGCCCCATAGGCAGGAATACACAGCATAAACGATTGTATAACTAACTTGCAGCCAGAATGTCAGGAGTAGGTGAGGGTAGTTGCTTTTGAGCACAGAGGTGGGGCGTTGAGGAGTCCAAATACATGGTCTGGCTCCTAGTCCACAATCATGAGGCCCAACTCATGCAGGGCCAGGTCCTGTTGGGAGCATATAGGGCTGAGGCATGGGACTGGTTGGCTCATGATCTCACCAGTGCCACAGGGATTCCAAGGACTGGTGAGCAGGTCCGTCACCACCATGTGGACCTGAAGAGATGCAAGCAGGACCAATTGAACCTTTGGATCCAGGAGGCCCGGCAAATGCCCAACGCCCCACTGCTGAGTAAGTTACATTTAATTATGCATGTAAGAAATTAAACTAGCTGATATTATGGAGATGTGTATTCCAATATTACTTCATTTATATTACAGCTGCAGGTGTCCGTTCTGCGAACCGCAGAGCCTATGGTGATAGGCTGGTGCGGTTGCGCCTCCAGGCATGTCAGTAATCCACTCCCAGTAACTGTAAAGAAATATAAAAGTATGACAGTTAGCAAAAGAGTGCAGTGTAGTCACTAAGTAATAAAATGTGCAAGTAACAGTGTAAGAGTGTTTGCAAGTATTGTTTGATTACAAAAGTATGTTGCAGTCTGTAATCCAAACAGAAAAATGAAAATGCCTGAAATAAAGTCTGAAATAAAGATGCCCCACCTGTAATATAATAGCACACAACCTGCAGCAGGCTAAAAAGTACAGCTGCAGAAGATGAACAAATCACATGTGTGAAATATATCCCTGTTGAAATACTGAAACATGACAGAAGTGAGACTGCTGGAAAGGATTGTAATAACTACAGGTAAAATATGTCAATAAAGCCTAGAAGTAAGTACCATCCTGAATAGTAAAATGAAAACAAGTGAGAGAGTGTGAGAAAGAGTTATGAATCCACCAATAAAGTAGTAATAACCCCTGAATAAAGTATACTGCAGTCAGTACAGAATGAAATGAATGTGACAAGTAGAACCAAACTGCGAAATGTGTTCAAAGTGTTGCTGCAGCTGGAATGTGTATCCCAAAATCTGGATATGTTGCTCTCAGTCTGCAATATGCAGATAGTATGATTGTCTGAAATACCAAACATCCACAGTTGTCTATAGCTATATAAAGCAAATGTAGCAGGATGATGTAGCTGAACAAAGCCAGATATGAACGTGTATGAATAACAATAAAATGTATATTGATGTAGCAGTAACAGTCCTATCACCAAACTGAAGTAGTTATCATATAGGAAACTGTAGTTAGAACAGTAGTGTGTATATATCTGCAGCTATTAGAAATGTACAGCATATGTATTGGTATTCGAAGGTGTTAATAATATTTTCTTCACCCCACCCTATAACCACATATAATCCATTCCACGTAAAATTGGTATGTGCAATCACAATTAACACCCCTGGACATTTGTCCTGTTGGGTCATAAATATTTGCATGTACGTTGATGCATCTGCCCTGTTCATACATCCAAACCTGATGGCCTGTTGCCATCAATCAACCCTGCATGTTGTTGGACTGTATATTGCTGTTCAAATTATGCATGTGTTATGCTTGCTGTTCAATGGTGTGAATATCTGGGTGTTTGGTTAATGGGAATACTAATGCATGCTGTTACAACTAATTGCGAATGGTATTGTATGTTACTAACCCAAACTGTCATGACATAATGCAAAACATAGGACGGCAGAGAAGGCAGGTTCCAGCGGACCCACCTCTCCCACTTCAGCTGGCGAGTGCACCTGGCACTAGTGCCCAGTCTGGACCCTCCTCCGGTGGCCCTGTGCCACCTGCAGGTGGAAGCACTGCAGGGGATGGGGCCCGTCCTCCCTCTGCAAGTGTGGCCAGAGGAGAACCACCACTCACCCTCCGTAGCATCCGGACTGTGGTGCGTAGGGAGATCCGGGACTCTCTTCTTGGGCCCCTATGCCAGCTTGAGGCACAGGTGGCACAACTTACGGGCATGCCTGTTGCCCGCCCTACACAGTACCCAGCACAGCCCCATCCTGGGCAGTGAAGGAACAGTGGCAACTGCCCATGGGTGGGGATATCAGTTCCACTGTTGCCATCTGTGGGCTCATGGGCTCTGGATATCCAAACATCCGTCCCCGTCAATTGTGTAACCCCCCCACACGTATCATACACCGCCCCTGTATGCGTCTTGTTTGTCTTGTATGTTGACCTACCCAACCTATCTCCCCAGCTATACCGACTTCCTTCACCTGACATACCACTCTCACCTGGAAAAAAAAAAAAGGGCACTCTGTACCCACAAAAAAATTATGTCCCATACATAGCTGCCCATTCCACACACATGTCTGCTGGACATGGAAACTATCAATTACAATTGGCTGTACAACAAGTATTATTGTTGTCCTGACACCTCCCTCAGGGGTGGAAGGTATCAAATGTCACACCAAATTGCATACATATGCACAGCTGTTGCTGATGAAGAAATGGGCAGCTATGAGCCTTACCTACATCTCTCTTGCAAAATCCAAGCTTGTTTCCCTACTGTCTTACCCTCTTTGTGACCCCTTTTTCACCACTTTCCTGTCTCCCCATTTTCATTTCTTTCAAAGAAAATAGCGTGGGTGTGCGCCAGAGTAAGCACTGTTAAGCGGTTGTAAGGGGGTGTGCGCGGAGCTGAACGCCAGTGTGCATGCGGGAGCTCCACGCAAACCAGCGCTAACTCGGTTACAACTGCTTAAAAGTGCCTTAGTCATTCTGATTGACAGGTCCTGTAGTCAGTTCAAAAGCAAAATAAAATCCAACTGTCAGTCCTGAACCCAGGACCTTGAAAACAGTAGTCTGCATGACCTACTACTAAGTCATGACTGTTATACAAGAACATTGTGCTAAAATAAATATATCATGTAATAGTAGGAATGAATGTAAAGGGAATATAGGATGTGTAGTACACAAAGCATGTCATTTATACTTACTGTTAAAACTAGTGGATTTCCATAATAGTTGTGTGTGAACAGAAACAGCCATGCTAGTTGGTAGCTAGTAGGTAATAATGTCAGTTAATGTACATGTATAAATGTATGTATATTTACATATATATATATATATATATATATATATATATATATATGTGTATATATATATATATATATATATATATATATATATATATAGTTGTAGGTGTCAGTGTGCATACACACTTACTACAGGAAACAGGAGACAGGAATGGAGAAATGTGAATCTACAACACAGCCTAAATCATGAGAGATATACTAACCTTTACACTCACAGAACAGTGTCCACAGCATACCGGCATTGTCCCCGCCCTTACAATCTGAAAGGGCAATGCCTATCTCACATACCCTTTTATAGCACTGTCCTGAAATCACAGTGAGAACTGCAATCAGTACACAACTGGCTGCATGCAATTGGCAAATGCTGGCTTACAATTGGTGCAGAGGCCATCACATGGACTTATGCAGATACTTACGAAAGCATCCTGTACTCACACTCCACACATGCAATACTTTCATTGCACTGTCTTGGGGCAGACAGAGAAAGAGAGAGAGAGAGAGAAAGAGAAAGAAAAAGAAAAAAAAAATAAGAACACAAACAACAACACACGGTACACAAACTAAGTTGAAGCTGTCAGCAGTGTCAGTACCAAGCTGGGCTAGCAGCAGCAGGAAGCTGTAGTAATGGTAACGCAACCAGCTGCGACAAACACAGGTAATGTGAAGTAACAAGTTAATAGTCTACATACTGTGAACCCTCCATATGTGTCATTGGTCTGTATCTATAGGTATGTCCATGTGATAAGTTGTGTGCACGTAGTTCCACCCAAAGGGGATGACTATATATTACATGTCATTCAGTGTTAGGCCATGATCCTGGCACCAGTTTTCCGTTTCAGTGAGGCCTGTCTGTAGGATGTGTGTGTCAGCTGGTGTAAAGACTATGGCGCTTAGTTTGCAGTCATCTGGAAACTTTGCCATCCACAACCCGTTCATGTCTGCTTTTACATCTGAGAAATAAATGCCAAACAAGAGGGGTCCTAGGACAGAGGACTGTGGGATACCACATGTGACTGGCATTGAGTCTGACATGGCTCCTGCAATATCGATATTATGGATTCTGTATTTCAACCAGTGTGCAACCCATCATTTGACATATGTAGTAACATGTAAGCTAATGAGCTTGAATATGATGCCTGAGTGGAGTACTGTGTTGAAGGCCTTAGGCAAGTCCAGGTATGCTGTATGGACTGCGTTGCCCTCATCAATGGATGTAGTGACTGTTTTGAAAGGTCAACCAGGTTCAAAAGGCAGGATC
This sequence comes from Protopterus annectens, assembly GCF_019279795.1. Lineage (NCBI taxonomy): Eukaryota > Metazoa > Chordata > Ceratodontiformes > Protopteridae > Protopterus > Protopterus annectens. The sequence continues at coordinate 1,067,409,872 of NC_056730.1, read as the reverse complement.
AGCCCATCACAAAGGCAAACTGGCTGGGAACAAGTGTCTGCAGGTACCCAATATCGCTGCATATGCGTCCCATACTGAATCATTCCATAGCTTTGCAGACCAGGCTGGTTAAGCTTATGGTGCGGTAGTTCCCAGGGTCAGTAGAGGTGCCTCCTTAGTGGAGTGGGACAACTGTTGCTGTATGCCAGTGTTCAGGTACATATCCGTGAAATGCGGCCAAGGTTAAATATCATTCTTATATGCAGTTGTATGTCCTCTTGGAGTTCATGTAGCACACATCCAGGGATACCATCAGGTCACATTGATGCTGTGTGTTCTGCTTTGCTGAGGGCGACCCTCACCTGGACATGTGAGAAGATAGGGAGGTTATATTCAGCTGTGATAAGTATTTCTAAGTGTGGGGGAGAAGGAGGGGGGATACGTGCACCGAACCTGTGTGCAAGAATGTTGCCAATATCTGTGTGTTCGGTGAATGTTAAGTAGGTGTGTAGTAACTCAGAGCATATCTGAGGCATTTGGTCCGTATGTGTAACATAACTGAAGAAGGTCTTGTGGTTATCTATAGTGTTCGTGGCCATTTCCCTCCCAGAGTAAGCCGTGGATGTTGTTATGAGAGACCGTAGCTTATTACTAGTGCTGACCACAGATGCCTTCCCTTTATGTGAATCTGCTCTGTCCTGCAGTAGCCTCCTTCTATCGTTATACAATCTGCCTTTGGCTGGGGTCCAACAGACAGAATGCCTAACCTTTGTGCATAGGGTCTGGGTTAGAAATGTGTGTGCATGTTCACAAAGGGGTCAGCAGTGTGGGTTGTGGCTTCCATTGGCCCAGTGGGCTGCATGGACACCATGTCAGTCCTAACAAGTGAATATCTGTCTAATCACATATATATCAAAGTAGTCTACTGTGCTGGTGGTGGTGGTGGTGGGATATGTATATCCAGGCTGAGTAATTTGTGTCCAGATCACACTAGTGGATGGCGTTCCACATACAGTACCTTGGTATGAACCCCCAGAGTGAGGTTGTGCATTGGACCTGTCGCAGTGTGCTGACCGATGGGGCATGCTACTATGTTGTATGGAATGTGGCAGGTATTGTTGCACAGGTGTTGGCTGAGCACTGATATCTGGCCATGTACTTGTGTATCCACCAAGAGACACACACATGCTACATATGGGAGTAGTAATATATCACTACAGTTGAGTATCATGTATAGTATGTGTGCCATATATTGCTGACATAGTCTGCTGATATCCTGTTTGTGTTCTCTTCCAGGGACATGGCACATCAGCGTAATCCTGCCTACTCTGCAGCAGAACATGAGGAGATACACCAGAGCCTGGTGCGGGATTATGACATACTGTTTTCCCGCACCAGCCAGAATCAGCAGGAGAGGGCTGCACTGTGGCAAGACCTTGTCCGTAGGGTAAATGACATTGGCACGTATGACATCACTGCAGTGATTTAATCAGAAATGTCCGTCAGCGTGCATAGGATATCCACAGGCAACAGGTCACCACAGGAGGTGGGGTGGCCACACATCCCCCCCTCACCAGACTAGAGGGGCTACTCCTAAGTGTTGTGGCTCCAGCCCCGGAACATCAACATCAACACACCTGCATCATGATGGAGGCTGGATCCACACAGCAACACGACATGGAGCATGCAGGTAATATGCCATATGTACACTTGACTGTTCTGTACACTGTTAGTTTATGCATGTGTAAGGTGTGCCCGTGGTATGTAGCTGTCAACATAGTATGTAATTGTGCAGGTGTGATATTGCCAATATCAGCAGCTGACATGTGAAAGGCAACTGGTGTACTACTGCACTGTATCATATGCAGTATCAATGGCACAGTTGTGCCCACTGACATTAATCTCCTCATTTCTGCAGGTCCCTCTGGTGTTACAGCAAGGCATCCCATCCATGCTGGTGAGTGTGTTTTAACAATACCTATAATAGTCCTGATAGTGCTAGTAATACTAGTGTAACTCAGTAGTGCTCTGTGTGTATACTGTGGGGTGTGCATGTGTGCATGTGTGCATGTGTGCCTGTGTCCATGTGTGCATGTGTGCATGTGTGCCTGTGTCCACATGTGCATGTGTGCATGTGTGCATGTGTGCCTGTGTCCACGTGTGCACATGTGCATGTGTACATGTGTGCCTGTGTCCATGTGTGCATGTGTGCATGTGTGCATGGTCCACGTGTGCATGTGTGCATTAGTGCATCACTGGTAACATTGTGTAGACATTGTAAACTGTGTTTCCTGTCTTCCTCCCACAGGTTCTGGTGCTGCTCTGGTGTCCTGCAGCAGGGAACCTGAATCTGGTGCCACAGGTACTGATAATGATGATATCTGTGTAATGGCACAGGAAGGTGTGTCAGGGTCCATCATTGGTCAGCCAATTGACAGTACACAGCTGTCAACCCCATCATTGCACACAGTCATCCTACCAGTACATCCTATGTCACCATTGTCCCTAGGTGATGGACAGGATACAGTGGGCATTGACCAGGGTAATGTGGTATCTGTGGCACATGCTTCCCCACACAGCAGCCATGGGCAGGGTCCTGCGAGGGTACCACACAGACAGTTGCCCATGGGTTCTCGTGGGAGCATCCGTGGGCGTACTGCCTCTGGCAGACGTGCCCAAAGAGGTCTGTCAACCTCAGCTATGTTTTGGGCTGTCATGCAGACACAGTCGCGTATGAAAAGGTACACCAGACAGGGTCTGAGGGAGCTAAGAGCATGTCGCACAGCCATGACTGACAGTATGTATGACATCGCGGATGCTATCCGTAATTTCACCGATGTCATAGACAGACGTTGTGGGGACATATTACAGCAGTTCCACAACCACATGTCCATGAGCCAGGGCAACGGTGGACGGTTGCTGCATCGACATGGCCGTATGCCAGCAACAGCAGCAGCTGGCAGTCGGCATGGATGACAACAGGCCCGCAGACGCCCCCATACTGCCAGCAGCAGCCCCAGCAATGCTGGGTCTGTGCTGTCATCGGAACGCCCCAGGAGACCACGTGCACGTGGCTCTGGACAGTCCCAACAGGGACCTGTGTCCAGTCAACACACTCCCGCTTCTGATGACAGTACCCAGCCTGGCTTAGTACCCGATACGGTCCGTAGCACGACTGCCAGGCACAGGTACCATGTCTGTGCCCACAGACCCTGATCTGTATGACCTGCCAGGTGCAGTCTGTGGCTGTCCACAAACTCCTGTATATGGCAGCCATGAGGTGGAACTGTGTGCGTGCATACACACATGTGAAATGTTAATACCTAGGGCTACCACATACACGCACACACTGCACCAACAGTGCCCCACCCTGTACTGCTGTCCCTCACCAACACACATACACACACATGTCAATTGGTGGTATCGGTGGCAGACTCAGGCATACCTAATTCACACCCTGTGCATATGATGAAACTGTGCCACCTCCTGCAATCTCCAACATCAGTGCAGGAACAGGTAAACACATTGCTGAGGCACAGGGTGACTACATAGAAGTGTATTAGTAGTATCATGTTGGTAACAGTACAGTGTGCTGATATGACTGTGTGTATATCCCAGCATGCCTGATGCAGTAACATTATGACTGTCCTGAATTGTTATCTACACCCATAGTAAGTACCATAGTGTAACAGCTGCACATTATTGCATACCAGTGGTAAGGATGTCAACAGATAGCCACATACATAGGTAGCACAGGGGAAGCTAATGCAAGTGGCGATCACAATGATGGACATATACAGTAATGGTGGCAAGTTGCCCACAACGACTATGCAATGTGGATGTTTTCGCATATTGATATGTGTGCAGTACCAATGTAATACAAATCACAATTAACTATGACATAATATCAGTTCTACCATGGACATCTGAGCTGTGCATTCCTGGGTACATGTTGATAGTGCCTACATATTTGCACTGTTACCTACTGTAAGTGTTACCCTTCTTTGTTGTACAATGGACTACTTCCAGCCCTGCTTACTGTAGCTTTGTTTGCATGCATGTGCGCTGGGGGTTGCCTGGAACACTGCTTCCACCTACAATGCAGAGTTACAGTGCTTCAGGACTCCTAGTGACATCTGCATAGCGTACTATCGATGTCAAGTTTCCACATGACAGAACGTCACTGTCTGTCCTGTTCGCATGTGCGTTGCCTGTGACACATTCGCGCCAACTTACCTGGCATTTACCCAAGTGTGCAGTCATATATGCCAGTGCTATGAAATCAGTAGCAGTACACCCACACATACACACCTTCAGTATGTTGTTACCCATTGGCCCTATGTGTTGGTAATCACCATGGCAATCACACTACTATGGTATCATGTGCAAAGGTAACCTGTGAATCACCTCTATGGTCCAGTTGTGGTTTATGTGAGTCATGTGGTAATGTCACAACTGCCACATGTATGCAGTCAACCCTCTCCCCTGGCCAGGAATGTACAACACATGTGTGGGATGCCACCACATAGCCAATCTGGGGACTGAGCACACTGAACCCAGTACTGCCATACCCTGACAGGTGGCATGACATACTACAGTGACTACAATACCAGTCTGACATAGACCTGCACTGACAGCAATCTGAACACACTGGGGCATACTTGGAGACTCAGAATAGCATCCTGCCTGAGCATCACACACCTCCACAGCTGGCACAAAGGCATACGTTCGTCGGAACAGAGCACATGACACACATGGCACACACATCCCGTGTGCCACACACTCACAGCCTGTAGGGCTACACAACACACCTGCTACAGATGTGTCAGGTACCTCTCTTGGCCACTGCAGTGGGGTCCCGCTCAACAGGCTGTACATGTTGAAGGTCACAGTGATATGCCTGTGGGGCACTATGGTCCACCACAAAACACATGCATACAGGTCAGTCAGAGGCATGGACACATATGACTCAGTCATTGACCATGCCACTATGGATGACCTGAGACATAACTCCCTGGACTACATGATAGGGAACATAGAAGGGATCTCTCCACATGTGGCATGGGCCAGTATGAGCCTGATCTTGGTTGCCATCATACCCTCACCAGGTATGCTACCACTATATGTAGCAAGGGTGTTCTATGTCTACATTCTGCTCAATCTCCACTGTCATTCATAGGGTATCAATGGCTGTCAGCGTGTGCTTACATGCTAGGAAGCCACAATGATTGCGAGGGGCAGCTTGCACGTGACACCCATGGGCCATTGTATATTGGTGAAGCCCCTTGATACACATAGTGCCTTATGCTGCAGGACACAGATTACATAGCCACCTCTGCAGGTATCACACAGGATAGGACACTAACAGTGATGCTACACAACACCAGCAGTGTACACCACAAGATGCATGCACTGGACACTGTCCTCAGCACTTGCAGGTGAACTGCAATATCTGTGCAGTACCAGATTCCTGATTCACGGCTCACAAAGTGCAACCAATCACTGCCAGGTTATACCTCATACCATACCTGTCATCCCCACATGTAACACACATGGACAGGGGGTGGTATCCCAAGGCATCACAGATACACACACCTCCAGGTTGTTGGCACAGCACAAAGCATCAGGGCCTATCCATGAGCAGCTAACAGTGTGTTGGACTGCCTTCTGGTTCATAGCCTGGCACACACAACCCTCATACACAGGAAACCCACCTAACCATCCTAACAACACTGGCAATATGACAGTCTCAAGAAATGTCTTTATATGGCTGGACTGCATCCAGCCAAACATTGTGCGTGAACATTACTGTAGCTACAACACACTAGCTGACAGGTTCCCAGCATGTGGTCACTGAATTGCAGTGGAACAACATGTTACCACTCCCACAACAGGTGGGAACATGCAGCACCTGTTCATCGACTACATGTAGAATATATGGCACAGACCAGATGTGTATCCCCTGCTGTAGGTATTATATCATATACAACCCACACTGTGTAGACACATACCGCGTGCGGCCCCTGCACAGTAAGACACAGTCATATTGTTATACATTGCGAATACCATTTATCCACTTGAGGCACATGTCAGACATTGTAACTACTGAAGGTCACAGGCATATATGTGTATGTGTCACACACATACATCATGTGTGCATTGCCATTGCTGGTTTAGGCAATGGCATGCATTGTTATGCACAACAACCCACACATGGTCATATTGTGTGACACAACCACATGTGGCAGTTGTGGGTTTCCAAAACATACCTATCTTTGCTCTGACAGTGGTAATAGACCCAGTAGCGGAGCGCACTATTGGCATTACTGGCCAAGTAGCCCTGTTTGGCTGTACTGATAGTGTGGTGACATGCTCTGTGTTTACTAGGGGAATATGCAGCATCTGGTGTATTGTAGTATTTGCCAAAAGGATCTGTTAGTACACACACCCTACTACCTCTCCACACACACACACACACACACACACACACACACACACACTTGCAGGATTCATACCCCTACCTAATTATGTCATAACACGTGAGAGAGACACATTAGCGAAGCGCACTATTCGGATTACTAGGAGGTTCCTCTTCTCCGGCTGTACTTATAGGGTGCTGACATCATCAGTGTTTGGAAAGAGTAATGTGTATCATGTAGTGTGATCTCCTGATTGCCAAAAAGCACATGTCTTTCATACAGAATTGCACACACACAAACCCCCCTCATCCAAACACACACACTTGCAGGTTTCAAACCCCTACCTAATTATGTTATGACACTCGTGACAGATGCATTAGCAGAGCGTGCTATTCGCATTACTGGGAGGTCTTCCTTCTACTGCTGTACTTATAGGGTACTGACATCATCATTAAATTGCTTAGAGAGGAATGTGCATCCTGTAGAATGTTTTCCCAGTTGCCAAAGGGACACTTCCCTCACACAGACTTTACCCTTTTCTGCAAGATTTCTTCCTTCTGTTGCTAGAGTTTTGTTTATGGTAGGGGACCACCAGATTGGCCTTCCTTTTTTTTTGGAGAGTGGCGTATTTGGTTCTGTTTGGGATGGCTCTATTCATGCACTTGTGAATGTTACGTACAACACAATGGTGTGTGACTCAGCAGTCGAGTAGCTATTTTTCCAACTGCATGGGCATCATAAAGTTTGCACACCTCTGTTTTTAGGAGCCCAAAGTTTGCTTTGGAGATGTTTTTACAGTGCCTTCTTTTCTGCACTTGAGGAGAGGGGGATGTGGATATCCATGGTGATTAGCTTGTGGTCAGATCTGACCAGGGGAGGAGGTAATTTCAGGTGTAGAGCAGCAGTTCTTCATGTTGGTTATGACCAGATTGAGGGATGTTGTTACCCTTAGTGAGGGTAAGAACAAGTTAATTCAGGACATTGGAATTTTATGAATTCCCGGAATACGTTGAGCAAGTGAGTTGAGTACTTGAGTAATTTGCCCAGTTATATAGAGGGTAATTACAAGTCCCCCAGTATTAGGGTGTTGGGTTGCACTTTGGTATTTTTCAGGATGTTTAGAAATGTATAGTGGGTGTCTTGGGACATGATGGGGACCTATAGCGATGAGCAATCACCTGGATTGTTCAATGTCTTGCCCAGTGTTAGTTGTTTCCTGGACTATCTCTAAAGTGCTGTGTTGGGTTACTAGTCTGGAGGTGTGTATATCCTTTATGAATATGGAACACTGCCACATTTAGTGCTTTGGTCCAGGTTTGGGACCTAAAGGTGTGGTATGAGTTATAGCCTGGTAGCAGGGGGTGCTCTCTGGTGCCTTGTGAACCAGGTTTCCAGTTACTGCACAGACATTGATGTTCTTTCATTTTACAGGAGGGGTTTTGGTGAATGCATTTTGACATTTCAAACTTCTAGCATTGTTAATAGCATAACCCTCAGATTCACATTTGGTTTAGCCGCAGTTACAGTGGAACTTTTGACATCAGGCCATTGCCTAGAAAAGACACTTTAGGGGTGGCAAGCACCTTAGCCAGTATCTGGAATCCCAGGGGTGACAGAAGCAGACCATCTCTGGCAAAACATCGAGGTCTGTTGATCATGTCATCCTAGGCAGACCGATACTGTATTGCCTTAGAATGACACCAGAAATTTAGCCAATTGTTGAAGTTAATCATTTTCTGTTTGTACTGTGGTATTATTATGGGTGATGGCAGGATGCTATTCAGGGCAAGGGTCATACCTGCCTGAGCTACATGGTCTGAGAGCTCCTCCATGTCTCTTTTGATGTAGTCCAGAGACGTACGTCTCAGGTCATTCACACCAACATGGACAATGACCAAGTCATATTTGTACCTGGTGTGGAGTGACTTGAGTGCATGCGTTGTGTGGCAGATCCTGATGCCTAACAGGCAGCTAGCTAACTGTAACTTTCTCCTTGCACAACCTGGTGAGTGGGACATCAATGTGCCTTACTACTGAATCATCTATAACTAGTGCATTGGATATACTGTCTTGCCTTAGGGGCTTCTTTTTGGGTGGCACACTGTTCGAGTGAACTATGTGTTGCGTGGTTTGTACCATGGTGTGGTGGTTGCTTGCATGTCTGCCTTGGAGGTCTCTGATGTTTGGGTAGATTTTTGATGAGAGCCTCCACAAAGGTGGTTGCGTACTTTGTGTTGCTATGTGAGGATTGTGGTGGTGTATGTTTTGGAGGACTATGTGTTTCATATGATGTGGTGCAGGTGTTGACCTTCTCCTCTTGGCTGGCAAGTCCAGTTGTGGCATGAGAGTGCTTTGCTTCCAACTTGGACATATAGGTACATCTCTCACAAGTCTGGGTGTTGTGAGGTAGGAGGACAGGGTTTCTGTGTACATGAAGCAGTTGCTACATTGCCTCAGGATGCCCAGTTTCACCAGGTTACCAGGAGTGAGCACAAGGAACTGACCTTTAGACATATCTGAATGGGTGTTAATTTAATAGTACTGAAGTTGTTTAGTGTTGGTAGCAGTAAAAATGCTCCAGTAAATGCTATGAGAGGCTTTGAGCAAGTGCTAGACTTTGATACTCACATTGAGTGCAAATGGATGTTAGACTGGCATGATTTAAGGGAAAATTTGAAGATTAGACTTTCTGGCACCAGAAATAGTTTAGCCCTAGCTTAGTGGTGCTGGGTGATGTGCAAAACCATGCAAACATAGTTTTTTAAGGCAGAAAGTTAAAGGGGATAGAAATGCTGCCCAAATGGCCAATAAGCTACAATTTCAGAGTTTTAAACCACTCCTCCTGTGACAGATAGGCTGCCCCAGTGCTTACCACTCTCACTGATAGGTGATAGGTGAGAGTGGCGCACAGCAACGGTTATTCCACTCCGCAAAGGTGGAGCCACAATGGACCCTGGGAGCTATCTCCCTATAAGCCTGACTAGCTTGGTCTGCAAAGCTACAGAACACATCATCATGGATCTCATTAACAGAGACATCGGAAACCTCCAAACACTGGACCCTACCCAGTTTGGCTTTGTTAAGGGCAGATTATGCCTCCTAAACCTGGTGGACTTCTTTAAGACAGTTACCAAGGCTATAGATGAGGGAAAGGTGGTCCACACAGCTTACCTAGAACTCAAAAGGCCTTCGACACCATTCCCCACTCAGTTATTATAGACAAGCTCACCAGCTTGAACATAAACCCCTACGTCATGAGATGGGTTGCCAACTGGCTCATGGACAGAACCCACATGGTAAGAGTTGCAGGAGCCAGGTCTGACTCTAAACCGGTTACAAGTGGTGTTCCCCAGGTCTCAGTCCTAAGACCCCTCCTGTTCAGCATATACTTCTCAGAGGTATAGGCAAGCACAGGTGGACTATGGCTGACAAATTCTGAACAACTGCAAACTAGGGGCTATAATTGACACTCCGGCTGACACAGAAATCCTCCAAAAGGGTCTCACTGAGACAGATACCTGATGTCAAAACCATGGCCTCAAGCTAAATGCCAAAAAGTGCATAGGACCATGGCCTCAAGCTAAATGCCAAAAAGTGCATAGTCATCCCCTTTGGAAAAAACAAAGTACCCACAAACTACCACATAGGTGGTAGGCCCCTAAATATGGAAGATGTAATAAGGGATCTGGGAGCCCAAGTCGATAGTAACCTCTCCTTTGATAATCACATTGCTAAAGTGGTTAGAAAATCCTTCTATGTGGCCCACCTAATCACAAAAGGCTTTGCATCCAGATCAAAAGAGGTTATTGGTCTCCTCTATGCATCACTCATCAGACCCATCATAGAGTACAGTGCTCCATTTGGGATGTACCTTACAAGACACCTGCAACAACTGGAAAGACCGCAGAAGTACCTCACCAAGAGGATCACTGGCCTCAAGCAGATGCCCTATGCAGCTCAAATGAAGAAACTCCAACTGTACTTGGTTGCATACTGCCTACTCAGAGGTGATCTCTACCTGATATATAAGGCCATGTCCAACCCAGAATTGATGGACATGCTCCACCTAAAGTAAACCACATCCCCTCAAGCCACACACTCCAGGGATCTAAACCACACCACAACAATAAATAGGATGTGCCAGAGGGATAGATTCCTGTCCCAGAGACTTCCCATGCTCTGGAACAAGATTACAATCTACATTAGGCAGAGTTTCTCGCTAACTCTCTTCAAGAGAAACCTTGACGAGTGGATGGGAAACAGAAAGTTTACCCCAGGGATCACTTCAATGGCTCTGCTGAACAGAGACACAGGGAACTAATCTAAGGGGGCGGTGAAAGCCAACACATTCCAGCTAGGCTTGTGAATGCCTTTGAGCAGATAGCCTAGTACCTACCTATGAACCTAAAATAAGACAAGAATAACTCGTTCCAGGGATCTCAGCTTAGCCTGTGACATTAACAGAATATGCTGGAGAGACAGATATATCTCCCAGCAATTACTGATCCTCTGGAATAAGCAACCACTCCATGTGAAGCAGAGCTCCTCAAAATCCCTATTCAAGCACAGCCATGACAACTGGATGGATGATTGTAAATTCATCCCTGGGGTGAGACCTCATGGACGGGGCAGTTGGTGCTGATCACAGAATCACTCTGCTAACATTGACCACCTAATCATGGTCAATAAGGGTACTTGGGTTTTTACATGGCTAGGCTTGTAATGGCCCTAGGGCCATTAGCTTAGAAATCTCCTATGAACCTAAGAACCTAGGTAGGAAAAACTACAGCTCCCCTAATCCCAAGTCATGTCCCTTCCACTCTGCCCCATATATCTTTCCGGTGGCTTTCCTCTGGACTCTTTCTTGGAACCAGACGTTCCTTTCCTTCTATGCCATTCAAAACTTCATGAATCACTCAAGATATGATCTGAGCAGGACCCTGTAAAGTGAAAACACTACCAGTTTGTTTCTAGTGACTGTTCTCCTTAAGATACACTCCAGTTTTGTGCTTTCTGCTGCCACTGCCCATTACTCTGATACTGTTGATCCAAGCTAGGTGTTATCAGCATTCACAGATCTTTTCCTGATTTCATGCTCATTTATCATCAGTTCCACATCACCCTCAGCTGCTTCATCCAAGAAGTGCTGTAGTGTACTAAGTGAAGTACTTTGCGTTTATTTGCAGTGAACTTCGTCTGCTACCTCTCTACCCATCTGATCAACATTTCCATATTTTCCCTATAATCTTTCCCAATCCACCATTTTTGCTTCTCTGTGTCATCAGCAAACCACTTTACCCTGGTCCATGTATGTTTGAGATGAACACACTAAAGAGTCCTTGTCCCAGGACTGAGATCTTGTGGTATTCCTCTAGTTACCTTCCTAAGTTTTTCATCATCTGTCTCACCACAACTCTGTGTGTCTTAACATTCATCCACATAGCTTCCTTGTAATTTTCATTTCTGCACTCTCACCTTGCCATAAAGGATACTGAAGTTGTTGTTTTAAAGTCATAAGACACTTCTGTATTCGCTAGTGATCTGTTGAAGATTTCCATCAAGATGTTTGCTAGCACACTAGCCAGATTTCTGCAGACTCTGGAAGGTAGTTCATCTCATCCTTGTGTGTTGTTCTTCCTAAGGTCAGCAATTTCCCTCTTCATCTCCTCCCTGAGTAACTTGATGGATGTCCACTGTTCTCTTCATTTGATCTTGCCTCCTTTCTGGCATGTACTTCCTCACTTGCCTTCCTTTTGTGATGACCGAACCAAAGTATTCATTCAGTACTGCTGCTTTTTCTCAGTCTTCTTCAATCTCACTTCCATGTTTGGTCAGCCTGGCGTACTTTGTATCTCCCATCTTTTTTTCTTTCTACAATGTAACCGAAAAGAAAACCTTGTTTTCTTTCATGGGATTCATAGGATTCACTGGCAATTTCAAGTCAGTTTAATCTTATGACCATCAATGTCTTTACAATACCCTCCTTCAGGCTGTACTCTCTTTCTCTAGAAGGGCTAGGCCTTTTAGTCCTGGGGTAAATTTGTGAGAACCCATCCAGTCATCCAGCTTCTGTTTGATGGATGATATTATATTACACTAATTAGCCCGCAGGAGCAGGCTAAGTAGTGTGCTCCTGTAAGACCAACTTATTCCACAAATTTAGGAAGCATTGTGTATTGAATCTACCTGTCCACCTTATTCTGGATATCTGTCAGTGAAGATTTGGATTCCTGGTTCTTACATTTGTTAAGCTACTAGACTGCAGTGATAGAGGAGATCAAGAACAACAAGGTCTCTAATAGTACAGTAGGCAAGCACATATGTATTCTGCAGTCAATAAGATACTAGGTAAAGGGATAGAGATTCTAGCTTTTTTTTTGGCAGCCCAAGGCCTTTAAGCCTGAAATCTCCTTAATAAGGAATCTCTGGTACGTCTGCAGTAGTCTGATACATTGAGTCAGGTATGACCCGAAGAGCACTGTAATTTATAAATGGCCTAATCAGTGCTGAATATAAGGGAATGGTACTATCATTAGAGCTATATTATATTCAGTTAGCTATTACTTGTACTAAGTAGAAGGATTTCTGGACTACAGTTTTCACATCATGTCCAAGGAGAGAAAACTGTCAATTCAATTGCCAGGTCCCTGATTACATTTATATTTAGTTGTAAAGTATCACATATACTGTATGTTAATAGTAGGGGGTGTTTGCCAAATGAAATAATACTACACATTTTTGCATTTAACTCAAACCCATTTGCATTACACCAAGTAATAAAGTGGATAAAATTAATACTGAAGGGTACAAGCAGCAGGAAGTATCTTGACAATAACTCCCTGTTTTCAGCCATTTGCAGACTCAGGTAACCAGAGGTCCTGGTTCTCAGTTTGGAAATCAGAGAAGTAAATGTCAAAAAGGAGGAGACTCTGAAGACTACCTTCATAATTTCCCATGAGGCATCTATTGCATTACCTATGTGGCTTCTATCTTTTGGTCATTTTGCTATCCATCTTATGGGTCTATATCATTTTATCAAAGGTTCATCACCATCAACCTTTGCTCATTGAATCTTATGCGGCAATCATTCACTTCTGCAAACATTCAGTTCAATGAATTACTTTCTCAGAGAAAGTAATGACTTGACTTGTGTAAGGTTCGACGAACAAAGTTTTGTGGTTATGTACCTTTGAAAAAATGACATAGGCTCCATCTTACCACATAGGAATTTATATTTAAAGCATTTAGCTTACTTACAATGCCTCTATGGGGTATGCTGTCAAACACTTTTGCTAGGTCAATATATGCTTTGTGAAAAGGATTACCACTATCAATAGCCTGGGTGATTCTCTTGAAGACGTTAACTAAATTTAATTGGAAAGATCTCCCTTTGATGAATTTAAAATGTTGAGTCTAGTCTAATGAGAACTCTGATATAACAAATGATAAGGTCAGTTGCAATAGGCTTCACAGCTATGCAGATCAGGCTCATAATGATGATGGAGCTATAATTACTTAGTGGCATCACCACTGCGGTGCAGCATAATTCTGGAACATTTACTGTGGCTAAGATAAGGTTAAAAAATTAAAGAAAGGTCTGGCAGGGGCATGTTTGGTGCTATTTATTAAACATCCAGGTATGTTTTCATCTCCCATAGAGGAAGATTTTTTTGTCTTTGATACCACCTTCAGAACATGGTCCTTGGTGATAATAGAATATATCAGGGATTCTAGGATATTTAGGGTTTAGATAGTTGTTATGGCAGTGAAATTTGCACTAAGCATCTTTTGGATCAGAGTAGGTGGGCCATTTTGGATAAGTCCTGAGTATTGTTGGGTATTATTCCATAGTTTCCTAACATAGATAAAAAAAGACTTAACCTTAGCTTCTGAAGCTAGCCCATGTTCATGGGTTGCTTTATGTATCATAATAGTATTTTTTAAGTTCCCTAGTATTATTTGTATACAAACCTTATTATGGTGAGATTTAGATCTGAAGTATAATTTAAGGAGTGTTTTCTCTTGTTGCAAAATGTTTTTATCTTAGTCAGAGCCAGATCATGGTCAAATGGGGCCCTAGGCAGGGTAAATGATCAGTCTCCCCGTGTCCCTATTCCCAGTGCCCCCTCCTCCAGCATCCTTGGTCAGCAGCCATTGCAGTGTCCCATTGTTTGCCTCTCTCTCCCCCCCCCCCCTCTCTCTCTCTCTATCTATCTCTCTCTCACTCTCCCCAGTTACCATAAAAGACTGCTCAAACCTGTCAGTATGCATACTATTTTATTCTTTACTTCAGCAATGCATACAGATATCTGTAATTCATTTAGAACTTTTATTTCAAATTTTATAGCACAAACACTGATAGCCATTTGCTAAACAAAACAATACAGTCTTATAATGAAAACAAACTTAACATGAGCAACAGTGCATTTTCTGCCCTTGAAACTCACATCCATTAAAACTGCATTGAAACCCACATTCATAGAAAATGCATCTGGGCAGTGGCAGTTTAAGTGCACCTTTGGGCTGTTTGCAAACCATGGGCCCCCTTCACGCATTTTTAGGACCATGTATGGATGCATATGCTCTTTGACTCACCTTCCTGATTGAATTAATTTATATTCTTTGTTTAATACAGCACCATTTGTTAAGTGTATTTTATGTTTGTCATTTTGAATATTTTTCCAATAAGCAGTGGAATAAAACATCAATAATGGCAAAGCTATCCATCTCGCAACATTTCAGTTCTAAAACAGCCACTCAAACTGTTGCCATACCTCTCAATTGTACAGATTTTTGTAGAATATCCAGATTTTTGTCTCACATATATCTGGTTTTCTGGCAAATCATGGAGGTTTGAAGTCAGTAAAAAAATGACTAAATAATGAGATATATTGGAGTTTCAGATTCATATCCTTCAGAAAATGCATGCTAGCACAAATCCTGTAATTTTAACAGCTTTCTAAGTTTATGAGAACAATATTTAAAATCTGTCCCTACTTTTGGGACTTTGTCCCTCCATTATTTTAGGCTTTGTCTAAATTTCTTGCATTAAGAGGTTGAAATGTATGACTGTTGTCATCATAATCCACCAATAACAGTCGATATGCACAATCTCTGCAGACGTAAATGTCATCTGAATAATTCCACATTAAAGAGATCTATAACTAATGAAGAGATTGCTGATGGCAAACAACTTTGTATTTTAGTGTTTCATCTACAAATTCAGTGCCTGTTGCCCTTGAAGAATAAAAATGCCTACTTTAAAAAAATGTGTGCTGGTGATATGCAATAGGGAATGGCAGGCAGACAGAAGGTTCATAGTTAAAAGGCATCTCAGATAAAGGAGTGCACACTCAGAAGTGCAGCAGTCCCTCCCTTTTTGATGCACAATACTATCAGCAATCAATATACCTGGTGTGGAAAGGAAACCCACAGCCTTCTGCACCAAAGGCAAGTACTACCTGTTGTACCACTGTCACTGAACAGCAAACTACGAAACTCAGTGATTGACATTAATAGACTGTAATCCTCAGGGATTTGCCAAAAAAAAAACAATAAATAAATTAATAAATTAATTAAAAGAGATCTGGCAGTTGCTGAGGAGGTTTAAAGCACTTACTTGCCAGTTATCAAAGCTCAGGGTTTGACTCTGAGAAAACTCACTCAACTAGACAACACACACACGCTTTTGCTACTGTACTCACTGTTTCAGCAGCTTCAGCCCTGCACACATCCTGCTATATTTGCTGGATGTCTTTAGCTTTGGCTATTAAATCACGTCTCACACAGTAATGTCCTTGGGCTGTTAAATCAAATATCTCGCAGTTTGCATTAACATGTTATCCTAACACTGAGGTTTCTGTGGCTTGCTGTTCTGTCTCCTGGGAGGCCCTAAATCATTTCTGTGTTTACAGAAGTCTTTGGACTTTTACATATGGTTTTATTTTTTTATCTGCCCCTCCAGTCCAGCATGGATTCCCCCCTCAGCAAACACGGGCCCTTTGCAACTGCCTGGGCCACCTAGTGCTGGATCTGGCTATGATCTTGGTAGACCACCAGGGTAGTTTGTTTTCAAAGTTCCCATTTTATTTTTATCTGGTAAGGTTGGTAATTCTATGTATTCATGTAATTTGTGAAGCTAATTACCTGACTGTGTACAAACTGGTGTAGTCACAGGTGAATTCTAAGATTGTTTGAGATTTGCCCATCTGAAATCCTTAAATTCAAAGATGTTGGTTTCAGGCCTTTAGAGATTTTGAAGGCAAATATCACAATTTTATGATCTGACTTATCTGGGAAAGGCGAGAACATGGGAATAGTATATACAAAGGATATACTCATGAGGATGACATCTATAATATTACATCCTCTGGTGGATTTATTAACAATCTATTCCAGTGAATTTTTATTAAGGAAGTAAAAGATTTTTTGGGGCATGCCCTATGCTACAGGTCCAAGTGCTCCAGTTAATTGTGGATATTTAAAAGTTTCCCAGTCTAATGAAGTTCTTGTTAATATGAAGTTCTTTGAATACTTTCTGGAATCTAGCATGATTCCCTTACAGGCATGGAGGGTGCCTTGTACCAGGCTATAAGATGATAGTCTGTCTTTTTTATGGTGAACTAGGGATTTATGAGTTATATTTGTGGGTCCCTAGGAATCCATAAGAAAGTGATATGATCCTTGACATATATGAAGACACCACTGCAATAACCATCAGGCCTGAAGGCATGTTAGGCACAAAAGCCAGGTATAGAGGGTATGTTTTCTGTATGTGTGTGTGTGTGTGTGTGTGTGTGTGTGTGTGTGTGTGTGTGTGTGTGTGTGTGTGTGTGTGTGTGTGTGTGTGTGTGTGTGTGTGTGTGTGTATAGATATATATATATATATATATATATATATATATATATATATAAGGCATATATATATATCTATATAAACTAAGTCTCAGTAAGTGCACAACCTCAGGCAATTTGTTGTTGAGACTTCTGTCATTGAGAAGAGCCACATTAATGTAATCCAAATTGGACTTTGATGAACTTGCTGCCTTGGAATGTCTATTAACTGGACTCAGTCTAAAAAAGACTCTATGAGGGCAGCAGAGTCTTTAGCCAGTATCCAGAAGCCTTTGAACAAAAGGTGCATGCCATCCCTTATGAAACAAGTTGGACTGTTGACACATACTGGATCCCCCTAGAATGACACCAGCAGTTTAGCCAATTGTTGAGCCAAATTATCTGTATTTTGCACCTAGGCATCACTGTAAGGTAGGACAGGATTCCTGTCAAATTCATGGAAAGTTCAATCATGTCTCTTTGCATGTCCCTCAGGGGTTTCAGTCCCAAGTCATTCACCCCACATGGACTACCACTGTGTCATAGTCACATTTACCTTGGGAAAATATATTTAGGGCCCTTGTAATGACCGAGGTTCTGACATCTAAAAGGCACAACTGCAACCTTATTGTTGTCTATTCTTGTGTGTGGAGAATTTGTATGTCAAAACAGTTGTATAATCAATTATTGAGGCATTATTTTTGTTAGGAAAGTGTTTATGGGTATAAGATTTAAAGCACTCTGACTCTTGGTGACTTACTGCTGTAGGTGTCCATGGAGGGGATTAGTTGGAGAATTTCCACTGAGATTTATTCTTACTAGTTCGAGGAGGGTTTCGTAGAAATGTTTTAATGGTAGCAGTGTATGAATTTAAAAATGATTTTGTTAGGAATGTGGTAGAGGTGAGTGAGAGAGTGTAAGTGTGAAATGTTCACTATGGATAGCTTTAGGAGACAAGGATGCCTCTCGATTATTTAAATATATGCACCTCTCACAGTTATTTAACATTGATTTGAAGAAGTCTACAACTAATGAAAATAGTTTAGTAGACAAAAGTAGTTTAGTAAACTTTAATGGCACAATAAAGTTTCTTGTTAGTTCATCCAAACAGTGTTTTTATTTTTATTCATTGTGTGATCTAGCCACCTGAGGCTTACTTCACAATGTTAGGGGCTATACCCCATTTCATAGTTCGGTATAGTAAGATTTTATTAACAGTGAGCACAAGGCAGTTTGTACGCTGCTTTTAGAGAACAGGAATTCTTGTACCACTATGCCAACTGTCTTATAGCTTTTATCTGTGCCATCCTTATCATCTTTGCTGGCTTTCTTCTAGTCACCTAATACTGTGCATTACTTCTCCGCCCTACTACTTTCCATCTGTTGCACTGCCTATTTAGCCATAATTTCTAGCCTCACGTTTATGTCCACACTCTCCTTCTTGTTTTTGTCTTTTTCCCCTGTTCATCAGACCCTTGTCCATAGCCTTAAGTAATACAGCCCTGATTCATTTCCACACATTGCTTGCCACATTAATTTGCTATCAGTCTCCTAATTCATTAAAAAAAAAAAACAGAAAAAGAACCAAACCAACACTGCAACCAACCATTTAATGGAATAAATAGAATAAAATAAAAACTGAGAGCTTTTGTCTACATTCAAATATATACAGACTTCATCAGAGTGATTGCCTCAACCATTGATAATTTTGTTTAATACAAAAGCACAACCAATCACAAACAAGGCAGTGCACATTGCAAGGTGATATCACAAACACTGGTAAGATGGGAATTGCAGTATATTATATACATGAATAGTATATGGGTAAAATTAATTACACAAACCCATTACAAAGTTAAAATTGTAACTATATGAATATTATAATAAATTCATGAAAAATCACTAAAATCACAATAATATAGGAATGTGGGTTGTTGAACATTTGAAGTACAATTTTCTAAAAGTATTACACTGATAGTGTTCATAAATACTTAAAAAGTTAATTAAAAGTAAATAAGTCAAATAAATTAGACAAGCAAAAAAGATTGGTGCGGCCATAATTATACCACTACTAAGATGGAATCTGGACCTTGCATACTGCTGGTCTTTCTGTAAAATATTCCCTGTCCTCCTACCAGTTCCAAACCTTCCTCCCTTGTCATCTCCCACAGCCAGTTGCTGTATTCTCTGATCCATGCTTTTCTTGGTGTGCTGTCTACTGGTACATGTAACACTGTGAGAATGTTATTTCCAACATCCTCTGTTGGCAAATATCTTCCAATTCCCTCACTTTGCTTGCCGCCACCTCATCTGTCTCTCCTGGCAAGTCATTGATGACAAAATGCATCACAATACATGCCCATGTCTTCACAATGCTGATCACTTTGGCCATCTCCTTTATTTAGTCTATGTCTTGAGGCTGGTTTGACTGAAATGTGATTTGTTTTCACTTATCTAGTCTATTAATCTCCCCTGTTGTTGAGTCTCCAGTCACCAAAAAGCTCATCTGTGTACCCACAATGACAGTGTATCATTCATTTCCTGCTCCATGCTGATGCCTTCCTAATCTTTAACTTTTCCTCCTACCCTTGACCACTTCTTATTGCTTGTGCTGGATTCTGTCTTCCTTGCTTTACAGCTAGGCCCTTCTCCAACTCAAGGTGACCAGCGGTCCCAGTTTTTCCAGGACAGTCCCAGTTTGGAAGTCTCTGTCCTGGAATCCCAAACATTGTCTTTTTGACACAGAAATGTCCCAGTTTAGACCTGTCAGTCTGAATGGTGACTTGGCTTCCCAGGGTGGCCAGTCTCCCTGCTTTCCCATTCTAAGCAGCTCTGGGGACTTTGCGATTTTTCAGGTATGCCACTGGGTATGGAGTAAGGTCGGCTCTACTGCCATCAGTCAGTCACTCCCTCAAGGACTTCCATCGTGAGGGGTTCTGCTTGACCCCACTCACCCAGGCAGGAGCTCTCCAGGCCCTACATCCATCTGCCTGGAGCTCCCATACTGACATCAGTCAGGGCCAAAGCCTACAGTCCTCCCCTTCAACCTGGCCAAGAGACCTTTCCCAGCTGTGGCCCCCATGTCAGGAGACTCCACCACCTGCATGTCTCCTGGAGGCTGCCAAATTGTGCCAGATTGCTCATGCCTTCGGACTCTCAGGTGAGCTTCCCTGCAATCCCATCCACTCCTCTGAAACTTCCCTTGGCCACTGAGGGGCAAATCCGCTGTCATGAAGGCTTCAGAGTCCCCCTGCTTTCCCATCCAGAGCAGCTCTGGGGACTTTGAGATTTTTCAAGGATGCTGTCGGTTATGGGGTGAAGTTGGATGCCTTTGCCCCGGCAGGAGCTCTCCAGGCCCTCTGCTGTCCACCCTGGTGCTTCCTCAAGGACTTCCATCATGGGGAGCTCTCCCTGACCCCACTCACTCAGACAGGAGCTCTCCAGGCCCCACCACTGTCTGCCAGTTACTCCCTTAAGGACTTCCATCATGGGGGGCTGTGCCTGACCCCACTCACCCAGGCAGGAGCTCTCCAGGTCCTGCTGATGTCCACCCTAGCACTTCCTTAAGGACTTATGTTGTGGGGAGCTCTGCCTGATCCCCCTCACCCAGACAGGAGCTCGCCCAGCCCTGCCATTATCTGCCTTTCTCCCCCTTCCATCTCAGAGGGGGCATGGTCCATACCCCCTCACCCAGGTGAGAGCTGTCCTGTACCATTCAATTTCCACCTCTCTCTCCCTTCCAGACTTCCATTGGGACTGACCCCCTTCTGCAGTTCCACTTCTACCAAGGATAGACAGCTCTTTTCCAGGGTTACATATCTCCTAACTGCTGCCAAATCATGTAACTCTGCTGGGCCACGAAGCCTCAGACAGTCCCTCATCCAGACTTCTGTGACACCAGTTCTCCACTTTGCCTTGCACCTAGGGCTTCCATACTCGCAGGAGAGATGGCCCTGGGTCCCCCCATCTCTGCATCTTTTGCAGCATACCTCAGTCTCTCACCCCCATGGTGCCAGGTGCTGAAGAATGTGCATCGCTTCAAGCCTCCTGGCATGTGGCCTCGTGCCTCCTGGGTGGTGCTATTCACAAAGTGGCATCCTCACAGTACCTGGTGAAGCACAGGAGGCCAGCCTGCCTGCCTGCCCCAGTGCAAGATGACATGGCTGCCCTATCTCCACTTCCATGGGATCTGGAAGAATAGGACTGCAGACCTGGTTTCCCGGGGCAGCCCTCAAGTGTCCCAGTTTAGGTCCTGTAACAAAATGGTCACCTTGCCCCAACCCTAATATAATTTTTATACAAAACCTCTCACATGTTCTGTTACATTTCTCCTCTGCTTTTCTTAACTGTCTGAATGTCCATGCCTGCTAGTTCCCTCCTGCTGTTCTTGTAGTGCTGGCTCCTGTATGGCCACCTCTGCCTTTCTCTTCCATTTAGCACTTGCCATTGTCAGTTTGTTTCTACCCTTTTACCCTGGTTTCCTACTTCTTGTTTTTCTTTTTGTAATTGTATTTCCCACTTTCTCCATTTTCTTAATCTATGCCAGTCACTTGTCTGCACTCCTCTGGCAAAAACTGCCTATGTGCTTCATTATCCCCATCTCCTCACATCCATCTTATCTGTTGACCTCCTCTTAACTCCTCTCCAGTTATACTCTCTCCTTTCAGGCCTGACTGGCCCATTCACTGTTATGTCTAGCTCTCATATTCTGCCATGAAACCCCCACTTTCCTATAAACCGAACAACTTCTGCCACCCCAAAGGTGCATGTACCAAACTGCTGCTCTAAGTCTCAGTTCACAAACATCTCTCTCACTTTCCTTATCAAAATTCTCTCTCCTTTCATGTCCCATGCTCAGATGCCTTACTTTTTCCTTTTTTATTTTTTTGTTTTGTTTTATTTTTCAATGCCAAAGTCCTCCTGGGTCAAGGGAGGGCTACATAGGATCTAACCAAATCAGGCCGAAGATTCTTCTCTAAGAAATCATCCAGTGAAGCAAAAGCATCCTATGTCTTGGCAACTGGAGGGCCAAACAAAGAAGATGCATGCACTTCCCTGTCACTCCTGCTTCTCTTTTAGTTCGATTGATATGCTGTTTTTTTATAAATGTATGCATTCTCGTGTACATTGGTACATGACCACTGATCTGAAATGGATAAAGGAGCAGTGCTCTTCTGGGTATCTCTGTGTTACGTTCCTCAGAAACCTAAAGGAGGTAGACATCACATAAAAGCATAGCTAGTATGAGATAAACTGGGTAACTGTTCTGGGTGCAAACTATCAGAAGGCATGGCTGGCACTATAGAAGAGGTGCCAATCAGTCCTTGCAAGTAGTAGCATGACTGGTGATTTTGGATGGCTGTGCACAAATGCCAATCATTCCCTGCAACCACAAGCAGTATCAGTAATCATATAAGCTGCTGCACACACGATTGTGACTGCTTAAAATGACTTCAATGGCTGCTTGCAATATTTGTGTGTATGTGTGTTAGAAATTAACAAAGAGCAAATAAAGTTCTGTTCTATAGTTCACATGGCAACAACAAATGTTATTGGGGTCAAGATTTTCAATCCCTTTGGTAAAGCTAGAAAGTATAGGATAGCATGACAGGTTATTCACCAACTCCTCCAGAATGATGATCAATGACTGGCTTGAATTATATCAGATTCACTGACGGCATTTTCTGCATATACTCCAGAAAATTTATATGCTGGATAAATTATTTGGTATTAGAAGTTATTCTTTCAAGTACTCATTACCCAAGTCTTCTTCACAACCACTTCTATATTGTTTACTAATTTACTACCTGGAACACCACTGGCCTACTAGTTATACTACACACTCCTTACCATAGTATTTACTCTGCTGCATCATGACATGAAATCTGGGTCCAAGCCACACTGCAATAACAATGCTATCAGCAATGAAGCAACATACTTACACAACTTTCCAACTTTCAAATGGGTAATGAAGGCTAATGAAGATATCTTCTTCACAATCAGTCCCAAAAGACGGAGCACATCAATGGGAAACAAACTAGGATGGTGCATATTCTATGTCTAAATGACTCCCCATTTAGAAATTCTCCATTTCATAAGAATAATAAAGCAGTAAAAGTACAATGCCAGTAGTGAGGGCAAAGCATTTGATTTTGTATCATTTGACTTCTTCAATGAGTTTCATTAACAGAGCAACACCACACTGTCATGCCTTACTGCTAGTGCAGAACACAGACCCCAGCTGTCATGTCATCCTTGAGAAGAGGTGTTTAACCGAGGGTTATCTCCTTAATTTTATGGTAGCTCAGTTAGATGCAAAACAATCATGTGGCACTTATACACAAGCAGGGAATATCGTCTCTGTCCTGCATAAATTTCAGAAAATCAACAAAAATAAAACCCCGGATTTCACATGAAAACAGGCTGTTTCTCATGGGACAAACCCACTCAAAAAAGTAAAAAGAAATTACTGGCAATTAAGGAAAAAAGCAGCCAGAGAGGCTAAAAGTTACATTTCATGCTTTGATCATTAAACAATTTCCAGTTCTCTCTCTCATTGCATTGCTTCTGCTCCAGTGAACCTCTTCTGCACTGTTTATTTCTGATGTTGAATCTTCTGTTCATCACTTCATAAATCCATCCATTTCCTAAGCTGCCTTGGAATCATACTAAACAGAGTCAACAAAGCTTTGCTATCTCCAGTACCAGTCTCTAGCTCATGAAATGGGATAATCAGGCATTTACAGCAAGATGACAGTTATAATCTCTTTTGGGGTACCCAGGCAGTATCCACATTAAATGAACAACCACCTCAACTGACTCCTCTTAACCTGGATGAGAAGTGGTTGTGCTCAAAGATCCACTCAGTCTGCTGAGATTCTCATTCCTCCATGGGGGGGGGGGGTGTGAACCCTTTTATCCTATATAATCAACTCACATCTTATGCTTGCATCTGCAATCTCACCCTTTTCTTCATTACCTAAAACTCTTGTCTATAGGTGAAGATGGAGAGAGACTTTTTACAAGTTGAGTCCTTTGTCATATGTGTCACTTCACCTAAACATCAAAGTCACACAACATGTCCACAATACTGCCACTACCACTCTCCCAAGCCGCTTAAGCTTCTTTCATGAACAAGACTCAAAATATTAAGGAAACAGTCACTTGAAATACCTGTTCCCCACTCATCTACATTCAGCAATTCACTCCATTCAGGGAAGAAACCATGAGCTCTGATGTGGAGACTTTGATTTGCATCCTAGCTGCCTCACATCCAGCAGGAAGTCATTCCAGTGAACATCAGAAGTCAATTATGTCAGGATACATAATCAGCTTCACTTATAAACAATAAAGATGGAATCTTTACATCCCCCCAAATGTATATTCTCCATGTCTTGACTACCCCCCAATTTCTTGTCCTTGAAACTCACAGACAGGAGTGAAAGCAAGACATATCCATGTTGGAGTCCTGTGTCCACCTTGAACATATTTATATTAATAGCGAAAATGCGGAAACAACTGTTGCTCCTTGAATAGAAGGGTATTCAGGGGTATGCAGTTCTATACTGACTCCAGTCAACAAAACATATATACATACAACAGTACTACTAGAATCCCAAGACCCATCCAATATCATGCAAGTTCAAAATGTTGATCACTTGTGGCAAGGGTAGAATCTACACTGTTCTTCCTGATTTAGAGACATAATTATCTGAGAAATCCTCCTTTCCAGCATCATGGCATAGGCTTCCCCAGGAAGCCTGAGGAGTGTTGCCCTACTATAAATGAAGCGCACCATTCTGACCCTGGAATACCACCCCAATTTGCCAGCCCAAAGTTATTATCAATGACTTCCATGTAATATTAAGAAGATGTAATAACTATGAAACCATGAAAAGCCAAAATATCCAGCACATCTAGCACTTCTGTTCAGATCTCACCCATCTACAGAAGTAGGTTTATTTATTAATTTATTTTATTTTTATTTTACATTTTTTAATCAGGGGTGTCTGACTGGGCCAAAGGCCCTTTTTCAGCAGAGGCCCATGGAGAAAGCGTCACATCAAAGGACAATTTCAGATACATTTATATGATTAAAACAGCATCACAAATACATAAAAATATGGGTCCACTTTGTAATTCCGAAATACGGAAATCTTGAAATTCAGTATTTCGAAAGCACAAAGCTGAAAACCCAACCACAACTCACAACTTCAAAAACACGCAACCACGAAATTCAAAATCCCGTAATTACGCTACTCATACAGTACACACATAAACATACACACAAATCCACCCTACAACTAAACAAACTCATCTAAACTATGTATAAGCAGGGGGGCAAGCCACAACACACTTACACAAACTAAACCCCTAAACAACATACTTACACACACAAACTTACCAAAATTAAACCCAAACATCCACACAACATACCACCGGAAGCAGAAATTCAAAATATCCATGCTTCGGTATTTTGAATTTTGTGTTTCTGCCGGTTTCGAAAATGTGAGTCTGTGGTTTTGTAGGTTCGAAATACTAAATTTCGAGATTTCAGTATTTTGAAATTACAAAGTGGACCCAAAAATAACCAAGGGCAGGATTCACAAAGCCTCCGTGTAAGAGATACAAGGCTTACACGGAGGCTGCAGTTAAACGGTGTGACGTCAGCATGTCATGCATATGCATGAGGGCATGCTGAATCACACCTAAGGCTAACACGGTCCATGGAAGACAGTAGGGGGTGTGTCCGTAGGCCGAGCCCTGCAAGTGGATACGCCCCCAGAAGAGTAAAAGTGCCCAAAGTAAACACCCACGACAGAGTCCATGTAAATGTGAATAAACACAACACAACACATGCCCCCACAGACTATGAACATAACATATATAAATGAACATGTTATATATATTTTTTTAAATTGTAAAGATGTTTACCCATGAGTGCGCTCATTTGCTCGAGCATGCCCGTAGCTTAGCCACAGTTAGCAGTCAGTGGAAATGCATATAACAACTAAATATGTAAAGTAAGCCAAGAAGCGATAGTGTAGCGGTAGAGATGTTGGCTGAAGAGCAGGCAGTCATGGTTCGAGCCACCACAACATCAATTTTTATTTTTAGTAAAATAAGCACGAAACAAGTCCCTGACAAATATGTACACATATAAAATTATATTTTATGTAAAATGTAATGAAATAGGCCATTTATTTTGAAGAAATGTGACATAACAAAATAATAAAAAATGCCAGATGTGCCTATAGCTGAGCTACAGTTTAACAAGGTGAGTGCATCTGCCTGTAGGTGAGCAGTGGTTTAACAGGTGTAAAATGAGTGCCCGTAGGTGAGCAGTGGTTTAACACACTGAAACTGTGTGCCCCTAGCTGAGCTGAGCGTAATATGCATGCTGACAGCCAAATGAGGTGTAGACCAGCGTAACCCGTTTGCACGGAGCTGCGCGCCATGCCAACAAGCTAACCAATGGGCAACATTGAGCAAGCTGTAACAAAACTGCCTTTACACAGACACACCCCCTAGCCTGTCTAGACAGTCATAAAATATAAAAAGCAGTGGCCAGGTTCAAACCCAGGTTACCATGCACCATAGTCAAGGTACTGAACCACTAAGCCATGACAGCTGCACTTAAAAATGCAGTAATAGCAAATATATAGGAATGAATAGAAAGTGGAGCATGACAAAGCAGGTTTTGTAAAACTGATACAATTTCAAAATGGCCAGTCAGATAAGTGCGGGAAAAACGGCATATATAAGCCCCATAGGCGGGAATACACAGCATAAACGATTGTAGAACTAACTTGTAGCCAGAATGTCAGGAGTAGGTGAGGGTAGTTGCTTTCGAGCACAGAGGTGTTGAGGAGTCCAGATACATGGTCTGGCTCCTAGTCCACAATCATGAGGCCCAACTCATGCAGGGCCAGGTCCTGTTGGGAGCATATAGGGCTGAGGCGTGGGACTGGTTGGCTCCTGATCTCACCAGTGCCACAGGGATTCCAAGGACTGGTGAGCAGGTCCATCACCACCATGCGGACCTGAAGAGACGCAATCAGGACCAATTGAACCTTTGGATCCAGGAGGCCCGGCAAATGCCCAACGCCCCACTACTGAGTAAGTTACATTTAATTATGTATGTAAGAAATTAAACTAGCTGATATTATGGAGATGTGTATTCCAATATTACTTCATTTATATTACAGCTGCAGGTGTCCGTTCTGAGAACCGCAGAGCCTATGGTGATAGGCTGGTGCGGTTGTGCCACCAGGCATGTCAGTAATCCACTCCCAGTAACTGTAAAGAAATATAAAAGTATGACAGTTAGCAAAAGAGTGCAGTGTAGTCTCTAAGTAATAAAATGTGCAAGTAACAGTGTAAGAGTGTTTGCAAGTATTGCTTGATTACAAAAGTGTGTTGCAGTCTGTAATCCAAACAGAAAAATGAAAATGCCTGAAATAAAGTCTGAAATAAAGATGCCCCACCTGTAATATAATAGTACACAACCTGCAGCAGGCTGAAAAGTACAGCTGCAGAAGATGAGCAAATCACATGTGTGAAATATATCCCTGTTGAAATACTGAAACATGACAGAAGTGAGACTGCTGGAAAGGATTGTAATAACTACAGGTAAAATATGTCAATAAAGCCTAGAAGTAAGTACCATCCTGCATAGTAAAATGAAAACAAGTGAGAGAGTGTGAGAAAGAGTTATGAATCCACCAATAAAGTAGTAATAACCCCTGAATAAAGTACACTGCAGTCAGTACAGAATGAAATGAATGTGACAAGTAGAACCAAACTGCGAAATATGTTCAAAGTATTGCTGCAGCTGGAATGCGTATCCCAAAATCTGGATGTGTTGCTCTCAGTCTGCAATATGCAGATAGTATGATTGTCTGAAATACCAAACATCCACAGTTGTCTATAGCTATATAAAGCAAATGTAGTAGGATGATGTAGCTGAACAAAGCCAGATATGAACGTGTATGAATAACAATAAAATGTACATTGATATAGCAGTAACAGTCCTATCACCAAATTGAAGTAGTTATCATATAGGAAACTGTAGTTAGAACAGTAGTGTGTATATATCTGCAGCTATTAGAAATGTACAGCATATGTATTGGTATTCAAAGGTGTTAATAATATTTTCTTCACCCCCCCTTATAACGACATATAATCCATTCCACGTGAAATTGGTATGTGCAATCACAATTAACACCCCTGGATATTTGTCCTGTTGGGTCATAAATATTTTCATGTACGTTGATGCATCTGCCCTGTTCATACATCCAAACCTGATGGTCTGTTGCCATCAATCAACCCTGCATGTTGTTGGACTGTGTATTGCTGTTCAAATTATGCATGTGTTATGCTTGCTGTTCAATGGTGTGAATATCTGGGTGTTTGGTTAATGGGAATACTAATGCATGCTGTTACAACTAATTGCGAATGGTATTGTATGTTACTAACCCAAACTGTCATGACATAATGCAAAACATAGGACGACAGGGAAGGCGGGTTCCAGCAGACCCACCTCTCCCACCTCAGCTGGCGAGTGCACCTGGCACTAGTGCCCAGTCTGGACCCTCCTCCGGTGGCCCTGTGCCACCTGCAGGTGGAAGCACTGCAGGGGATGGGGCCCGCCCCCCCTCTGCAAGTGTGGCCAGAGGAGAACCACCACTCACCCTCCGTAGCATCCGGACTGTGGTGCGTAGGGAGATCCGGGACTCTGTTCTTGGGCCTCTATGCCAGCTTGAGGCACAGGTGGCACAACTTACGGGCATGCCTGTTGCCCGCCCTACACAGCTCCCAGCACAGCCCCATCCTGGGCAGTGAAGGAACAGTGGCAACTGCCCATGGGTGGGGATATCAGTTCCACTGTTGCCATCTGTGGGCTCATGGGCTCTGGATATCCAAACATCCGTCGCCGTCAATTGTGTAACCCCCCCCACACGTGTCATACACCGCCCCTGTATGCGTCTTGTTTGTCTTGTATGTTGACCTACCCAACCTACCTCCCCAGCTATACTGACTTCCTTCACCTGACATACCACTCTCACCTGGAAAAAAAAAAAAGGGCACTCTGTACTCACAAAAAAATTACGCCCCATACATAGCTGCCCATTCCACACACATGTCGGCTAGACATGGAAACTATCAATTACAATTGGCTGTACAACAAGTATTATTGTTGTCCTGACACCTCTCTCAGGGGTGGAAGGTTTCAAATGTCACACCAAATTACATACATATGCACAGCTGTTGCTGATGAAGAAATGGGCAGCTATGGGCCTTACCTACATCCCTCCTGCAAAATCCAAGCTTGTTTCCCTACTGTCTTACCCTCTTTGTGACCCCTTTTTCACCACTTTCCTGTCTCCCCATTTTCATTTCTTTCAAAGAAAATAGCGTGGGTGTGCGCCAGAGTAAGCACTGTTAAGTGGTTGTAAGTGGGTGTGTGAGCTGAACGCCAGTGTGCATGTGTGAGCTCTGCGGAAACCAGCGCTAACCCGGTTACAACTGCTTAAAAGTGCCTTAGTCACTCTGATTGACAGGTCCTGTAGTCAGTTCAAAAGCAAAATAAAATCCAACTGTCAGTCCTGAACCCAGGACCTTGAAAACAGTAGGCTGCATGACCTACCACTAAGCCATGACTGTTATACAAGAACATTGTGCTAAAATAAATATATCATGTAACAGTAGGAATGAATGTAAAGGAAATATAGGATGTGTAGTACACAAAGCATGTCATTTATACTTACTGTTAAAATTAGTGGATTTCCATAATAGTTGTGTGTGAACAGAAACAGCCATGCTAGTTGGTAGCTAGTAGGTAATAATGTCAGTTAATGTACATATATAAATGTATGTATATTTACATATATATATATATATATATATATATATATATATATATATATATATATATATATATATATATATATATATATATATATAGTTGTAGGTGTCAGTGTGCATACACACTTACTACAGGAAACAGGAGAGGGGAATGGAGAAGTGTGAATCTACAACACAGCCTAAATCATGAGAGAGATACTAACCTTTACACTCACAGAACAGTGTCCACAGCATACCAGCATGGTCCCCACCCTTACAATCTGAAAGGGCAATGCCTATCTCACATACCCTTTTATAGCACTGTCCTGAAATCACAGTGAGAACTGCAATCAGTACACAACTGGCTGCATGCAATTGGAAAATGCTGGCTTACAATTGGTGCAGAGGCCATCACATGGACTTATGCAGATACCTACAAAAGCATCCTGTACTCACACTCCACACATGCAATACTTTCATTGCACTGTCTTGGGGCAGACAGAGAGAGAGAGAGAGAGAGAGAGAGAAAGAAAAAAAAAAATAAGAACACAAACAACAACACACGGTACACAGACTAAGTTGAAGCTGTCAGCAGTGTCAGTACCAAGCTGGGCTAGCAGCAGCAGGAAGCTCTAGTAACGGTAATGCAACCAGCTGCGACAAACACAGGTAATGTGAAGTAACAAGTTAATAGTCTACACACTGTGAACCCTCCATATGTGTCATAGGTCTGTATCTATAGGTATGTCCATGTGATATGTTGTGTGCACGTAGTTCCACCCAAAGGGGATGACTATATATTACATGTCATTCAGTGTTAGGCCATGATCCTGGCACCAGTTTCCCGTTTCAGTGAGGCCTGTCTGTAGGATGTGTGCGTCAGCTGGTGTAATGACTATGGCGCTTAGTTTGCAGTCATCTGGAAACTTTGCCATCCACAACCCGTACATGTTTGCTTTTACATCTGAGAAATAAATGCCAAACAAGAGGGGTCCTAGGACAGAGGACTGTGGGATACCACATGTGACTGGCATTGAGTCTGACATGGCTCCTGCAATATCGATATTATGGATTCTGTATTTCAACCAGTGTGCAACCCTACCATTTGACATATGTAGTAACATGTAAGCTAATGAGCTTGTCTATGATGCCTGAGTGGAATACTGTGTTGAAGGCCTTAGGCAAGTCCAGGTAGGCTGTATGGACTGCGTTGCCCTCATCAGTGGCTGTAGTGACTGTTTTGAAAGGTCAACCTGGTTCAAAAGGCAGGATCAGCTCATCACAAAGGCAAACTGGCTGGGAACAAGTGTCTGCAGGTACCCAATATCGCTGTATATGCATCCCATACTGAATCATTCCATAGCTTTGCAGACCAGGCTGATTAAGCTTATGGTGCGGTAGTTTCCAGGGTCAGTAGAGGTGCCTCCTTAGAGGAGTGGGACCACTGTTGCTGTATGCCAGTGTTCAGGTACATATCCGTGAAAATGCCAAGGTTAAATATCAGTCTTATATGCGGTTGTATGTCCTCTTGGAGTTCATGTAGCACACATCCAGGGATACCATCAGGTCACATTGAGGCTGTGAGTTCTGCTTTGCTGAGGGTGGCCCTCACCTGGACATGTGAGATGATAGGGAGGTTATATTCAGCTGTGATAAGTATTTCTAAGTGTGGGGGAGAAGGAGGGGATCGTGCACGAACCTGTCTGCAAGAATGTTGCCAATATCTGTGTGTTCGGTGAATGTTAAGTAGGTGTGTAGTAACTCAGAGCATATCTGAGGCATTTGGTCCATATGTGTAACATAACTGAAGAAGGTCTTGTGGCTATCTATAGTGTTCATGGCCATTTCCCTCCCAGAGTAAGCCGTGGATGTTGTTATGAGAGACCATAGCTTATTACCAGTGCTGACCACAGATGCCTTCCCTTTATGTGAATCTGCTCTGTCCTGCAGTAGCCTCCTTCTATCATTATACAATCTGCCTTTGGCTGGGGTCCACCAGACAGGATGCCTAACCTTTGTGCATAGGGTCTGGGTTAGAAATGTGTGTGCATGTTCCATGCATAAGCATTCACAAAGGGGTCAGCAGTGTGGGTTGTGACTTCCATTGGCCCAGTGGGCTGCATGGATACCATGTCAGTCCTAACAAGTGAATATCTGTCTAATCACATATATATCAAAGTAGTCTACTGTGCTGGTGGTGGTGGTGGTGGGATATGTATATCCAGGCTGAGTAATTTGTGTCCAGATTACACTAGTGGATGGCGTTCCACATACAGTACCTTGGTATGAACCCCCAGAGTGAGGTTGTGCATTGGACCCGTTGCAGTGTGCTGACCGATGGGGCATGCTACTATGTTGTATGGAATGTGGCAGGTATTGTTGCACAGGTGTTGGCTGAGCACTGATATCTGGCCATGTACTTGTGTATCCACCAAGAGACACACACATGCTACATATGGGAGTAGTAATATATCACTACAGTTGAGTATCATGTATAGTATGTGTGCCATATATTGCTGACATAGTCTGCTGATATCCTGTTTGTGTTCTCTTCCAGGGACATGGCATGTCAGCGTAATCCTGCCTACTCTGCAGCAGAACATGAGGAGATACACCAGAGCCTGGTGCGGGATTATGACACACTGTTTTCCCGCACCAGCCAGAATCAGCAGGAGAGGGCTGCACTGTGGCAAGACCTTGTCCGTAGTGTAAATGACATTGGCACACATAATAGGACATATGAGCAGGTATGACTTCACTGCAGTGATTTAATCAGAAATGTCCGTCAGCGTGCGTCGGATATCCACAGGCAACAGGTCGCCACAGGAGGTGGGGTGGCCACACATCCCCCCCTCACCAGACTGGAGGGGCTACTCCTAAGTGTTGTGGCTCCAGCCCCGGAACATCAACAGCAACACACCTGCATCATGGAGGCTGGATCCACACAGCAACACGACATGGAGCATGCAGGTAATATGCCATATGTACACTTGACTGTTCTGTACACTGTTAGTTTATGCATGTGTAAGGTGTGCCCGTGGTATGTAGCTGTCAACATAGTATGTAATTGTGCAGGTGTGATATTGCCAATATCAGCAGCTGACATGTGAAAGGCAACTGGTGTACTACTGCACTGTATCATATGCAGTATCAATGGCACAGTTGTGCCCACTGACATTAATCTCCTCATTTCTGCAGGTCCCTCTGGTGTTACAGCAAGGCAGCCCATCCATGCTGGTGAGTGTGTTTTAACAATACCTATAATAGTCCTGATAGTGCTAGTAATACTAATGTAACTCAGTAGTGCTCTGTGTGTATACTGCGGGGTGTGCATGTGTGCATGTGTGCCTGTGTCCATGTGTGCCTGTGTCCACGTGTGCATGTGTGCATGTGTGCATGTGTGCCTGTGTCCACATGTGCATGTGTGCATGTGTGCATGTGTGCCTGTGTCCACGTGTGCATGTGTGTATGTGTGCATGTGTGCACATGTGCATGTGTGCATGTGTGCCTGTGTCCATGTGTGCATGTGTGCATGTGTGCATGTGTGCATGGTCCATGTGTGCATGTGTGCATTAGTGCATCACTGGTAACATTGTGTAGACATTGTAAACTGTGTTTCCTGTCTTCCTCCCACAGGTTCTGGTGCTGCTCTGGTGTCCTGCAGCAGGGAACCTGAATCTGGTGCCACAGGTACTGATAATGATGATATCTGTGTAATGGCACAGGAAGGTGTGTCAGGGTCTGTCATTGGTCAGCCAATTGACAGTACACAGCTGTCAACCCCATCATTGCACACAGTCATCCTGCCAGTACATCCTGTGTCACCATTGTCCCTAGGTGATGGACAGGATACAGTGGGCATTGACTAGGGTAATGTGGTATCTGTGGCACATGCTTCCCCACACAGCAGCCATGGGCAGGGTCCTGCGAGGG
Source organism: Protopterus annectens (assembly GCF_019279795.1). NCBI lineage: Eukaryota > Metazoa > Chordata > Ceratodontiformes > Protopteridae > Protopterus > Protopterus annectens. Next base: position 1,067,375,862 of record NC_056730.1, on the reverse strand, counting down.
TACCACACAGACAGTTGCCCATGGGTTCTCGTGGGAGCATCCGTGGGCATACTGCCTTTGGCAGACGTGCCCAAAGAGGTCTGTCAACCTCAGCTATGTTTCGGGCTGTCATGCAGACACAGTCGCGTATGGAAAGGTACATCAGACAGGGTCTGAGGGAGCTAAGAGCATGTCGCACAGCCATGACTGACAGTATGCATGACATTGCGGATGCTATCCGTAATTTCACCGATGTCATAGACAGACGTTGTGGGGACATATTACAGCAGTTCCACAACCACATATCCATGAGCCAGGGCAATGGTGGACGGTTGCTGCGTTGATGTGGCCATATGCCTGCAACAGCAGCAGCTGGCAGTCGGCGCGGATGACAACAGGCCCGTGGATGCCCCCATACTGCCAGCAGCAGCCCCAGCAATGCTGGGTCTGTGCTGTCATCGGAACGCCCCAGGAGACCACGTGCACGTGGCTCTGGACAGTCCCAACAGGGACCTGTGTCCAGTCAACACACTCCCGCTTCTGATGACAGTACCCAGTCTGGCTTAGTACCGGATATGGTCCGTAGCACCCCTGCCAGGCACAGGTACCGTGTCCATGCCCACAGACACTGATCTGTATGACCTGCCAGGTGCAGTCTGTGGCTGTCCACAAACTCCTGTATATGGCAGCCATGAGGTGGAACTGTGTGCGTGCATACACACATGTGAAATGTTAATGCCTAGGGCTACCACATACACGCACACACTGCACCAACAGTGCCCCACCCTGTACTGCTGACCCTCACTAACACACATACACACACATGTCAATTGGTGGTATCAGTGGCAGACTCAGGCATACCTAATTCACACCCTGTGCATATGATGAAACTGTGCCACCTCCTGCAATCTCCAACATCAGTGCAGGAACAGGTAAACACGTTGCTGAGGCACAGGGTGACTACATAGAAGTGTATTAGTAGTATCATGTTGGTAACAGTACAGTCTGCTGATATGACTGTGTGTATATCCCAGCATGCCTGATACAGTAACCGTATGACTGTCCTGAATTGTTATCTACACCCATAGTAAGTACCATAGTGTAACAGCTGCACATTATTGCATACCAGTGGTAAGGATGTCAACAGATAGCCACATACATAGGTAGCACAGGGGGGAAGCTAATGCAAGTAGCGATACGCAATGATGGACATGTACAGTAACGGTGGCAAGTTGCCCACAACGACTATGCAATGTGGATGTTTGCGCATATTGATATGTGTGCAGTACCAATGTAATACAAATCACAATTAACTATGACATAATATCAGTTCTACCATGGACATCTGAGCTGTGCATTCCTGGGTACATGTTGATAGTGCCTACATATTTGCACTGTTACCTACTGTAAGTGTTACCCTTCTTTGTTGTACAATGGACTACTTCCAGCCCTGCTTACTGTAGCTTTGTTTGCATGCATGTTCGCTTGGGATTCCCTGGAACACTGCTTCCACCTGCAATGCAGAGTTACAGTGCTTCTGTGGACTCCTAGTGACATCTGCATAGCGTACTATACGTATGTCAAGTTTCCACATGACAGAACGTCACTGTCTGTCCTGTTCGCATGTACGTTGCCTGTGACACATTCCGCATAACTTACCTGGCATTTACCCAAGTGTGCAGTCATATATGCCAGTGCTATGAAATCAGTAGCAGTACACCCACACATACACACCTTCAGTATGTTGTTACCCATTGGCCCTATGTGTTGGTAATCACCATGGCAATCACACTACTATGGTATCATGTGCAAAGGTAACCTGTGAATCACCTCTATGGTCCAGTTGTGGTTTATGTGAGTCATGTGGTAATGTCACAACTGCCACATGTATGCAGTCAACCCTCTCCCCTGGCCAGGAATGTACAACACATGTGTGGGATGCCACCACATAGCCAATCTGGGGACTGAGCACACTGAACCCAGTACTGCCATACCCTGACAGGTGGCATGACATACTACAGTGACTACAATACCAGTCTGACATAGACCTGCACTGACAGCAATCTGAACACACTGGGGCATACTTGGAGACTCAGAATAGCATCCTGCCTGAGCATCACACACCTCCACAGCTGGCACAAAGGCATACGTTACGTCGGAACAGAGCACATGACACACATGGCACACACATCCCGTGTGCCACACACTCACAGCCTGTAGGGCTACACAACACACCTGCTACAGATGTGTCAGGTACCTCTCTTGGCCACTACAGTGGGGTCCCGCTCAACAGGCTGTACATGTTGAAGGTCACAGTGATATGCCTGTGGGGCACTATGGTCCACCACAAAACACATGCATACAGGTCAGTCAGAGGCATGGGCACATATGACTCAGTCATTGACCATGCCACTATGGATGACCTGAGACATAACTCCCTGGACTACATGATAGGGAACATAGAAGGGATCTCTCCACATGTGGCATGGGCCAGTATGAGCCTGATCTTGGTTGCCATCATACCCTCACCAGGTATGCTACCACAATATGTAGGAAGGGTGTTCTATGTCTACATTCTGCTCAATCTCCAATGTCATTCATAGGGTATCCAATGGCTGTCAGCGTGTGCTTACATGCTAGGAAAGCCACAATGATTTGTGAGGGCAGCTTGCACGTGACACCTATGGGCCATTGTATATTGGCGAAGCCCCTTGATACACACATAGTGCCTTTTGCTGCAGGACACAGATTACATAGCCACCTCTGCGGGTATCACACAGGATAGGACACTAACAGTGATGCTACACAACACCAGCAGTGTACACCACAAGATGCATGCACTGGACACTGTCCTCAGCACGGTGAACTGCAATATCTGTGCAGTACCAGATTCCTGATTCACGGCTCACAAGTGCAACCAATCACTGCCAGGTTATACCTCATACCATACCTGTCATCCCTTACACATGTAACACACATGGACAGGGGGATGGTATCCCAAGGCACCACAGATACACACACCTCCAGGTTGTTGGCACAGCACAAAGCATCAGGGCCTATCCATGAGCAGCTAACAGTGTGTTGGACTGCCTTCTGGTTCATAGCCTGGCACACACAACCCTCCCATACACAGGAAACCCACCTATCCTCCCTAACAACACTGGCAATATGACAGTCTCAAGAAATGTCTTTATATGGCTGGACTGCATCCAGCCAAACATTGTGCGTGAACATTACTGTAGCTACAACACACTAGCTGACAGGTTCCCAGCATGTGGTCACTGAATTGCAGTGGAACAACATGTTACCACTCCCACAACAGGTGGGAACATGCAGCACCTGTTCATCGACTACATGTAGACTATATGGCACAGACCAGATGTGTATCCCCTGCTGTAGGTATTATACCATATACAACCCACACTGTGTAGACACATACCGTGTGTGGCCCCTGCACAGTAAGACACAGTCATATTGTTATGCATTGCAAATACCATTTATCCACTTGAGGCACGTGTCAGACATTGTAACTACTGAAGGTCACAGGTATATATGTGTATGTGTCACACACATACATCATGTGTGCATTGCTATTGCTGGTTTAGGCAATGGCATGCATTGTTATGCACAACAACCCACACATGGTCATATTGTGTGACACAACCACATGTGGCAGTTGTGGGTTTCCAAAACATACCTATCTTTGCTCTGACAGTGGTAATAGACCCAGTAGTGGAGCGCACTATTGGCATTACTGGCCAAGTAGCCCTGTTTGGCTGTACTGATAGTGTGGTGACATCCCCTGTGTTTACTGGGGGAATATGCAGCATCTGGTGTATTGTAGTATTTGCCAAAAGGATCTGTTCTTTCACACTTGCAAGTACACACACACACACACACACACACACACACACACACACACACACACTTGCAGGATTCATACCCCTACCTAATTATGTCATGACACGTGAGAGAGACACATTAGCGAAGCGCACTATTCGGATTACTAGGAGGTTCCACTTCTCCGGCTGTACTTATAGGGTGCTGCCATCATCAGTGTTTGGAAAGAGTAATGTGCATCATGTAGTGTGATCTCCTGATTGCCAAAAAGCACATGTCTGTCATACAGAATTGCACACACACAAACCCCCCTCATCCAAACACACACACTTGCAGGTTTCAAACCCCTACCTAATTATGTTATGACACTCATGACAGATGCATTAGCAGAGCGTGCTATTCGCATTACTGGGAGATTTTCCTTCTCCTGCTGTACTTATAGGGTGCTGACATCATCAGTACTTAGAGAGGGGAATGTGCATCCTGTAGAGTGTTTTCCCAGTTGCCAAAAGGGACACTTCCCTCACACAGACTTGCACACACACTAACCCCCCTCCACACACACTGGGCGGTTGCAGGATTCAAACCCCTACCTAACTATGTTACGACACTCATGACAGACGCATTAGCGGAGCACACTATTCACAATACTGGGAGGTTTTCCTTCTCCTGCTGTACATATAGAGTGCTGACATCATCAGTGCTTAGAAAGGGGAATGTGCATCCTGTAGAGTGTTTTCACGGTTGCCAAAAGGGACACTTCCCTCACACAGACTTGCACACACATCAACCCCGCTCATCCACACACACACTGAGCATTTGCATGGTTCAAACTCCTACCTAACTATATTATGGCACTTGAGGGAGACGCATTAGAAGAGTGAGCTATCCGAATTACTGGGCATCTATTCTGGACCTGCAGTTTTTATAGGGTGCTGACATCTTTATTTCTACAGAGGTATGTACATCTAGTACTACCTGTCAGGTGTGGGATAGCATATATATGCATTTGCAGCCACCTACTTCAGGGTCAGATATGCGCATCGCACTGGCAGGTTATGTTCTATACCATGCTTCGTGACCACAGGACCTGTAACACACAACACAACCAGTCCAGAACACCACTCCCACATCCAGGACACACACTTTGCTTCCCTGGGAACAGTGCCGGGATATGCAGGTGTTCACATACACCATTCCAGTTGTTAACATCAGGTACAGGCATATTGTGTGTGGGAACTACTCAGGCCTCTACAACTTGACCCTACAGCCACTACAATTTGTGGGTCCATGTGCTATACAGTACTGGTATGACACTTCAATCCCACATACTCATCACAACACAGTGTTGACAGTGGAATTGTCCAGACAATGCAGATAGGGCTCCCCTCAGTCTGTTATTGATGCCCACTTACTGTTAGAGGTCCTCAGCAACCCTCTTCCAGCACACACCAACAACATGGATGTGGCTTAGCACATTCAAACCCTGGCATCTCCACTGTGCCCCTGCTTGACAGAGGCACAGCTCACTAGCCTCACATGTTGCCTTATGTGACCTACTTTACAGTGGCACAGTAGCCTACTGTACTGGGGATGCAGATGCCAAGCACACTCTGGCTAAGCTGTCATTCCCTAGGGCAAACAGCCTAGTATTGACCTCTACACCCATATGTTTAATTGTCAGATGCACAATATTTGTTGCTGTTAGACTGTTTGCATGTCTTTATTGCCATAGCATTCCCTGTTCCTATGAACAACTTGTGTATCTGTGGAAGATGTTTGAATATGAGGGCGATCCACTATATCACTTATGTCTCTGTAGTCATTTACTGTGTGCAATGGGCAGATTGCTGTGTTGTGGTTGGTTCCTGGAATGACATGTACAAATACCAGATATGTGTGGCCAACTGCTAAATGGTGATTTGGCCTAAGTGTGTGAGCATGCCCAGTTCAGCCTTTCCATGGCATGTTGTCTGACATATGCCTCATTTATCAAAGTGTGCGAGCATGCCCAGTGTGAGCTTTCCATATGTTGAAATCTGCAGTCCACCACATATTTGGGTGGGTGTGAACTTCAACAATATCTCACATTTATGGTTGTGTGTTGGGTGTCATGTTGTGTACTTACTGGCCAACTGCTTCGTGTCTGCCACAACAGGGATTATATTGTGCCTGCAGGGATTGCATGGGATACTTTGCATACAGTTGTCAACATCCTTTCATAATGACCTAACACTGTAGTACCGTATAGTGTACTGGTTCAGTACTTTCACTGTGGTGGACAGTATCCTGGGCTTTAGTCCTATCATTGCTTGACATCTTCATAGTGAGCACAACAGACTGTGTAGGGGCCAGTTGTGCACATATGACCATGTTGCATTATGTTCTGATATGGACTACCTACACCAGGCTTGTCCAACATTGGTAGTGTATTCCACAACATAGGTGGACATTGGCAAACACTAGCGATGTTCCCTAGACCATTTCTGATGCTAGTCACAGAGTGTGTTTGTCCTTTGACACACATTGTAACTGGAGTTTGCCATGACATATGTCATGGTTAGTATACTGTGCCTCCGTCTACCTCTGACATAACAGTGATACCCAGGGTTAACCTACCATCTCCCATCCACTCATCAGGATTCCTCTTGAGGGGTGTCGATTGGTGACTCTCTGGCTAACCTGTACTGGGAGTTTACTCAAGAGTGGGGATGGCTTCTGTGTTATGGATCATTCAGTACAGCTTGTCCTATGTATGTCAGTGCTGGGGTTCAGGTCTCTCATGTGCATAGCTCACTGCCATTCAGATTGTACAAGGTGCAGCATGTTCATTGATTCCAGCTTGGACATGGCTTCATACATCAGGCACAGCTTGCCTCTGGGTGGGCACTATGGCAGTGTGTGGAGCTGCAGTTTGTTTAATCAGGCAACACATGGCATCTGTTTATGCTCTTTGCTACTCCTGGTGAGGTACTGTTGTGGACTTTACAGTTGATGGAGGTGTCTGCTGATTGATATCCCACAGGGGCTATTGTAGTCAACTGTGATGCTGATGAAGGATGACTGCAGAGCCACAGTGACCTCCCCTTATCTAGATCTGACAACCTTCATGATTGGGTGGGTATATGGTATGTTTCTGCGAACACTACAGCCACATGTTTGTCCAATGCAGGATATCTTTCACCTTGTGTCCCCAGGTCTCTCATTACATGTTAGGTATGTAATGGGTTAACACCTGTGTGGTAATTGGTGGGCACTTACTGTATATCCACGGTGGTTGTCTATACACATTTCTGCAATTAGCTTGCTGACATGGCTATGGCTCTCATTGTCTGTTTCTATGTGGCCCTTTTGTGGGTTGCTTGTGTCAGCTGAGGGTCAGATATGGTGGGCAGTTTGTACTCCTCTGCATACATGTTTAGTCACAGTGCTTCCATGTTGGCCTGTACCTATGGGACATATATACGGAATGGGGGAGGTCCCAGGACCAAGCCTTGTGGGATGCCAATCATATCTGCTTTGTAGTCTGACATGGATGCAGCATGTCTGACCATGTCAGTTCTGTCCTTGGTCTGGTTTGCAACCCCTTTACTGACATAGGAGTTTATATTTAAGCTGGTGAACATATCCATACTGGTGCAGCTACGCTGCCTGGACCACATTGCCCTCATTAATGACCTTAATGACTGTTTCAAATGGGTCAAACATGTTTAGGGGCAGGATCTGCACTTACGTCAGCCACACTGGGTAGGGTCCAGTGTCAGTAGGTCCCCGATAGCTTTATGTCTGCGGTACATACTGATCCTTTCCATAGCTGTGCAGACCAAGCTTGTCAGGATTCTGGGGTGGTAGTTTGCAGTATCCATTCAGGCAACACCTTTGTTGTGAAGGACCACTGTTGTTGTACACTGCTCTTTGGGTACATATCCTGTGGCAAGGCTGAAATTGGGCAGTAGTGTGATTTGGCATTCCATTCTTCTTGGAGTCCATGTTGGCCTCAGCCCAGGACACCATCTCATACCTTTGCTGCTGTGTGTTTTGCTTTGTAGATGATGGCTATTACCTCAACATCTGCAATGTCAGGGGGCCAGCAGTCTGCTGGGATAGATATTTTGCATTCTGTGGGGGTTGCACTGCACCTGTCAGGTTGTATGTTGGCAATATGTGTGTGTGTTTGGTATGTTGTTTGTAATATCTGTGTGATTCGGAGCATATCTGTGAATTCCCAACATGGTTCCTACCATCAGTTGAGTAAGCCTTGTGATTATCCTTAGTGTCCTGTACAATTTGTATCTTCATAGGTTCATAGGTTCATACTAGGCTATCCACCCTAGGGCATTAGTAAGCCTAGCCAGAGTGTGTGTGTCTTTCGCTGCCCCTTGCTATGTGAATATTATGGCCATTTATGATTTTCTTTACTGTGCCTCTGTCTGGACGTGACACAGTGAAGACCCCCAGTGTACATCTACGATCATCCATCCACTTGGCAATATTCCTGTTGAGGGGTGTCAGTGAGGGACTCTGCCTAACATGGATTGGGATCCTGTTCCAGGGTGTGGGGTGCCTCTGGGTTATGTATCTGTCCCTCCAGCACATCCTATTTCATTATGTGTTGGGGCTGACATCTGTCACTCTCACAGCTCCCATGGCTTTGATTTCCTGGGGTGGAGCATGTCCATTACTCCTGTGTTAGACATGGCCTTGTACAACAGACATACAATGCCTCTGTGTAGGCAGTCTGTGACTGCATACAGCTGGGGTGTCTACAGCCAGGCAGCATATGACATATATTTGACACCCTTTATCCTCTTGGTGAGGTACCTTTGAGGTCTTCCTAACTGCTGCAGATTTCAGGTACAGTACATCCCATATGAGTCATTGTAGCAGACTATGGGTCTGATAAGGGAACAGTACAGGGGCACAGTGACCTCTGTTGATGTAGATGTGAATCCTTTCATGATACGGTGACCAATATAGATGGTCTTCCTAGCCACATTGACATTGTGAGTGTCACATGACAGATTACTGTCGACTTGTGCCCCTAGGTCCCTGATTACTCCTTGCATAGATAATGGTTTACCACCTATGTGGTAATTTGTGAGTACCTTGTTTGATATTTGGTGGGACATTCATACTGTCCAGTGTCTTCAGGATGTCTGGGTGGGGTTCCTGTGTGTGAGAGTGTGGTCTGTCACATGCTACAGACTGTACAGCAGTTTTCACTACAGTTAGGTGCACATGGGTGGTTTCCACTGCTTCATGCATTGTCACTTACCTGGCCATATGGGTGCCTGTGCTGCATATGGATAATCCCCCTCCTTTGATGTTTTGGTACAGTTGTTGGGGCCATAATGCATGATATGTGGTATAACCTGGTAGTGCTGGCGTGCTGTCAGTAGGCTTGTAGCAGGCTTCTGTCACTGCACAGACATCGATGTTCTCCATACTGGGAAGTGCCTCAGGAGCAAGCAGATTGCAGTTAACACATCTGGCATTGGTCAGCATTACCCTTATGTTTCTTACCACTTATGTTTTCTAGGGTGGTGGGTTAGTCTTTTCGGCCTTGCCTACATACGGCTCTATGGAGGTGGCAAAGGCCTTATCCAGTATCCAGACGCCCAGGGGTAACAGGTGCAAGCCATCCCTGGAACAGCAGCATGGCTTGTCATGCATGACATCTCAAGCAGACAGACATTAGACCCTCTTGGACTGACAGCTGTAATTGTGCCACCTGTTAAAGCTGATCATTCTATGTTTGTACTGTGACATAATTCTTGGTGAGGGTTGGATGCTGCAAACAGCCAGTGTCATACCGGCCTGGAGTACATACTCAGAGAGCTCATCCATGTCTCTTTTCATGTAGTCCAGGGAGGTACATCTCAGGTCATTCACACCAGCATGGACAATGGGTGCATCATATTTCTGCTTGCTTTGGGGTGACCTGCGTACTTGTGTTATGTGGCATATTGTGGCAGCCTACAGGCAGCTTACTGTACCCTTTTCCTTGTTCAATCTGGTGAGTGGGACAGCAGTGTGTCTGCTTATACAGACACCTGTTAAAACTGTATCAGGCATGTTGTTTCTCCTTCTGGCCTGTGACTGTTTGGCACACCAGCTTTGTGTACTATGTGTTGCATGTAGTGGCAGAACAGGTAGCTTACATCCTTCTAGGTTGGAAACTGCTGACTGAGGGCTCAGTGTCTGTTATTATAAAAGTGTATTAATTCTGATTTAGGCACTTGGGCTTTCAGGCCAGTTATTTTACATTAAGAGGGTTCATGGTCTGCATTCTTGTGGGAGGAGAGGCTGGACTCTGCCCTTCTGAGCTGGGAATTTCTGGTTAAAGGCTTATAGTGCATGCATATCTGAACTGCTTCTTACTGAAGTTGGTGCGCCTTGTTTGCTGTGGCATAGACTGGATTCGGGCCTGCTGGATCTAGCTTTGTTTGTGTAACCTTTGCACTAATCCAGGCATTCTCTAAAGTATTCAATTGTATTTATTACTGCTTGGTAGTAACTTGATTAAAGTGTAGCTATCATTCTAAGTCTTTTGGATTAAGCACTTGGGCTTCAGACCAGTTGTTTTACATTAGGAAGGTTTGTGGCATGCAATGTGGTGGCAGGACAGGTAGCTTTCATCCTTCTAAGTTGGGAACTGCTGATTGAGAGCCCAGTGTCTGTTATTCTTAGTGTATTAGTTCTGGTTTAAGCACTTGGGCTTCAGGCCAGTTATTTTACATTAAGAAGGTTTGTGGTTTGCACTCTTGTGGGAGAAGAGGCTGGACTCTGCCGTTCTGAGCTGGGAATTTCTGGTTAAAGGTTTATAGTGTCTGAATATTTGAACTGTATCTTACTGAAATTGGTACACCTTGTTTGCTGTAGCATAGACTAGAACCAGGCCTGCTGAATCTAGCTTTGTTTATATGCTTGTTGTTTGTTTGCTTGTTATTTCCCTGGGATGCTAATTCCACCTAATACGCGGCTTCTCAGTGCTTCTGTGGATCACTAGTGATATCTGCATTGCTTACTGTACTTATTTCCTTGTTTCTCTTGAAAGAAAGTTACTGTTTGTCATTTTTGCATTTAAGTTACCTGTAACACATTGCACTTAAGTTACCTGGCACTTGCTCACTAAAGAAATTATATAAGTCAGCACTAAAAATGAAAAGCACTACACCCTCACTCCCCATTGGCCCTGGTTTTCAATTATTAAGGAATTCCCAATATTATTCTAGCATGTCCAAAGGTCAGTTGTCAATCTCCTCTCTGGTCCAGCTGGTGAATCTGGGAATCTTGAGGCAATGTTACAACTGCCTCATGTACACAGACAACCCTCTCCTCCTCCCAACAAATTCCAACACATGTGAGAGATGCAACCATATAACCAAACTGGAGGCTAAGCTCTCTCAACTCAGTACTGGCGTAACCAGTCAGGAGGAGAAGAAAACCACACTCACTACAATTCCAGTCTCACATAGACCTACCACTACAGCAAACCAAACACATAATCACAAAAAAACATACTCGGAGGCTCTAAATAAAGATCTGCTGAAGCAGCAGAGACCTCCAAAGCAGACACCCAAGCAGCCGCTACCCCAAAACAAAACACGTGCAACGCATATCTCACAAAGCCAGTGTGCCGAACAGTCACAGCCCTTAAGACTAAACAAAACACCTGATACACTTGTAATAGGTGACTCTATCGTCAGGCACACTGACGTCCCGCTCACCTGGCTGAACAAGGAGAGGGTCACGGTGAGCAGCCTGTCTGGCGCTAGGATCCGCCACATAACACAAGCACTCAGGTCACTCCAAGGCAAGTACAAATATGACTCAGTCATTGTCCATGCTGGTGTGAATGACCTGAGACGTACCTCCCTGGACTACATGAAAAGAGACATAAAGGAGCTCTCTGAGCATGTAGCCCAGGCCAGTATGATCCTGACCTTGAGTAGCATCTTACCCTCACCAAGAATGATGCCACAATATGAAGACAAGATGATCAATTTCAACAATTGGCTTAAGTACTGGTGTCATTCAAAGGGGATCCAATGCCTGTCAGCTTGGAATGATATGCTCGACAAGCCACGATGCTTCGCTAGGGACGGCTTGCACCTGTCACCCCTGGGCTTTCGAATATTGGCAAAGGCTCTTGCTACCCCCATAGTGTCTTTTTTAGGCAAGGCTCAAAAGACAAACCCACATCCATAGGTATCACAAGGGATAAGAAACTAAGAGTAATGCTACTCAATGCCAGATGTCTAAACCTCAAGATGCACGCACTCGAAACTCTACTTAGCATGGAGAACATCAATATCTGTGCAGTAACAGAAACCTGGTTCAGGGCTCCCGAGAGCACCCCAGCAGTACCAGGTTATACCTCATTCCATGCTTTTCGGCCCCAAAACTTGGACTGAACCACAAAAGGAGGGGGAGTATCGATATTCATCAAAGATACCCACACCTCCAGGTTGGTGGCAAAGCATGAAGCATCAGAGACTATCCATGTGCAACTAACAGTGGGTAAAACTTCCTTCCAGTTTATAGCCTGCTACAGACCATGCTCCCAAACCCAGGAACCCCACTTGGCCTTCCTGAGAACACTGGAAAATATGAAGGTCTCTCCAGACACCATTATATTGGGCAACTTCAACTACCCAAACATAGACTGGAAGCATTACTCTAGCTCCAACACCCTAGCCCAAAGGTTCCTAGAATTTATAAACTCAAATGCTATGGAACAACTTGTTACCACTCCCACAAGAGGGGAAAATATACTGGACCTGATCATCACCAACATGGGGACTGTATGCTCCAGACCAGAAGTGTATCCCTCACTGGTAAGATCAGACCATAAACTAATCTCACTGGATATTCACATCCCGACCTCACCCCGTGCCCAGAAAACCACAGTGAAAAACTTCTCTCAATCAAATTTCACACTCCTCAAAACTGAGGTGGAATCCTTCAAAGCCCCTGGCCTGTGGAAAATACGCCCAGACTGCAGAATCCTTTATAAACGCATTCTATGAACACCTTCAGGAATGCATGGATCATGCAATCCCAAATAAAACCAAGACCCAATCCTCCAAAGGCAGATGTCCTGCCTGGTGGACCCCAGCCATAAACAAACTATACAATAGAAGGAGGAAGCTACTAAATGATAGAGCAAAATCCCAAAAGGAAGGCATCACTGATCAGTATTAGCAAAAACTACGGGCACACATAAAATTGTCTAAGGCCAGCTTGAGAGAAAAATTGCACAGGACACTAAGGATAATCACAAGGCTTTCTTTAGTTATGTTAGGAACCTGGGTGGTAATTCCCAGATATGCTCAGAATTAGTCCAAAATGACAAAAAATACACCAAACCCACAGACATTGCCAACATCCTAGCTGACAGGTTCAGAGCAAACTTCTCCCCCCCGCCTCCCCACCAAAGGTGCAAATATCTATCCCAGCAGAGTGCTGCCCCTGACATCTCAGATGCTCAGGTAAGAGCCGCCTCTCCAAAGCAAAAACACAGCATCAATTGGACCAGACCGTGTCCCGGCTGCATCCTACATGAACTCCAAGAAGAGCTAAACCCAAACATAAAACTACTGTTCAATCTCAGCCTTTCTACAGGATATGTGCCCAAAGAGTGGCGTACAGCAACAGTGGTCCCTCTCCATAAAGGTGGTGCCTCAACAGATCCTGGAAACTATCGCCCCATAAGCCTGACTAGCTTGGTCTGCAAAGCTATGGAAAGGATCATCATGGACCTCATAAATAAAGATATTGGGACCTACAAACACTGGATCCTACCCAGTTCGGCTTTGTTAAGGGCAGATCCTGCCTCTTAAACCTGGTTGATTTCTTTGAAACAGTCACCAAGGCCATTGACGAGGGGAAGGTGGTCCACACAGCCTACCTGGACCTCGCAAAAGCCTTTGATACAATACCCCACTCGGGCATTATAGATAAGCTCACCAGCTTAAATATAAACCGCTATGTCACTAGATGGATTGCAAATTGGCTCAAGGACAGAACCCACATGGTTAGAATTGCTGGAGCCATGTCAGACTCCAAACCAGTTACAAGTGGTGTCCCACAAGGCTCAGTCCTGGGACCTCTCTTGTTTGGTATATATTTCTCGGAGGTACAGGCCAACATGGAAGGACTCTGGCTGACCAAGTTCGCAGATGACTGCAAACTGGGTGCCATAATCGACTCTCCAGCTGACACAAGCATCCTCCAAAAGGGCCTCATAGAAACAGACAACTGGTGCCAGAGCCATGGCCTCAAGCTAAATGCCAAAAAGTGTATAGTCATCTCCTTTGGCAAAAACAAAGTGTCCACAAATTACCACATAGGTGGTAATCCATTAAGTACAGAAGAAGTAATTAGGGACCTGGGGACCAAAGTTGATAGCAATCTCTCATTTGACAACCACGTGGCCAAAGTGGTTAGAAAAACATTTTATATAGCCCACCTAATCATGAAAGGATTCACATCTAGATCATGGGACGTCATCGTGCCTCTTTACTCATCCCTCATCAGGCCCATAATTGAGTACAATGCCCCTTTTGGGATGTACCTTACCAGACACCTGCAGCAACTTGAAAGACCCCAAAAGTACCTCACCAAGAGGATCAAAGGGCTCAAACAGATGCCATATGCTGCCGGTTAAGAAACTCCAGCTCTACTCAGTGGCATACCGCCTGTTCAGAGGCGATCTGTGCCTGATGTATAAAGCCATGTCCAACCCGGAATTAATGGACATGCTGCACCTCAGAAAATCCAAATCCCATCGAGCTACGCCGAGAGACTTGAACCTCAGCACTGAAATAAATAGGACATGCTGGAGGGACAGATTCGTAACCCAGAGGCTCCCTTCACTCTGGAATAAAATCCCAGTCCAGGTTAGGCAGAGTCCCTCATTGACTCTCTTCAAGAGGAATCTTGATGAGTGGATGGGAGATTGTAGGTTTACCCCAGGTATCACTTCTGTGTCACTGTTAGACAGAGGCACAGTATACTAACCTCGAAAAAGGGCATAGCAAAATAAATTTAAAATGGGTGGCGAAAGCCAAACACAATCTGGCTTGGCTTATAAATGCCCTAGGGCAGATATCCTAGTATGAACCTATGAACCTATGTGCTATGTTTGGAGGTTGTGGTTGCTTGGGGTCTGCTTTGGAGGCCTCTGTTGGTGTGGTGTGTTTGTAATTAGGGCCTCCGGGAATGCTTTTCTGTGTCTATGAGTTTGGTTTACAGTTGTGATAGGTCTATGTGGGACTGGGTTTGTGGTGTATGTGGTTACCTTCTCCTCCTGACTCGTTTTGACAGTACTGAGTTGGGGAAGCTCAGCCTCCAGTTTAGATAAATGGTTGCATCTCTCACATATATTTGTATTTATTGGGGGGAGTTGAGGGTTGTCTGTGAACTTGGGGCAGGTGTCACATTGTCTCTGGATTCACAGATTCTACTTGTTGTGGCTGGCCTTAGTGGATTGTATGTGTGGACATATTTTATTGCCATACTACTGATCAGTGATTGCTTCCCTTTTTATGTTTGCTCTCTCATGTAGTAGCTTCCTCATTCTCTTGCATGGTTTGGTAATGGCTGGAGTCCAGCATGCCAGATGCCTGCGTGTATGGCATTGTGTGTTGTTGTTATTTGTGATTGCATAATCCAAGCATTCCTGGCTGTGTTCATGGAATGCCTGTATAACATGTTCTGCGGTGTGTCCCATATTCTGCACCTGCACAGTGTCTTTCGTGGATTCCACAATGATTTGGAGGGGTGCAACTTATGCTTTACACATGTTTTTCACTGTGGTTTTCTGGCCAGGGACTGTGGTCAGGATGTGTATATCCGGTGTGATTACTCTATGGTCTGGTCTTACCAGTGAGGGATACACTTCTCATCTTGCCATCCAGTATGCATGTTGCTGATTATCACATCCAGTATGCTTACCCCTCTTGTGGGAGTGGTACGTTGTTCCTGGGCATTTTGGTTTATAGATTCTGGGAACTTTTCTCCTACTGTGTTGGTGATAGTATAATGCTTCCAGTGTATGTCTGGGTATTTTCAGTCACCCAATATAATGTGGTTTGGGGGGCTTGATATATTCATGTATTCCAACATAGGCCAGGTGCAGTTCCTGGTGTTAGGACAGTAGTCTGCAGCAGGCTATATACTGGGAGGCGGTTTTAGCCATTGGTATTTGACCATGGCTAATCCATGCTGCTTCTTGTTGTGGTACCAACATGGGGGTGTGGTTATCCTTGACAATTATTGCTAGTCACCCTCCTTTTGTAGCTTGTTCCATGTTTTGAGGCTGTACAGCACAGTATGAGGTGTAACCTGGTAGTGTTAGGGTGCTGATGTGAGCCTTGACCCAGTTTTCTATTACAGGACTGATATCAACATTCTCCATACTGTGTGCGTTTACACTGCACGCATCTTGCTGTTTAGACTTCTGGCATTGGGTAGCATTACATCTAGGTTCCTATCCCTTGTGGTACCTATGAAGGTGGGTTTGTGTTTTGAGACTTACCTATTCAGGGCACGCTTTGGGTACTGACAGCCTTTGCCAGTATCCATGGGGCCTGGACTGATAGGTGCACTCCACCCCTAGCAGGTAGCGCATCATGTCATGCTCAGCATGTCTTCCCAGGCAGAAACACATTGGCTCCCCTTTGACTAACTGCATTACTTCAGCCAGTTATTGCAATTGATCATCCCATCATCATTTTGTGGCTTCATGCTTGGTGAAGGTGGATGTTAGTCAAGTCCTCAAGTGTGCATATAGTACATCATGTTACATTACTTAACACATGGCATTCATGCCTCAGGTTGTGCTGCAGGGCTGCCTTTGTTGGATGCACATATTACACTCCCTGTACATGTTTGTGAGCAGGTCATGTCATTTTAGGCATCCCTGTTATTATTTGAGTGAGTCAGAGAGGGGTATCATTCCCAGGGTTCCTACTGAGCCAGTGTATGTGCTATGCATTGCCTCTTTGCCAAGGCCAGGGCATACTGGGCACGCCTCCTTCTGCCTACTGGGGCAGGCTCATGTTGTTCCTCCTCTGAGTCACGCTTTGCCTGTGATGGCCTTGGCAATGGTGGGGGGCTGTTTGGCCCAGCCTTATGCTGGTCCTGCTGCAGCTGTTTTCGCAAGATCATATTATGTAGCATGGCACATACCATGACAATTTGGGTACATGTAGTTGGTGAGTACTGCAAGGCTCCACCAGATGTGTCCAGACACCGGAACCGTGACTTGAGCAGCCCAAACACACGCTCTATTACATTATGTGTTTGTGCGTGTGCCTCATTATGGCGTTCCTGTTCAGGTGTGTGTGCGTTTCTGATGGGTGTCATCAGCCACGGCTCCAGTGCATAACCTGCATTCCCCACTAGGTGTCCGTGTGGGATGACCCCATTGGCAAATGTCTGGTACAGCTGCGTCAAATGCCAGATGTGGGAATCATGGTAGCTACCAGGGCAGCCAGCACACACATTCATTATTATGCCCTGGGCATCACACACGACCTGGTAGTTGATGGAAGGGAAGCCCTTGTGGTTAATGTAGGCCCTACCCCGCTCACCAGCTGGTGCTTTGATGCATATCTGCATGCAGTCTATTGCACCCACTACCTCAGGGTATTCCACTATTTGCTGGAAGAAATCCACAAATCACAAACCAAATCTACGAATTTATTGGTTAGCGCTTTCATGCACTTCCTCAGACAAATAAACTAAAAAATTACACTGCTTAAAGTGCACGTATTGATGGTGCATGAAAGCGATAACCAATAAATTTGTGGATTTGGTTTGTGATCTGTGGATTTCTCCTTTCTGGTTTTGTGGTTTTTAGTTGCTTTGTTTGATTTATTCGTGGTTATGGCGGAAAGCAGTGGTTTTCCACAATCACAATCGTTGTTCACTCCAGGTTCTACCCTTCAGTCTAATAATGACGGTACAAATTCCAACTCACAAACGGACGCTATAGGCGCCCTTACGGCTTTGGTCCAGCAGCTTACTCAAAAAGTTGATCACCTGTCGAAGAGAATGTCTGAACAGGTGACCCAAGCAGTTGTTAGACCTAAATCGGGTGCTGTGTTCAACACCGGTAGTTCGGTTCCCGTTGGTCCTAGTACATCCTCGCTTACTCCTGCTCAGCGAGAAGGTATAGCACAGCAGCATGTAGCTATGGATTTACCTAGCAATATGCAAACTAACAACATTAATAACTCTTTTGGTACAATGGGTAATTCTTTTACCAATAATTTAAATCGAGTTGACACTACTGATATTCATCCAGTCAGTCCTCCTCTTTTACAGAACTTTCTTATTCTGCCAAATATGTTTAGTGGTACTGAAATGGGCAACCCTTTACAATCCAGGTTATTACAAGAACCAGTTAAGGACATTGTCTTACGTCTTAAAGATTTTGGCTCTAAACTGCTGAAATTCAAAAAACTGCAAATTGAAATTTTGTACCTTAAAGAATGCATTAAGTTACAGATAATACCCAAGGGCTTACGACAGTGGAAATACCCATCGGGGGTTATTAAGAATTCCAAGTTTTATCAACAACTTATCCAGTTTTTTGATAAACAAGGTACAGCTTTTTTAGAGTTACTTATTAAACAGTACGAGACACAGATAGCCGATTTACAACAACAACTGGAGGTACTTGACAATGGTATTGTCTCTGATCCAGACTTTGCACGTTATCAATATGATTATAAACGTATTTTTTCTAGTACTGAAAACTGAATCTTTGTTGCTGAAGATTTATGAGACCAAAATTTGCAAAATCAATAGGGACAAGCTCGCCTATCAGCAGTGTCGAGCTTACCCAGATCCACCACATATTCAAAACAAAGATTTTGCAGGTCCTCCAGTTGCTATGGAAACTAGTACAACAGTTTTGTCTGTTTCTGATGACATCATGGACTCTCCACAAAGGAGTAATACAGCTCTGGATAATGGTGTCCGACGTAGTGATAGAATCAAAAATAAAAATTACAATCAACAGCAACCAAATAATATTAATAATAACCAGGATTTTCACAGGAATGGCCCCAAGGTGACATCTTATGCAACTGGTCCGAACAAATTTCAGCACCAACAACGCAAAAAGAACAACCGACGCAGGAGGTAACTACGATGGACATTATCGACAATTTAACTATTTTGCATAGCAATAATGGTGACTTTAACATTTATAACTTTTCTTCCATGGCCATTGCACAAGATATGGTGGAATTTTTGACAAAAGGGTTTAACTTTGTTCCTAATTCCAAGCCTAGTCTTGGTCGTTTGCTATGTGATTTGAAAGTTTTTGTTCGGAAGCTTAATTTAAGCTTGCTGTTCAATAATTCTAGTCATTGTTCAACTAGTGAATATGTGTCAAGTATTTTTAATCCTCCTTTAGATGTTAACTTAGCAGCTTTTGAAAAAATTACTGAGATTCACTTTAGGTCTTTGGTTACCAACTATTACCGTACAACTAATATTCATAAATGTAATATTTCATTGCAAGAAAAGGAGTTTATTGAGTATGTGAAGGCTCATAACATCCGTATCATGCAACCGGATAAAGGTGGTGGAGTAGTGTTTATGGACGAGGATGATTATGTAAATAGGATGTATAAAATGTTATTTACACCTAATTATGCTAAGGTTTCACTGAATGAATTTAACCAAGCATATCAACGCGTGAAATCACAGTTAAGTGATCTATTTATTGACGGTATGATTTCCATAGACACCTATCATTATTTAACTATGCCCACCCCCTTGACACCAGTCATTTTTGGAGTACCCAAACTTCATAAAAATATGTATGACCCTCCTTTGTGACCAATTATAGATGGTCGCAAATCTATTACATATGCATGTGCAAAATGGGTTGATACAAAATTAAAAGAAGTACTAAAAACGGAAACCCAAATTTGTCGTGATTCGTGGCATGTCCTAGAATATCTGAACAAAATACCATTTGATATGGCATATGGGTTTCTTACTGTGGATATCAAAGACTTATATACTGTTATACCACATAGTGTAGGCATGGAATGGGTCAGAGACTTTTTATTGCTAAAACAGATTCCAGGCAATAATGTCGACTTGATTATTTCCCTTTTAGACATTGTGCTTAACAACAATTATTTCATGTTTAAGGGTGATTTGTTTTTACAAAAATCAGGTGTTGCCATGGGCTCGCCATGCGGTGGCAGCTTTGCCAATTCAGTGATGGCCTTTTGGGAACGCACTTATCTTTTTCAACATGAGTTTTTTAAAGAAACAGTCGTCTGGTACACTCGGTACCAAGACGACATGTTCTTTATTATTCAAGGTAACTATGACGATGCCCAAAATTTAGTCAAAATTATGGCTACATTTACATCTTTTCTAGAGTTTACATTTAATTTCAACAAAGAAAAAATTAATTTTTTAGACATTTCCTTGGACTAGCATATATAGGAAGCCCTTTTATAGTAATTCTTTTTTACATTTTGCAAGTAATCACCCATATTTCCAAAAAAGAGGAGTGGTGAAAGGCCAATTAGTTAGAGCTTCACGAATGTGTTCTCATGATGATGATTTCGGTATAGAATGTAATTTTTTAAAAAGTATGTTTATTAACCGTGGTTATCCTACATCACTGGTTAATTGTTTAACACAAGAAATTATTTCAAAGAGGTCAAGGAAACTTTTGGGCCCTATTTTAAGCAATACTGAAGGCATGGCACATGTAGGCAATGAGGATTTTATATCAGGAATACAGAATGGCGAGAGGGCTATAAGTGAAAATAACAAATACATAACCAGTTTTTTAACACAATTTAATGACATTTCACATGAAGTTAGAGAAATACTTAATTCGAATTGGGGTCTAATCATACAAGAATCTACTTTAAATAGAACTCTTGGATGTAGACCATTGGTAGCTTACAGGAAAGGTCCTAGTCTTAAGAGACTATTTGAGATGCCACATCAAAAGCACAAAAATGTCAAAGGTATGTTTAAATGTGGCAGATGTAAATATTGTAAATATATTTTAACAGGCCCTTTTTTCTGTATTAATGGATACCAGTATTCAATACAAGATAAATATAATTGTGAAAGTCAAGGCATAGTATATTTAGCCAAGTGTAAATTGTGTTCTGTATTTTATTTAGGAAAAACTGAGCAACAACTTAAACAACGTATATACGAACATGTTTATGCTATTGCTAAAAATATTCAGACTAACGCATTAGCAAGACATATTAATGAATACAGTACACATAGTTTTCAGTTTGTGGTAGTACAAAGTGTTCCCAAGAATCCTAGAGGTGGACCATGGCATCTTCAACTTGAAGAACAAGAATTGCTGTGGCAATTACGTACAAATGCATACGTTTATCCTGGTATTAATGATATGTGTTCTATAAAATGTATCCTTAGACTGAAAGCTTTGGAACGATAAATTTTGCAAGCAAATTAAATTTATATTATGGTATTTATACTTGATAAATCAAATATTAATATTTTTTAAGAAAACCTTTTAAAAATGTTATATATATATATATATATATATATATATATATATATATATATATATATATATATATATATATATATATATATATATATACTTACATATATATATATCTTAATATGTTGAATTGGTTAACATAGATTTATTATTACTTAAGGAGCAGGTTATTTTTAGGTGTTGTTTTTAGGTGTTGTATTTAGTAAAGTTGTTGGGTAGGTAATAACATAATTTAATTTATATTATTCAATTAATTAATTGGCTAACTTGTTAATTGATGTGCTTTTTGTATTTAAGCAGTGTAATTTTTTAGTTTATTTGTCTGAGGAAGTGCACGTATTGATGGTGCATGAAAGCGCTAACCAATAAATTTGTGGATTTGGTTTGTGATTTGTGGATTTCAACTTTCTGGTTTTGTGGTTTTTAGTTGCTTTGTTTGATTTTTTTGCAGGAAGAGACGCATATTGCTGGCCAATACCTCACGGGCACTGGGGAAATATACATGATCACCGACATGTGCTGACATGGCATCCAGGAACTGGTGCAGTACCCTGGAGGCTGATGCCTGTGATATCCCCATCATATCACCAGTTGGTCTCTGGAAGGTACCTGTGGCTAGTATTCTTAGGCCAACACATACCTTGGTTTCCACTGGGATGGGTTCCCCTCTGTTGGTTCTGTGTGTGAGGCGTGGCCTGCACAGCTCGACTATTTGCTGCAGGAGCTCTCTGTCCACTCTATAGTGCTCTACTCCAGCTCATGTAACCCGTGGTAGGTGACCCTGGGCCTATACACTCTTCTCCGTCTCCTCACTGTGGGTTGTCTGGCACCATCTGCATTGTCACCACCCTCAGCAAGTCGCCTATTTCTCATTATGACAGCTATGGCAGCCCCTAGCATTTCTACTCTGAGTTCAGCTTTTTCAGTTTTCACTTCTAATAGCTTACTCCTGTCTTGCAGTGTCTCTTGAGAGAAACATCCTGCACTGCTGTTTGCAGAGTTTTAAGTGCTGGGCTGGGCTAGCTAGTATTCTGCCTGTGTAATTGCCTGCTTCTAATTGTTTTCACCTGCTAGCTCCAGCAGTATTCACTGCTAGCTTCCTACTAATTCTGTTGCTTCCTTTTTCCTTTCTGTTTCCTCAGGGGGAGCAGCGTGCATACCAGCAGAAACACACTCACAGTGGCTTACACGCACGCACACATGCTTATACGGTTCAGGATCTGCCTATTCGGGTTAAAACACGCGCACACCAGTGCAAACAGTGTTACAAATCTCCCAACATACTCCCACATGCTCATTCTGCCTTACACGTGCGCACAGTGCCCTACTCGCGCTTCATGGCGTGCACACGTGCGCATGCACGCCCAGCAAGAAACTTTGGCATAAGTAACATTGTACACCTTCCATTTTTTGACTTTCCCATGCTTATCTTGTGGCACTCCTCTTTCCGTGATCTGTGTCTGTCATCTGTCATGTAACACTGACCTCCAATGAACTGCATTTCTTTCTACCATTCCCCCCTGTGATGTCACCTATCTCCTACTCTATTCCTCCCCCTTATGTATCTCTTACACTACTCAGATTGTGCTCATTTGCTATGTGACTGTGGGATTCAGTATCCATCCTAACCCTCATTTACATCAGATTGCCTATTAATGCTTAGTTACATGTCTTAGACTCAGCTTCCCCCCTTAGCAACCACTACACGGTGGCCATGTTGTTTTTGGTCTGCTGGTCCCTGCATTGTCATTCCATGTATTGCATAAAACCCACATTTGTGGGTTTATAACCTTTATTTTTATGTTTTATACAGCGCAGCCCAGTTTCACGGGGCTGCACTGCATTTAAACATCGGGGTACCTTGCCAATGGCCACATATTTGGCCATTGGCATGCTGCCTGACACATATGCACCCTTTATTTGGAGCTGACATGGCTCCATTGTGTTTTTTGCAGAAACGTACTCAGTTGTCAACTGAGTACATTTCTGCAGCTAACACGTCTCTTACACAGGCTGGTTTCTGCTTCGTGGATCGCTAATATACCTCATTTGCATACCTTTCAGCTGCAAGTGAGGTATTTAGCATATCCACGCCCAGTCCGTGTAAGAGACGTTTTAGCTGGTCTCTTACACAGAGTTTCGGGCTGTTCCTGGATCGCGAGGCTTGCATGGAGTGTTACACGTCTCTTACACTCCGTGCAAGCCTTCGTGAATCCTGCCCCATGTTTTTGCAGTGTTATAGAGATAAGCACATGTACAGAAAAAAAACATTAATTAATAAGTATAATTAATAGGCTTCATGGTATCCAGTTGTGGTCTGAAAACACAATACAATGTGCACATGGTACATTGGAATATTTTAGCTGTAGTTTGAAAGACAGCCCACTAGAGGAAAAGGAAAGAAACTTTGTCAGTAGTATAAACAAGTATACAGTTTCATGGTAACTATTTAAGCAATAACCCACGCCTGGGTGTGGGTAATGCTGGATTTACCCACGGTTGGTGTGGTTTGGTCACGAGGTTGCAGCCCGAGTGGCCAAACAAAGACAACCATGGGTAAATCCAGCATTACCCACACCCAGAAGTGGGTTATTGCTATTATACAATGACATTATTTAAGAAAAAAAAATACTTACTTTGCTTAAATAATGGCATTGTATAATGCTTCTGTGCTGCCCTTCTGCAGCTGTCTGATATTCTGCGGTAGTTCTGAGGTACTGCGCATGCGTATGCTTATGCAGTACATCAGAGCTGTGGGTGGAAACAATGGAGAAAGCAAGATCTCCATTGCTTTTTACAAAGTGCCTCGTTATGTTAAAGGAGTTTAACATAGCGAGACTGCTTTAAAAAAAGCAACGGAGAAAGGAAGATCTCCTTTTTTTAAAGCTGTCTCACTATGTTAAACTCCTTTAACATAGCAAGACAGTTTCTAAAAAGCAATGGAGATCTTGCGTTCTACGTTGTTGTAAAAAAAAAAAAAAAAAAAAAAGAAAAAAAAGACATACTAATGGAAAAAGTCCGGGCGACCGGACCTTTTTCCATTAGTATAAGTCTTTGATTTACAACGTGAATGCTGACCAATCAACGTGCACATTTTGGAATATTAATGGGGGTTGTTGTATAATTGTAATTAGAACAGTGGTAGTACTAGTTAATGTCTTTATTTTTAATCGTAGTATTTATTTAAATTTGATGGGATCAGTATATGCGAGTAAAGAGAGGGAATTTAGCAAGTAAGATGGGCATAGTATATGTTCCTTGTCTGATTGCTCTAGCCTGGGGAGCAGTCATGGCACAGCCAGCTTTGCTTCATATGATGCCTTATGAGGTTTTTAAAGGAGGCTTTAGAGGATGTGATTTGTATGCTAACTGGAAGGGTGTTCCATTTTCTTGCCACTGTAGTGCTATATAATGAGTCTCCAAAGCAGTTATTGTTGTTGGTGACTTCTAGTAATAGTTTGTTTAATGATCAAAGAGGTCTTGTGGGTAAATACTGTTGTACTAGGTTTTTGAGGGCAGGACAATTATTCTGGGAGTAATAGATGGAGTGACAGAGACAGAGTTGATTAAAAGTTAATAGGTTGGGCAGTTCAAGCCAGTGGAGATGATGCACAGCAGTACAGTGATGGGTTCTATATGGGCAATTTGCAGCAAAGCAGGCAATTCCATTTGTAGCATGCTTAGGTCAGTTTTATTGAGATTTGTTAGCATAGGGGCTGCATAAAGTAGGGTGGATGGAAGTTGCGAACAAGCAATGGCGGATTTTGTATTGTTGGTGAGAAACGGTTTAATATGATAGAGTGATCCCAGCTTGGCATGTACTTTTTTATAGTTAAGTTGAGATGAATATCAAATTTTAGGTGGCAGTCTATGGTTATTCCTAGTAGCTTAGCCTGTGATACTGCAGTGATTGGAGTAGAGTTTGTAGAATAGATGGTGAACTGACTGGTATTGGGGTTTTTGTTAGCACTAGTTATAATCATTAGCTGTGTTTGTTTTTTTTTTTTTTGATTGAGGAAAAGTTGGGCTTTGGTAAGGTAATTTTCTACATCAGAGAAATCTAGTTGAGTTGTTTGCAGGAGGCTGAGAATATTTTGTGTAGCACAGCTTAAGGTGGTATCATCTGCATACTGGATGATAGATGCATGGTGTGTGGAGGTATGGAGGTCGTTTGTGAATATTGTGAATAGCAGGGGTCCTATGACCTCCTGTAGTTATGGGTAACAGAGGTGAGATAGAATTTTCCCATTTCACAGCCTGGTGGCTGTTAGTTAAATAACTATGGAGCCAGGTTACTGTGGACTTTGATAGGTTATATTGGTTTAGTTAATTTTGCAGGATTTGGTGGAATACTGTGTCAAATGCTTTAGATATATCCAAAAAGAGAGTTGACACATGCATGCCTTTATTTTTGAGTTGATTTATTGTGTCTGAGAAGCAGAGGGCTGTAGTGGTGCTATGGTCAGGTCTGAAACCTTGTTGAGTAGGGGGCAGAATATTGTTTTCCAGGAGGTATTGTAGTATCTGAGTATGAATACATTTTTCTAAGACTATGGCCAGAGGGGATAGAATTGAAATGGGTCTATAGTTATTAAGTTCAGTGGAAGTCCCCCCTTTGTGCATGGGAGTAACAAAGGATATTTTCCAGAGTTTGGGAACATAATATTCAATGATAGATCTATTTATGAGAGTGGAGATTGGGATTGCAATAGCATCTGCTGTGATTTTTAAGAAATGGCTAGACAGTAGGTCTGCTGCGGTTGATGAGGTTTGTAGCTGGAGACCATACTTTTGATTGGGCTGGTGGGCACTGATCTGAAGGTAAAAGCCTGTGTTAGTATTGTTCATGGTGGGAGGGGTGGTAAGTTTGGGGGTAGCTGTTTGAGTGGGTTTTAGCAACTGGTTTACACTTTTCCAAAATTTTTGGGGATTGTGTTGGAGGTTTTTGTAATGTTGAGTAAGTTTAATTTAATGGTTATTTTGCCATTGTTAGTTATGTTGAGCATGAGAAGGTGTGAGCTTATAAATTTAGTGATGTAGCTATAAATCTCGAGGTAGGTGGGGTGGTTGGGGGTGGGGTTAGATAAAGGGGCGAGTGAGATCGTGAATTACTCACCACTCACCTCTTTAGGCATATGGGAGAAACAATTTAGGTGCTGAGAACTGAAGTCATTCCACACAGAAACATCAGCCAGGTATTCCCATGACACCTTCACTTCACATTTAGACTTGTCAGCTCTGTCCAGTTGCTACTGTAAGTGATGCACCAAACTCATCACCATAAAGTGACCATTTGCAGGTGAGCACATATCTTGACTTGATTGTCCAGAACAAGAACATGCCTAAAAACATTAAAACTTATGTGCAGCAATTAATAAATGCATATTTTAAAGTAGTGAGAAAGGAAAAACATGCTGAGTTTTTCATCACTAGAAATGCAGGAGGGAAACGGCAAACCACTTCACTGAGAACTTTAAGCCTGACTGCACCATAATGTATGGGGGGAAAAACAGCCAGAAAGGCCAAAAGCTATGTATTGTGGTTTGATCATTAAATAATTTCCAGACAGTTTTCAATGCCAGACTAATCATAATTTCTGAAAATACTTCAGATAACATATTTTTTTCTTTAGATAGTCTTTGTTAAAGTTCTGTGATCTGCATTCTTTTGAAAGTCCTAGATGTTATGCTTATAGTGACCTTAGAATAAATCTCTGCAATAACCTCCTTACCCTTGTTACATTTTCAATCGTCCTTTCTCTTTGCTCTGCTTTTCTGCCACCCACCTGTTTCTTTCTTTCATTCTTTCTTTCCCTCTTAGATCTCTCTCTCTCTTTGTCCTGCTTCTGCACCAGTCACCCTGTACTCTACTGTCTTAGCATTACATTTCCATCATAGTACATAGATTCATAGCTAATTACTAGATTAGCTGCCCTTGCGAGCCATTTTAAGCCTAGCCAACTTCCCTTTTTGTACTCACAATAACCTATCCCATTTAGTTATAGATTGTCCTTGCCCATCCCATGGTCAATAATAATGTATTACCCCTAATGAGAAATAACTGGGATAATACCATAAAAAATGTGAGGAGATCCATGCATGGGATAAAGGATGTTGGAACTGGCTCTGTCCAGTAGTAGCCCTTGGGTAATTTTTCTGTTTTCCATCCATAGATCTAAGTTTTCCTTGAATATGGACAGGGGTGAACTTTGTTTTCTGTGGATGGGGAATCTGTACCACAGCAGTGGTATCCTCTGTGAGATATATATTTCCCTTCTAACCATTCTGTTGATGTTGCAAAAGAGGATTATATCCGTAGACCAAGTATTTCTGATGCCATCTGACTTGTAGTAAATCCATCAGTAATGGGTCAGAAGAGGCCTTGTATGCCAGACATAGATCACCTCTTAGCAGTCTGGAGGATTTCGAGTATAGTGGCAGGGCTTTGAGTCAGTCCATGTAGGACATATTATTAGACCTTGTATCCTTTCAGTAAGGTAT
This sequence comes from Protopterus annectens, assembly GCF_019279795.1. NCBI lineage: Eukaryota > Metazoa > Chordata > Ceratodontiformes > Protopteridae > Protopterus > Protopterus annectens. The sequence goes on along the minus strand of NC_056730.1, from coordinate 1,067,347,998 downwards.
CTCTGTGGGCATTCCAGTTGTTGCATATATCTGGACAAATACATGCCAAAGGAGGCATCATATTCACTGACTGGCATAATTTGGGCTGAGTTAAGGGGGACAATAACATACCTAGATCTAGACACAATCCCTTTGTTTATAAGCTGGGCAATATAGAAAAACTTTCAACATTTGATATATTTTTGTCAAAAGATATCACTCTCCACATAAGATCCTGAATCGCAATATACTGGGTCAACTCTTAGGGGTGTATTGTCAATGTGATGGATCCCTGGGGTAGATGACTTCCCAACAGATGCATTTGGCATTTGGTTTTAATCCAGGATTTTGGCACTAGTTATTTATTTGGGTCAAACCTTCCTGCAGGATGGCCAAGGTATTTGTAGATTCAATGACTAATCCTAGATTGTGGTCATCTGCAGACTTAATCAGCCAGAGCCCTTTGGCAGTGGCTTTTACTTCAGAAAAGTAGATGCTAAACAGGAGCAGTCCCAGCACAGAACCCTGGGGGACTCTACTGGTGACTGGTCCCTTTCTGGAGGTAACCACCCCTATTTTGATTATCTGCATCCAATCCATGAGCCAATTGGCAATCCAGTGGGTGACATGGGAGTTTATTCCCAGCTTATTTAGCCTTTCTAATATGCCTGAGTGGGGTATTGTATCAAAAGCTTTGGTCAGGTCGAGTTATGAAGTATGTACTGTTTTGTCTTCATCCATTTCTTTGGAAACCTTTACAAAGAAATCCACCAGGCTGAGTAAGCATGACCTGCCCTTGATGAATCCTAACTGAGACAGGCCCAGTGTTTGGAGGCTACGTATGTTCTGATTGATTTATTCCATGATAAATCATTCAGTAGGCACATAGCCTGAGGTGTGGCTATGATTGAACATGGCACTTAGATGGGGTGCCAATTCATTCTGTAGCTCATGCAGTACACAGCCTGGGATGTTGTCTGGTCCCATGGATGCTGAGTTCTTGGCTTAGGAGAGTGCAATCTTTACTTGTTCATCTGTGATTACAGGGGCTTTGCATTCATCTGGTATTAAGATGGGCCCTTTGGAGGGTAAGAGGAGGTTAAAGTTAGCACTGAACCTATCGGCCAGGATGTTGGCAGTATGAGTTGGTTCTGTATATTTAGTGCCATTGTGCTGTAGCTCAGAGCAGATCTGTTCAATCATAGCCACACCTCAGGCTATGTGCCTACTGAATGATGCACAGAGATGGTTATCCTACTCCACAAAGGGGGTGCCACCACTGACTCTGGAAACTACTGCCCCATTAGCCTGATGAGCCTGGTCTGCAAGGCCATGGAACGCATCATTTTGGAGCTTACAAACAAAGACATAGGTAACCTCTAAACCCTGGACCCCACTCAGTTTGGATTTGTAAAAGATAGATCATGTCTACTAAACCTGATTGACTTCTTTGAAGCAGTCACTAGAGCCATAGACGAGGGCAAGGTAGTTCCCACAGCCTATCTTGACCTCGCCAAGTCTTTCGATACCATTCCCCACTCTGGAAATATAGATAAACTCACTAAAATGGGCATAAATCCCTATGTCACAAGACGGGTGGCCATCTGGCTCACTGACAGAACCCACATAGTAAAAGTAGCTGACTCCAAGTCCAACTTCAGACCAGTGATGAATGGAGTACCACAGGTGCTTATTAATTTAAGTACTAAGACCTGTTTTCCTATTGACAAGTGAGGAAAGTCAAGTGCTGTAGTAATTTGCAGTTTATTTAGTGCTTACAATGAGTTCTGAGCAAGTGCTGAGCACAAGGAAACAGTTTTGCATGCTGAAACTAAAAACATGGCTAGTTCTAGCTAAAACTAGTTAGTTTTGTTCTGATTTCCTGCCAAGAAGTGTATCATATAACTGATTTTTTTGCAGTTAAAAGCATTCTGTAGAGTCTCCTTGCTCCTTTATCTGTTTAAAACCTTTCATTATGTGGCTCACTGCTGTTCTTCTGCCGTGATAAACATTTCTGTAGTGTTTACTGTCTAAAAGAGTGTAGGCTAGTAGCTTTGCAGTTGCCCGCCCCTACTGTAAATTGTATCTGGGACACTCCTCCCAGTCTAATGTCATTAGCTCATTCTACTTAATAAAGACAGAACATCTGAGAAGGCCAACCCACTTAGTTTCCTAACCTTTAATTATTTTCTCCTTCTCCTCTCTCCCTTTCCTTTACAAAAAAAAAAAAGAAAAAAAAACTTTGCTAGAATCTTCCTGTGTTCTGCTTAACTGTAACAAAAAAATACACTTGTTTCCTGCCTTTCCTGTAACTAGTCTAGTCCAGATACAGATTTGCTATGTCCAGGACTGTTTGCAAGCTTCTGAGCACCACAAGCCTGTCTGTGTTGGAGGGAAGCCTGCTAGCTTATCAGTGGGAGTGGTAAGCACTAGGCAACCTATCTACCACATAAGGAGTAGTTTCTGGCCCAGAAATTGTAGTTATTGGCCGTTTGGGCAGTTTTGCCATCTCTCTGAACTTCCTAATTTAAAAGCCTGCATTTGCACTTGTCCCCCACCACCTTCCTATAACTAGTCTAGTCCGGATACAGATTTGCTGTATTCAGGACTGTTTGTAAGCTCTTAGAAATAGAAATAGAAATAATTAGTCCTAAGCTAACTGCCCTTGTGAGTCATTTTAAGCCTAACCAATTGTCCCTTGTGGGACTCAAACCCTGCACCTTGTGTTTGCAAGACAAACACCTTAACCATTAGGCCACCCTCCCAACCCAAGTACTAAGCCACCCCCCCAAACTTTCTGTGTTGGAAGGAAGCCTGCTAGCTTGTCAGTGGGAGTGGTAAGCACTATGTAACCTATCTACCACATAAGGAGTGGTTTCTAGCCCAGAAATTGTAGTTATTAGCAGTTTGTGCAATTTTTCCAGCTCTCTCAGCTTTCTGATTTAAAAGCCTGCATTTGCACGTGTTTCTTTCCTGTAGCTAGTCTAGTTCAGATACAGATTCTTAGTATTAGCACTTGAATTTGTTTATTCGTGCTCAGCACTTGTTCAGAACTTATTGTAAGCACTAAGTAAGCTACAAATTACTACAGCACTCAACTTTTCTTATTACCTAGAGGAAAACAGTTTTTGTACTTACTTTCCTCACTTGCTTAGAGAAAAACAGCTCTTCTACTCACTTTCCTCACTTGTCTAGAGGAAAATAGTTTTTTATTCAGGCATGTCCAAGGGTCAGGTCCTAGTGTTCTCTCCTGTCTATCTGATGAATCTGGGCATCATGGGAAAATGTAGCAATTGCCTCATGTACATAGACAAGCCTCTCCTCCTACCCCCCAACACTACAACCTGTGAGAGATGCATTTATCTAGCCAAACTGGAGGTAAAGCTCTCTCCAACCAAGACTGAACCTGACAGTCAAGAGAAGGTAAACACTTGAACCACACCACACTCATCACATAGTTCCATTAAACCTACATCACCAAAATCCACACATAGAAACACAAAAACATTCATGGAGGCTCTCAATAATAATATGCTCAAGCAACAGAGACCTCCAAAGCAGAAATGGAAGCAACCTCCACTCCCCAACACAACTCAAATGACACATAGCTCACAGACTCAGTTTGCCACTCAACCACAGCCCATAAGTCAAAACAACGTATTCAACACACAAGTCATAGGTGACTCTATAGTCAGGCACACTGATGTCTCACTCACCAGGCTAAACAAGGAGAAGGTTACTGTCAGCTGCCTGTCAGGTGCCAGGATCCGCCACATAACCCACACAGTTAGGTCACTCCACAAGTACAAATATAACTCTGTCATTGTCCATGCTGGTGTGAATGACCTGAAATGTAACTCCCTGGACTACATGAAGAGACATGGAAGAGCTCTCCGATCTTGTGGCCCAGGCAGGTATGACCCTAGGCCTGAGTAGCATCCTGCCATCACCCAGAATGATATCACAGTACAAGGACAAAATGATTGACTTCAACAATTGGCTAAGCTTCTGGTGTCATTCTAAGGGGATCCAGTATCTGTCTGCCTGGGACAACATGGTTGACAGACCACAATGCTTTGCCAGATGGCCTGCACCTGTCGCCCCTGTGATTCTGGATACTGGCTAAGGCTCTTGCTGCCCCTATAGTGCCTTTTTTAGGCAAGGTTCAAATGAAAAATTCACCATCGTAACAGGAACAGGCAAGCAAAAATTGAGGGTAATGCTACTCGATGTTAGAAGTCTAAATCTCAAAATGCACTCCATCGAGGCACTCCTTAAAATGGAGAACATCGCTATCTGTGCAGTGACTGAGACCTGGTTCAAGGCTCCATACAGCATTACCAGGCTATAACTCATACCACACTTTTCAGCCATCTAACCTGGACCAGAACACCAAAGGCGGAAATGTGTTCATATTCATTAAGGATATCCACACCTCCAGGCTAGTTGCACAGCATAATGCATCTGAGGTTATCCAAGGGCAACTAACTCTGGGCAAAACTGCAATCCAAATTGTAGCTTGCTACAGATCCCCCACCATGCCCCAGGATTCCCACTCCTCTTTTCTTGATATACTGGAAAATATTAAGGTTCAACCAAACACCCGAATAATGATCAATTTAACTACCCCACCATTTACTGGGAAAACTACTCATGTACGAACTCCTTCGCTCAATGCTTTTGGAATTCATAAATTCAAGTGCTCTGGATCAACTTATCCACACCCCCACCAGGTGCAACACTATCCTAGACCTAGCCATTACCAACATGAGCGACCGGTGTTACACAGCTGAAGTCAACTCCTTGTTGGTCAGATCCGACCATAAGCTAATCACCCTAGATATCCACATCCTGTCCCCACCCCCCATTAAGGAAACCACAGTAAAAAATGTATCCAAAGCCAACTTCATGCTTCTTAAGACAGAAGTGGCGAACTTCATGACACCCATGAATATGAACAATACAGTTATGACTGCTGAATCCTACACAAATGCACTCTATACGCACTTACACAAGTGCATGAATCATGCTATCCCAAACAGAACCAAGACAATATCCTCCAAAAAAAGGAAGCCAATCTGGTGGTCCCCCTGCCATAAACAAACTCTACAACAGAAGGAAGAAACCGTTGCAAAAGCGAATAAAATCTCATGAGTGGAGGAGCTCCCTGTTCAGCCTCAGTAAGAAGCTGAGATCCCTTATAAAATCTTCCAAAGCTAGCTACAAAAATAAAATCACCACTAATTCTAGGGAAAACCACAAAGCATTCTATAGCTATGTCAAGAATCTCAATGGCAACACCCAGATCTGCTCTGAGTTACAGCACAATGGCACGAAAATTACAGAACCAACTGATATTGCCAACATTCTGGCAGATAGGTTCAGTGCTAACTTTACCCCCCTCTCACCCCCTAAAGGGCCCATATCTATATAGGAAGAATGCAGAGTCCCTGTAATCACAACTACATGGGTAAAATCTGCACTATCTAAATCAAAAACACAGCATCCATGGAACCAGACATCTCAGGCTGTGTTTTACATGAACCTCAGAATGAACTGGCTCCCCACCTAAGCACAATGTTCAGTCATAGTCTCATGTCAGGCTTTGTGCCCACTGAATGACACACAGCAACAGTTATCCCACTCCACAAAGGGGGAGCAACCACTGATCCCGTGAACTATCGCCCTATAAGCCTGACGAGCCTGGAACTCATAAATAAAAGCATTGGTAACCTCCAAACATTGGACCTCACTCAGTTCGGGTTTGTGAAAGGCAGATCATGCCTCCTAAACCTGATCACCTTCTTTGAGGCAGTCACCAAAGCCATAGACAAGGATAAGGTGGTTCACACAGCCTATCTTGACCTCGCCAAGGCTTTCAATACCATCCCCCATTCTGGAATTATAAGTAAACTCACTAAACTAGGTATAAATCCCTATGTCACAAGACAAGTTGCCAACTGGCTCACTGACAAAACCCACACTGTAAAAGTTACAGACTCCAAATCTGACTTCAAACCAGTGACAAGGGGATTACCACATGGTTCAGTCCTGGGACCTCTCCTGTTTGGTATCTACTTCTCTGAAGTACAGGCTAACACGAAAGGCCTTTGGCTAATGAAGTTCACAGATGACTGCAAACTAAGAGCCATAGTCGAGTCCCCAAATGATGTGGAAATCTTACAAAAGAGCCTCACTGCGACAAATGCCTGGTGTCAGAACCATGGACTCAAGCTCAATTCCAAAAAGTGCATTGTCATCCCCTTTGGTAAAAATTCTGTACCCATGAACTACCACATAGGTGGCAGTCTACTTAATGCTGAATGTGTGCTAAGAGACCTTGGGACACAGGTGGACAGTAGTCTCTCCTTTGATAATCACATTGTCACAATCATCGGGAAATCCTTCTGCATGGCACACCTTACCACAAAAGGGTTCTCATCCTGGAAAAAAGATGTCATTGTTTCTCTCTACTTGACACTCATTAGACCCATTATAGACTACAATGCCCCTTTTGGAATGTACCTCACAAGACATCTGCAGCAACTGGAAAGGCCACAGAAGTACCTCACAAAGAGGATTACTGGCCTCAAACAGATGCCCTACAATGATCATCTCAAAAAACTCCAGCTTTACTCCATAGCATATTGCCTACTCTGAGGTGAACTCTGCCTAACATATAAAGCTATGTTAAACCCAGAGCTGTTGGACATGCTACACCTAACGAATCCCAAACCCTCCAAGCTACATACTCTAGGGACCTAAACCTTGTCACTACAATAAACAGGACATGCTGGAGGGATAGATTCCTGTCCCAGAGACTTCCCATACTCTGGAACAGGCTACCCATCTATGTCAAGCAAAGTTCCTCATTATCACTCTTCAAGAAAAAATCTTGATGAGTGGATGGGAAATAGGAAATAGACCCCAGGGATCACATCTGTGGCTCTGCTTGACAGGAGCACAGGAAAATAACTTTCTTGGGTTGCGTAAGCCAGGGAACCTTGTTGGCTAGTCTTACTTAGGCCCTTGGGCCGATAGCCTAGTACCTATCTATGAACCTATGAACCTTTAGCACCAGTCCCAAGAAGGGAAGCAGGCCACTGCCTGTTTAGTTATCCACAGCCTTGTCCCAGATGATGCAAGGATCTGCAGTCTTTTTCTGGTAGATGCCTCAAATAGCAACCAGACCAATCAGGTATGTTAAGCACAGACACTCACTCTCCAACCAGAAAGAGTCAGGAATCAATCCACTCTGCTCCTACTCTCACCAGGATCAGAATATAAGCACAAATTCTAAGCTGTCACCTATAAAGCAAATATTAAGCTTTCTGGTGATCAGCAGTCTTCAGGAAATAATGTAACTGCACTCCTTCTCTCACTAGGAGAAAACAGAAGCACTAATCGCAAGATGACTACTGAGAGACAGAATGTGGGCTGTACAATAACTGGTGGTCTTGCAATAGATGCTTAAAGGTAAGATTAAAAAAATGGTTTATCCTAAACACTGCAGTGTGCACTAGAGGAGTTAGATGTGAATGTAGGTAACTTAAGTTTTACCTGTCTAAAAGTTAAGTTTTAGTGGAGTGTCACTATTTTTAAAACAAATGAACACAGTTAGCCAGCAAATTCGCAGTTGAATAAAGAACCAAGCAGCCAAAAAACAGATGGTGAGGATTCCGACTTTATTTCCAAAAATAACAAACTGGTTTCGGCAAAAACATGCCTTCCTCAGTGTAAAAGTAACTGAGATGTCTATTACTTTTACACTGAGGAAGGCATGTTTTTGCAGAAACCGGTTTGTTATTTTTGGAAATAAAGTCGGAATCTTCACCATCTGTTTTTTGGCTGTTTGGTTCTTTGTTCAACTGCGAATTTGCTGGTTAACTGTGTTCGTTTGTGGTACTTTCCGGCCGTGCATCACCCACGTGCACAGCAATTGGTTTTGACTATTTTTAAAACAGCAACATAAATTGAAAGGGGGTGGTCACTTTTGTATTCTGGTACTATGGAATACAGTGGGATGGTTAATAAATTTAAATAGTTGAAGGGGAATGATTTCACAAAATGATAATTTTGTGCTTACTCACATCAGCCAGTAAAATCAGAGAGGAAATGAGATATATGGTCAAATTAACATAAAGGGCAGGCAACTAGAAAGACAGTCCCCAGGATTTACTAATCTTCCATGTAAGACTAGATTAGTCTTACATGGAAACACCAGTCTAACAGTATGATGGCAGCATGCCATGCAAATTAATGAGGGCACGCTGCCTCAACTCTAAAGCTTACATGGAGCGTGGACAAGTGTAGGGGATGTGTCAGACTGCCCAGCAGTCCAAAAATCCATGCCACTGCAATGGCAAAACTCTATAAATGTCGAGTTACATGATCGAGTCCGCTCACATGTGTACTTTGCAACACTACACTCTCCCTTATGTTAAATCTCGTACAAATTTAAAAATTAAAAAAAATGTATTTATTTTTTGTTTTATTTCCAGTATAGCTACCTGTATTTGGCGTGTTTGTGCAGGTTTGCCCATTGATTAGCTGCAGTTAGCAGCTTAGACACCAAAGAGGATAATAAGAAAAATAGATGCAAATTAAGCAAAATAGCAATAGTGTAGTGGTTAGAGCCTTCGCACAAAGAGGTGGCATTTCCAGTTCGAGTCCCACTACTGCACGTTCCATTTTCTGTTGGAAATCTATATACAAAAATATTTCCTGACATTCATCATGTATACGTTTTGTAAAAAGCATTCAAATGTTATATGTAGTAGTGAACGAATTTTATATATATATATATATATATATATATATATATATATATATATATATATATGAAGGTGAAATGGTTATGCATTCTGAGGCATGAGTAACTTATTTTAAGCGATATAAAGCACTGCTACGCACATTTTAGCAGTATTTAGCATATTTAAACCAGTTGCTCATAGCTGAGCACCGTGTTAACAAGCGCAATATCTTTGCGCACAGCTGCACACCGTGCCAACCAGCGCAACTACAATGTATTTGCCTATAGCTGTGCACAGCTCTAACCAGCGCAACGTCGAGCAATGTTGGGCAAAGTCAGGCAAAGTTGAGCAAAGTCGGCTAAACACGGCCACACCTCCTTTACTGTACCTTAACCATTCAGGTCTGGCCAGTAGGAAAATAAAAAGCAGTGACAGGGCTCAAACTCAGGATACTGTGCACTATAGTCACAGTACATAACCACTAAGCCATGACAGCATTTCATAACCATGCACTTTCAACAGAAACATATCTATCAAAACAATATTTGTTTTTTCCTTCTCTCATTTTTCATTCGCAAAAAAAACTTATTCTTCAACCTTCCTTATATTGCAACTGTGTATGTAATGTTAACTTAATCTCTGTCCATAATAGAAATGTAGTTATATGCCATACATAATTGCAGTAGTTTCAATTTGTATGCTTATTCTATCATACTTTGGTAATTTTTATGTTTCATTCTATTTTAGTTTATTTCTGTATATTTTGAAAATATTTTAGTTTTATCTTTAATATGTTTATTTAGTACTGTAGCGGAGCTTTTCTCCTCGGGCCGCCACTGAAAATGGACATGTATCCAGCTGGACTAGCCCGGTTAACAAATGTAAAATAAATAAAAATAAATAAATAAATAAATATTAAACATTGCCAACATCAGCTAAGCAGGTGTGCCTACAGCTGAGTTTTTTCAAAAACTGGCCAATCACAAATAAGTACGGGAAATGAGGCATATTTAAGCTCCACATGTGGGAATACTTGCCATAACTGGTTGTAGCTCCCTTCTACAGTCAGCATGGCCGGTGTTGGAGAAGGCACTCGATTTCGAGCGCAACGCTGGGACACTGAGGAAACCAAAGTAATGGTTTGGCTCCTTGTCCACAATCATGAGGAAAGACTCCTGCGGGGCCAGTACCAGGGCACCCAATATAAACCAGAGGCCTGGAACAGTCTTGCTCGTGATCTCACCAGTGCCACTGGCGTTTCTCAGACTGGTGAGCAGGTCAGGCACCATTATTCTGACCTGAAGCGACTTAAGGAGGATCAACTGGACCACTGGATCCAGAAGTCCCGTGCAATGCCTAATGCCCCAGTACTGAGTAAGTAGCCATTGTATTAAGTAGTTAAGAATTGCTATGCTTGTCTATACTATGGATAGGTGTGTCTCAATATCACTGCATTTACTTCACAGCTGCAGATGTCTGGGCTATGAATTAGCAAGCCCATGAAGATAGGTTGCAAAGACTGCATCATCAGGCAGGTTAATAATTATTCTGCATGTACTATTATATAAAATAAATGAGAGAGCCTTCAAAAAGTGTTTTAACCCAATAAATAAAGGTGTAATAATCCTTTAATAAATGCGTAATTCCTGGAGTGCGTCTGTGTCATTTTCTTTGATATGTTGTTGTACTGTTGCATTTTACAAATAGCACTGTTGTATTAAGCAGTGTTAACCCACACTTGGGTAGGCCCATATAACGTGGATGAAGGGAGTGCCAGTAGCTTTTATGCATATTTACAACCCTCAACTGTTGGTTCATGCCCAGCACGTATAGGTTAATGTGGCACATGAGTAGCTTGGTATTGTGTTTCCCAGAAATGTCAGTGTGCTGCCAGAAATGTAGGGGGCTGTTAACATATAACTGATACTTTCACCTGAACATATCTAGATAATTATATGAAAGTAGTCAGTGTACCATCTTAGCAGTAGTGTGTGTGAGCAACTCTCAAAATATGTAGCAGTAACATCAGCATCTTGGACAGTTTGTATGTAAGATACAGCTCATGTATATAATGATCTAGCGCAATCCAATTGTACAATATAAGGACATTGGGTAGTGTAATAATACATGTAAGGGACATATAACTGCAGTTAATAGGAAATGTAGTGAAAATTAGAAGGATATATAAGTTGTTAATTGAGCTATCCTTTTCCACCCTACTGTATGTGCATAAAAAATGCAATTCCACACCTCAGTCGGTATGTCTAATCTCAAAACATTTGTTGGGACATATGTCCTATTAGTTTATAAATATTTGCATTTATTTCTATGCATATGCCCTGTTACAATACCACAATATTGGTGGCCTGTTGTCATCAATTCAACCTGCATGTTGTTGTAATATCCACTATTATTCTATATATGCATGTGTTATGCTTGCTTTTCAACTGTTGAAAATCTGGTGTGTTGGGTTAATGGGAATACTTCTGCATGCTGTTATAACTAATTGGGAATGCTGTTGGCTGTTACTAACCCATATCTTTATTAAACCCTCCAAAACATAGTTCATATGGGAAGGCTGGTCCCAGCAGATCCACCTGTCCCACCTCAGCTGTTCATGGCACCTGGCAACAGCAGGTCCAGTGCCCAACCTGGGACCTCATCCTCCATTGGCCCTGTGCCACCTTCGGGTGGAAGGGCTGCAGGGGATGGTGCTCGGCCCCCCCGTGCAAGCATGGGTGGAGGAGGGCCACTTATCACCCTTCGAATGGTCAGGGCTGTGGTGCATAGAGAGATTGAATGTTCTGTTGCAGAACCTCTATGCCAGCTTGAGGCATGAGTGGCGCAACTCCCGGGTCAGCCTGCCCCTCCTACACAGCCCCCAGCACAGCCACCCTCTGGGCTGTGAAAATGCAGTGGTGACTGCCCATGGGTGGAGACCTCAGTCCCATTGTTTCCATCTGTGGGCTCATGGGCTTGCGATTTCCAAACATCCCTCCCCATCAAAGGTGTTCACCCTCCACATGTGTCATATACCGGCCCTGTATGCATCTTGTTTGTCTTGTCTGTTTACCTCCCCAACCTACCTCCCCAAATATAAAACTACAAACTCCTTCACACAACCTCCAAATATGATACAACTCTGACCACAAAAAGAAAGAAAATCTTTTCACCGACTGTAAAAGAAAACCAAGGAAGTAAAAATCTTCCAACATACACAGAAAATTTTTAGATGGGAATCAATACCTTCATGCTTCTAGTTGTCATCCTAGTCATGTTATGGAAGCCCTTCCTTATGGGGAGTTGGCTCGAGTCTCAAAACTATGTAATGTTTATAGTAATTTAGAGAAGGAGTGGGAGACAACATATAATATGTTTCTGCAGAGGGGATATGATTCCAATATGTTGACTCAAGCCCTCAAAAGGGTAAGGAAGGAGAAAGGTTTAATAAGGAATGATTTTTTGAGTAAAAGACATAATTTCCATCCAAAATATACTTCTGAAATGAGGGACAAAGGAAGAGACAATATTTATTTTGTTTCTACTTTTAATGCCAGGAGTGAAGACATCAGGGATGTAATAGAATATTATTGGAAATTTTTAATAGACGATAGAATATTGGCGGATATTCTTCCAAAGAAACCCCTTTTTTCTTATAAAAGGGGTAGGAGCTTAAAGGACATGGTAGTACATGGAAGGTTTATAATGCCTCAGACTAGTGTGCCGAGGTCTTTAAATAATTTTGGCACCAAATGCTGCAATAGATGTAGTATTTGTAAAAATATTGTTAGAACGTTTGATGAAATCAATGCTGTTAAATTTATACCAAGGGAAGTTTTTACTTGCAGGAGTAATGGGGTTATTTATGCCCTAAGTTGTCCATGTGGATTATATTATATTGGTGAGACCAAAAGAGAATTTCGAATTAGGTTAACAGAACATATAAGGGACATAAGACATAAAAGAGAAAATAAATCTATCGCAACACATTTTAATACCTGTCACAAAGGTGATGTATCTTTATTAAGAGGAACTGTTTTGGAAAGTATTAAGTGTTTATATGATGATGAAAATGTTTTGAAATATAAACTATTGTATAAAGAAAGTATTTTTATCTTAAAGTATAAAACTATGGCACCTGTAGGCCTTAATAGTGAATTTAATTGGAAGTGCTTGCTTTAAGTTTTAATAGCATAATTAATTAATTATGTAATTTAGAAGAATTGATTGAATGTTTGGTTTTTATATATATGCTCACTTTATGTGTAAGTGTTTGTACTCTTGAAAGGTGGCAACACCGAGGCGCTGGGGAATAAAAGAACGATTTTTACTTCCTTGGTTTTCTTTTACAGTCGGTGAAAAGATTTTCTTTCTTTTTGTGGTCAGAGTTGTATCATACCTCCCCAAATACACCTGCTTCCCCTACCCCACATTCCACTCCGAACTGAAAATAAAAAAAGGGCAGTCTGTTCCCAAAAAAAAATTACACCCCATACATAGCTGCCCATTTTGCACATATGTCCACTGGACACATAAAATGTTATTTAATTGGTATTACAACATACTTTGTTGTCCTCACCCCTCTCTCAGGGGTTGAAGGTTTCATATCGACCTCCAAATTGATTCCATACGTACAGCTGTTGTTGTTAAAGAAATGGGCAGCTATGGACCTTCCCTACACCTGTCCTGCACATCCTGAGCTACTTTCCGTACTGTCTTTCCCTCTTTGTGCCCCTTTATCACCACTTTCCTATCTCCCCATTTTTTCTTTTCTTTCAAAGAAAGGAGCGCGGGTTTAGCGGGAGTAAGCACTATTAAGCAGCAGTTACTGGGTTTGCGCGAGTGTGCGCTTGTTTGTGCTTAGCTAAGCATTGCTAAGCATCACACAAACCTGCTTACAACTGCTTAAAAGTGCCTTAGTCACTCTGTATGTTAGGGTCCTTGTTCTGCTCAGGAGCAAAATAAAACACCCCTGTCAGTCTCAAACCCCGGATCTTATACAGACTACACAACATGAAGTACCAGTAAGCCACGGTAGATATACAACAAGTTGGTGCTGAAATAACTATATTATGCATCAGAATGAGTGAATGTAAAGGAAAAATAGGAATGCCATGCCACACAACTTGTTCTGTGGATCTTTACCAACAGTTGTTGTGGCATTACATTACATGACTGTGATAAGAGAAGCAGACATTCTAGCAGGAAATAATGTTACATCATCACTTTACAACTCCACACAGTATCACAGCAGGACAAACACTGGCATATCTGTTTAGGGCAGAGGCCATACCTCCCAACTGCCCATAATTTTCAGGGATGTTCCTGATTTTGACACAAATTTTTGCTCTGTCCCTCTGAATCCCTCCTACAACTACTGACTTTGGCCAGAAAGGTGGTGAATTACACTTAATGAATAATGACAATAATTAAGAGTTAGACACTTTTTTTACTTCAGAAAAGGTGTATTAATTCATATGCTCTGATTCTCTCAATATTTCAACTTAATGGTACTAATATTTTAAAGGTGTCCTTGACTTTTCCTTTACTTTTCCTTGAGTCTGTTCAAATATGTACCTGAGTGTTTGAGAGGTCTGGCAGAGGCAGAAACACAGAGGCATATCGGCCTTTCTGCTGTTACATACTGTGCAAATAGCTTTGGAAAGTGTTTCGGAAGCATACCCTTATGTAGGAATTCAACACTGAAATGCAAATGGATGTAGCCATGTACTGGTAGCAACCAACTGTAACAATGCCATTGCTCTAGTGTTGAAAAGACCTGTGTGGTGCACAGACAAAAAACAACAGGCTATCCTCTGGCTACCATGTGGATAGGTCCACTGTTGGGGAGTTACACTGACAGACTACTTGCCTTGATAAACTAACTTGTACACAGCAACCCTGTAAGTCCAGCAAGATAAAATCCACACAATAATACTTACTCTCTCTATACTTCTGCACCCCTACTCAAATGTAGAATATACCTGTGCGTGCAGGGTCTACCAAGGATGTAGGTAAGCATACTCACAGTACTGAACCCTGTAAGTCCAGCAAGATAAAATCCACACAATAATACTTACTCTCTCTATACTTCTGCACCCCTACCCAAATGTAGAATATACCTGTGCGTGCAGGGTCTACCAAGGATGTAGGTAAGTATACTCACAGTACTGAACCCTGTAAGTCCAGCAAGATAAAATCCACACAATAATACTTACTCTCTCTATACTTCTGCACCCCTACCCAAATGTAGAATATACCTGTGCGTGCAGGGTCTACCAAGGATGTAGCTAAGCATACTCACAGTACTGAAATGTGTCCAGTTTTTCTGGGCAGCTTGTGCTAATGTCAACACTAAAAAATCACAAACTGTTTAGAACTGAGTAAATGAATATTCACAGTTAGCAGTTCACAAACAATTCTTGTGCCAAAAGAATACATGTCAATAACTAGCTTTGTATGGCAGTTAATTGTAAAAGTTGAAAAGAAAGTACATCTTTCCATGTGTCTTGGGGTAGCATTTTGAGGGATGAGTACATTTCTACACTGACAAGTGGGTACTGGAAACATTAGGTCTGAGTACAAAATGTAAATCTCTGGCTACGCCCCTGGCTTCTGATATAAGAACTATACCAACCTTCTGTCTTAAACAATGATGTCTACAGCAAACAAGGATGATCTCCATCTTAGAAAGCTGAAAGGGCCACACCTACCTGAGTTAGCAATTTACAGTACTGGGTTGCTATGACAGTGATTACTGCAATTACTACACAACAGGCTGCATGCAGTTAGCAAGTGGTGGCCACTAATTGGTGCAGAGGCCATCACATGTTCATGTGCAAATACCTACAACAGCAGGCTGTAATCTCTGACAACAAACTCAATCACTCTATTGCAGAGACTGACAGAGAGAGAGAGACAGACAGAGAGAGAGAGAGAGAGAGAGAGAGACAGAGAAAAGGAAAAAGAAAAAGAAATATTACCAAATCATACAAAGGAAAGGTATGCAACACATATGTATTTACTGGCATGTAGTAGATGTTATTGAAGAATAGTCTACATAATGTGAACCATTCATATGTGGCAGCAGTACTTATTTATGCATAGTTGTTCTGCTTAACTACTGCTATGGACAATACAGTGTGTACCTGTGGGCAGTGGGACATACCTGTGAAATGTGTAGCTCAGCATTAAATGTCAAAGATCTGATCCATGTTATTTGTGTTCTGTACAGTAATGTGGACAATGGCTGTTGGGGGGATTAGCGCTGACATTATATAAACATGGATGTAACAGAACAACACATGGCTGATAGTCATATTAAAGTGTAGCTAAGCATTGGCAATTGCTGTAGCAGTCTAGTATGCTTATCTAGCATTTGTAGCCATATATACCCCCCTAATGTTAGTGTGTGTTCATATGTGGCACATGTTTGTGTTGCAGCAAGGCCCAACAGTTCAGCTGTGAGGTCCAGGGACTTACAACAGTGTGGACCTTGTGTGTGTATGCCACAGACATACAGACAAATATATATGTGTCATATATATTCACATCTGTATATGTGCATAGAGCACGAGGACATATCGCAACTGTTTGTGAAGGGTGGAGATATATATGTTGGTGAAGGTTAGTATGCACATATTTGTATGTAGGTTTTAGTGTGTGACAAACAAGACAGCATACAGTGCTGGTATATGACGTGGTGGTTAAACACTGTGTGTGGTTTGTTCAGTTTGCAATGTTGAAGCCAGTGAGGCCTGCTAAAGCTACCTGGGCTGTGAACACCTTCAATGCATTTATCCCAAGACTGTGCGATTTTATTACATTACTGGACACCTCACATCCTTTGTATAATTGATAATCTCACTATGAAAGGTGAAATGTATATGTGCCTACATATATATGTATATGTACACCAACGGATATAGTTATATATACTCATACACACCTACATCTACTTGTTGCAATGGATTCTCTGTACTGTTAACTGACTGTGATGGTCAATGTGTTTGTGAATACGTCAAAGATGCGTATCTGTGGGATAGCTTAGTGGGAAACTGTTTATGTCATGGTATTATGGGTCCTTGCTTTGATCCTAGCAAAAGATATGTATTCTGTTGCTAGGCAGAAAAAGTGCTATTGCATAAACTGTGATTAAGTCCCTTGGTTTTAACTAGGGTGTGTCATTGGAGGCTAAAGCACTACATCTATGATTATTGATCGGTACTGATGTTAAATCCAAATCCTGTGTGTACTGTAGTACTACTTGAAGCTCTGGGCCTGTACAGCAAAGTATGGTGTATGTCCACATTGCTTGCATCTACTGTATTCATCACAGATTACATTTCTCAAGATTAAGGTTGTGTAAGTACTGACACACAGTACTGTATGGTACACACTGAAAGCTTATCTAGGTTGTCATACCTTTGTGTCCTGTAATTATGTCTGATGTGTGTGTGGATATGTCTGTAACATGTCCTTTGACATATGTGTGGTAAAACATATAACTGCATATCTAGCAACATCCATAGTGTACTACAGCAGTATGCAACCTATATTTCCAATTGTGCACATATTTTGGACACAGGTTTGCCATTAACAAGTTGTGTGGTATAATAGTAATACATTTACTGGACCTTACACTCATTGTGATGGATGATATATTTCTTTACACATCAGTTTGATGTATATCTGCTGTGGCTAGGTGGTGCATCGTGTTGCATACAGTGTGCCAGGTACTCTTGTGTAGTCTTATATAGTGATTTTATTTTGTTGCTGTGCAGAACATGGTTCATTAGATTAAGAGTGTGCCAGGCACTTCCAAGCAGTTGTAGGGTGAGCAGTGATAAGTGGCAGTTAAAGTGTTTCACTCTCGGATACCTAATAGGTTGCTATATATGGCAGTTCAGTGATATCTGTACTGTATAATGTTAAATGTGCCATATGACTTGCTCAGAAATATTTTCATATTTATGTCTTACAGGGATCATGGCACATCACAGGAACCCCAGTTACAGTAGTGCTGAAGATGACATAATTACTATCAGTATGATTCAGCACTACAGTCTCATGTTCTCACGAACCAACCAGGACCAGCAGGAGCGTACTGCAATGTAGCAAGATGTTGTCCACAGGGTAAATGAAGTAGGCCTGCATAACCGGACATATGAGCAGGTACAGCACCACTGCAGTGATCTTCTCAGACATGTCCGTCAGTGTGCTGCTGATGTGCAGAGACAACAGCTTGCAACAGGAGGTGGTGTTAATATCCATCCCCCCCCCCTCACCAGAGTGGAGGAGCTGCTCCTGAGCCTGGTGGCACCTGCCCAACAACAACAGCAGCAGACATACACCATGATGGAGGTTGGAGCCACCCAGCAAGCACACATGGAGCATGCAGGTAACATGGCATATCTGTAGACTACTGTTATCTGTATTGGTAGATCATGTATATGTGAGATGTGGAGTGTGTCATTAAAAGATGTGGAGCCTGTTGTTGTGCAATACTGATCATTTGGAACATAATCTGTAGCCCTGTGAATGTAAACTGTTGTTGCACTGTAAGATTGCAAACACACAGTAGCAATGCCACAGTTGTGACCACTGACAAACTGTCTCATCTCTATGTAGGTCCCTCTGGGGTGACATCAAGGCAGCAGACAGATGCTGGTGAGTGTGTTCTACATTTATTATTGTAAATAAAAAGTGCATGTCAGGGTTAAGGTGTAGGCCATGTACACATGTAACACACCTACCCATAATGCATGCTGTGCATGTTTGGTGTAGGACCACACACATCTCACTAATGTGATTAGCTGCCTCAAACACATGCAATACCCAGACCATCTCAAACAAATGTGGCTAGACTGTAGTGGCCATTGGATAGGCACAGTTTATACTCAACATGCACATAACATACACATCTATGTCATACACAGAGCATTTTAACATGCTACACATAAATGATTACCAAACCCTCTATAAAGACACACTCCAGTATCCAAAATCTCATCCACACATTACACATAATATACCTGAGGGGTAGAGGCCTATCATGGGGCATTTAAACACTCTGCAACACACTACACATTCATGTCAGGGAATGGTCCTTATTGGCCTCCTTACAAACTCATGTAACAACTGGTTGTGAAATGGTGAATCTAGCCAAGGTAGTACAGTTCTGGTACAGCATGAGTAGTTCTGGTTTGGGAAACATTTGTAGCCTTGAGTGATGCTTCATGATGATGGCCTATGGTACTATACCTCATCCAGTTATTGTAACCACAGTACTACACATAGCTTTCATTGCTATACACCTTGCTATACACCTTAATGTTGCATGTGTACACACATATGCACCTCCAAACAATATGCATACCAATCACCATTTACACAACTGACACATATATGTCTTGTGATGCTATTGAGTGGTTAGGTCATATGACACACATTGGGTATGTGTAGTGTTTAAATATGCAGTTGTGTTTTAGCATGCCATATCATGGATGACACTGGCATGTCCACAATATGATCTGCACTCACCATAAGTACCGTACATTGGGTATGTGGCCGAATGTTATTCCATCAATTATCCATGCACCACTGATGATGTTGTGTGAATACTCATCATGCATGTGCTAAAAATGTGTCTACAATTATTTGCTAAAGATACAGAGGCTGTAATCAGCATTGGATACCTATATGACACACAGATCCACATCCAGCCATGGTATGTACACCTGTTTGTCATAGTGCACAGTACATTACAGAGTTCTGAATACCTGCACAGCAATGTTGTGTCCATGTATGCATTGTGTTCCAAGGGTAGGCCCATCACCTAATAACAAAACACATGCATCAAAGCCATGTATACTGTTAGTAACAAGGACTGTCTACACTTGCACTGTATGCTGTTAAGCAACACATGTCCTGCATGATGACATGTGTGATATGACTGATTTGCTTGTGAGAATGTACCCCACCTACACCTGCTATTGTGTATGTTCTGAGATTGCTGGTGTTGTGTGTGTCTGCTTTAGGGAGGAGTGCATTTTTCTGTGTGTGCATGTGTGCATGTGCGCATGTGTGCATGTGTGAATGTGTGCATGTGTGCATGTGCTTATGTGCACATGTGCGCATGTGTGCATGTGTGCATATGCGCATGTGCGCATGTGTGCATGTGCGCATGTG
Organism: Protopterus annectens; assembly: GCF_019279795.1. NCBI lineage: Eukaryota > Metazoa > Chordata > Ceratodontiformes > Protopteridae > Protopterus > Protopterus annectens. The sequence goes on along the minus strand of NC_056730.1, from coordinate 1,067,328,076 downwards.
GTCTGACATCATGTTCAGGTCTTAAAGTGTGATTTCTGTTTTCCTCTCACAGGTGCCGAGGTGGGGCTGGTTCAGTACAGCAGGGCACCTGATGTCACTGAGACAAACAGTGATCATGAGGATAGGTGTGTTGAGGCACGGGCAGGTTTGTCAGGGTCTGTTGTTGGGCCACCAATTGACAGTACACAAGTCTCCACCCCATCCATGAAAACAGTCATACTGCCTGTACATCCATCATAACATTGCCCTTAGCTGAGGGACAGTGTATGGTTGCACCGGCCAGGACAGTGTGGTATCTATGGCACATGTATCAGGACACTGCAGCCACAGCCTGATGTCTGGAACGGTACCACATAGGCAGATGCCCAGGGGTTCTCGTCAGAGCACTGCTGATCATCATGCCCCTGGCAGATGTGCCACACCTCTTTCTACCACACGCATGTTCCAGGCTGTCATGGAGGCACAGACATGAATGGAGCGGTCCTCCAGACAGGGACTAAGGGCACAGAGGGCTCATAACACCTCTGTAAATGACAGTATCCATAACCTAGCAGGTGCCATACGTAATTACACTGAGGTCATTGATAGACGTTAGGGTGAGACATTGGATGCCCTCCACAATGTCATGTCCATGTGTCAGGACAGTGCGGGATGGTTGAGACATGGACATGGACATATGCCAGCAACATCAGCAGCTGGAGGTCGCCGTGGATATCCAACAAGTCACAGCCACTCCCGTAGTGCCAGTACCAGCCCCAGCAATATTGGGGGGGCTGTCCATAGACCGTCCTAGAAGACCACGTGCACATGGCTCTGGCCAGTCCCAGCAGGGACCTGGATCCAGTGGACATATGTCAACCTCTTCGGATAGTACCCAGTCTGGATTAGTACCTGATACTGTTTGTAACACCCTTGCCAGGCACAGGTTCCATATCCATGGCCAGAGACGGTGATCTGTAAAGCCTGCCAAGTACAGTCTGTAGCTGTCTCACAAATCCCCGTATATGGCAGCCACATGGTGGAACTGTGTGCATGCAGACACACACACATAAACTAGAAACCTAGGGCAAGCACATACCTGAACACATTACATCAACATTGGCCCATAACAGTACTCATGGCCCTCACACACACACACACACACACACACACACACACACATGGCCCATAACAGTACTCATGGCCCTCACACACACACACACACACACACACACACACACACACACGCACACACACACATACACACACACTCACACACACATGTCGATTGTATGGCTCAGTGTAGGCCTCTAGCAAACCAACAACACACCCTGTGCATATGATGAAACCTCTGCCACCTCCTGTCATCTGTAACATTTATGCATGAACAGGCTAACATGGTGCTGATGCACAGGGTGACTTTAATAAAGTATAGCAATGATTGAATGTGTAGCATGTTGTCAGCAGTAAAGTGTAATGATATCCTTGAAGATGTAGCTGAGCAGGCATGATGCATTAAAGCTGTAATTAGCAATGTTGTCTTGTTTCCACCAGTATTTATTCCAGTTGTGTTTTGTTTGCCCATGTGCCACTTGGCTGATGTGTGTAGTTGTGTCACCATGTTATACAGTGGAAAGTAAGTGTGGGGTGTGTGCAGCACAGGTTTGCAGGTGTACATTTGTGAACATGGTGGAGGTGCACTGTCTGCATGTACGTGCATATTGGACACATGGGCAGGGTGACATGCCCTGTATTGGCCAGTGTTAACACTCCATACTTTTTATTGGTGGCCAGTATGCATTGTACTACACACATTTTGGAACTTGAGTATGCATGTGTGTGTATGACACAGGTTGACACTGTGCTGTGGGTGATGCTGTTGTTGCTATCTGTCATTGGTTTGCATTACTAAGGTTAACACTGTCCCAGCTGCATCTTTTATTAATGCACACTGTTCACCTACAGGGTTGCATGGACCATGCTATCACAAACACATGAAATTCTCACTTATACAGTAAAAGTGCATTAGTCTCATGGACCCCTGCCATAAACTAAATATATAATAGAAGGTGTGAAGTTGTACCAGAATAGAGTTACATACCAAGAAGGGATAACCTCTTTGGTCAGTATCATTGGCAAAATACAATCCCTCAATAAACATACAAGGCAAGCTTCAAAATACAAAATGGCAAGGATTCCAAAGACAACACTAAAGCTTTCTTCAGTATTGTTCATAATCTACAGGGGAAATCTCAGATTAGGTCACAGTTAATGTAAATGGTCAGAAAGTACACTTATCTGACTGACATTACCAATTCCTTGTCAGACAGTTTAAATGCGGATTTCACCACCCTGTCATTACACAAGGGCCACATTTCCAGACCTGAAGAATGTAAAATCTGATGATTCACAGACACTCTAGTTAAAACATCTCTTTAACAAAGTGCACACCACAGTGGCAATGGTACTGGACAGTGTCCCTGGCTGTGTCATACACACGCTGACATATGAAGTCACCACTCACCTAAACGCTCTGCCCAGATGCAGCCTCAATACAGGTTACATACTTGTGGAATGACACACAGTAATGGTGTTCACAGTCCGCAAGGGATGAGCTACAACGTCTTCTTCTACTTCTCCTTTCGGATGCTCCCATTAGGGATCACCACAGTACATCATTTCTTCCTCCCCTCTGCATCTTGCACTGTCACACCATCCACCTGCATGTCCTCTCTGACCACAGCCATAATCCTCATCTTAGGCATTCCTCTTTTCCATTTACCTGGCAGCTTCATCCTTAGCATCTATTTCACAATATAGTCTGCATTCCTCCTCAGCACATGTACAAACCAACTTAATCCTGCCTATCTGGCATGGTCTACTAACCTTCAAACCCGGCCTGACCTTCTAATATACTTATTCTTAAACCTGTCCACCCTCATAACACCCAGTGCAAATATTAACATAAATGGATTAAGGGTAGAACTACAACAGGTCCTAGAAACTCTCACCCTATAAGCCAGACCAGTGTTATCTGGAAGGCTATGGAGCAGAGCATTATGGAACTCATTAACAGAGACATTATGAACCTGCAAACACTGCACCATACCCACTTAAGTTCTCTAAAGGCCAGATCATGGCTCCTACACCTAGTAGACTTCAAGCCAGTCAACAAGGCTATAGGTGAGGGAGGGGAGGTCAACACAGCCAAACTATGGCTCACCAGCAATTCCCATCCCACATACTGGTATTATACATAACCTCAACAGACTGACCATAAACGATTGTTAGATGATGGCTTGACAATTGGCGCACAGATGTAGGACACACAGTAACATTTGAAGCCTCCATGTACTATTCTATGCCAGTAACAAGTGGTATTCACATGCACTCAGTCCTGGGACCACTCCTGTTTGGCATATAGCTTTCTTAGGTACAAGCAAACACAGTAGGGATATGTCTGCCCACATTTGATGACAATGCATACTGTAGGCTATACTTTATTCTCCAGATGACACACACATCCTCCAAAAGGGTATCACACAGACAGATACCTGGTGTCAAACTCATGCTATAAAGCTATAAGCCAAAGAAAGCATAGTTATCCACTTTTAGAAAACAAAGTATCCCCAGAGTACCACATAGGTAGTAGCCCTCAAAATGTGGAACAGGTAATAATGTATACATAGAGCCATGTGTTTAGTCATCTCTCCTTTGATAATCACATTACCAAAGGGTTTTGGAAATCCCTCTGTGGAGCACATAAGCAATACAGGGTTTGTGGCACACCTATAATGATTAGTCATCTTTGCCAGACTTCGCTTGCTTTGGAACAGGTTTCAAATATACCTCAAGCATAAACCCTCACTCACACTCTTCAATAGAAACCGTGATGAGTGGATGTGAAACGGATGATGTAGCCCAGGGATCACTGCAGTGGCTAAGCTTGTCACAAGCATACAGAAGTCACCTAAGGTCTGGAAAGTGCCAGCATGCTCTGGCAAAGATAACAGATGCTTTCATGGAGAAAGCTGAGTACACACCTATGAAATACTTGAGGTCACATGAATGTATATGGATTTGTCCCACAGCTACCTTACATGTATAATGCACATACAGTTGTCATTGTGATATGCCATACACTAGAAAAATCAAAACCCACTCCACATTGGTCAACGGTGTCACACACCTGGAGCACCCACAGTCAGCAAGTTCTAGATTCAAACTCTTTCCTAACTACATTATGATACTACAGCAGTATGCATTTACACATGACACGCTATACACATTACTGGGATTTCACCTTTCCACAGGTTTATTTGTAGGATGGTGACATCATGAGACTTGACAAAGATGAGTATACCACTTTTAAGGGGTGTGAGTAGTCTCCAAAAAGGTTACTCCTTCCCATGGAAACACACACACAGTTGGCAAGGGCAAGATTCATACCCCTACCTAACTATGTTATGATATTACAGCAGTACACCTTTACATGACACGCTATACACATTACTGGGATTTTGTCTTTCCATAGGTATATTTGTAGGATGGTGACATTATCAGACTTGACAAAGATGAGTATACCACTTTTAAGGTGTGTGAGTAGTCTCCAAAAAGGTTGCTCCTCCCCAGGGAAATACATGCACTTGGTAAGTGCAGGATTCAAACCCCTACCTAATTATATTACAGCAGTATGCATTTACACGACGCGCTATACACATTACTGGAATTGCATTTTTCCACAGGTATATTTGTAGGATGGCGACATCATCAGACTAGACAAAGATGAGTATACCACTTTTAAGGTGTATGAGTAGTCTCCAAAAAGGTTGCTCCTCCCCAGGGAGGCACACACACTCGGCAATTGCAGGATTCAATCCCTACCTAAATACATTATGATACTACAGCAGTATGCATTTACATGATGCACTTTACACATTACTGGGATTTCTTCTTTCCACAGGTGTATTTGTAGGATGGTGACACCATGAGACGACAATATGAGTATGCCACTTTTATGGGGTGTGAATAGTCTCCGAAAAGGTTGCTCTCTCCCCAGGGAGAGAGACACACACACACACACACACACACACACACACACACACACACACACACACACACACACATACACACACACAGTTGGCAAGTGCAGTGTTCTTAATCCAAACTAAGTACGTCTTTATACTTCAGAAAGCAATTTGGAGTTACAGGTTGCAATACAGACATTACTTGTGACAGTTTGCACAAAGGTTTTTTTCACATTTGCTAACCTCAGCAGGCTTATCATACTAGGTGTATTGTGAGTGTATTGCATGCATAGGCCATGACCATATCATATATGGGTTGATGCACCACATGCTGGCACATACAGGGTCAAACCTTGAGTAGCATCTTACCTTCACCTACATGATACTGCAATATAACAGAAAGATGATAAACTACAACAATTGGCTGAGCTTCTGGTGTCATTCAAAGGGGATCCAGTCTCTGTCTGCCTGTGATAACATGATAGACAAGCCTTGTTGCTTCACTACAGATGGCTTGCACCTGTTGCCCCTATGCTTCTGAATACTGGCCAAGGCTCTTGCTGTCCCCATATTACCTTTTTTAGGCAAGGCTCATAGGTTCATAGGTAGGTACTAGGCTATCGGCCCTGGGACCTATACAAGCCCAGCCAAAAAGGTACCCTGGCTTTTGCCACCCAAAAAAATTATTTCCTGTGCCACTGTCGAGCAGAGACACAGAAGTGATCCCCAAGGTGAATTTTCTATTTCCCATCCAATCATCAAGATTTTTCTTGAAGAGTGCTAATGAGGAGCTTTGTTTGATATAGATAGGTAGTTTATTCTGGAGTATGTGAAGTCTCTGTAACAGGAATCTATCCCTCCGGCATGTTCTGTTTATTGTGGTGACAAGGTTTAGGTCCCAAGAATGTGTAGGTTCATAGGTTCATAGGTAGATACTAGGCTATCTGCCCAAGGGCATTTATAAGCCTAGCCAGAATGTGTTGGCTTTCGCCTCCCTTTTAAATTAGTTTCCTGGGCCTCTGTCTAGCAGGGCCACTGAAGTGATTCCATGGGGAAATTTACAATTTCACATCCACTCATCAAGATTCATCTTGAAGACAGTCTGCAAGGGGTTCTGCCTAACATCAATTGGGATTCTATTCCAGAGCGAGGGAAGTCTCTGGGACAGGAATCTATCCCTCCAGCATGTCCTGTTTATTGCTTTGCTGAGGTTTAATTCACTGGAACGTGTGGCTCTAAGATATTTGTTTTTCTTGATGTGGAGCATGTCCATTAATTCAGGGTTGGACATGGCCTTATATGTCAGGCATAGATCACCTCTGAGCAGGCAGTAAGCAACCGAGTAGAGCTGGAGTTTCTGTAGTCGAGCTGCATAGGGCATCTCTTTGAGGCCCATGATCTTCTTGGTGAGGTACTTCTGTGGTCTTACCATGTTCCAATTAAGGTACATACCAAATGGGGCATTTTACTCTATTATGGGCCTAATGAGTGATGAGTAGAGGGGCACAATGACCTCTCTTGATCTAGAGGTGAACCCTTTTGTGATTAGGTGGGCTACATAGAAGGAATATCTAACCACTTTGGCAATGTGATTATCAAAGGAGAGGTTACTATCTATCTGGGTCCCCAGGTCCCTAATTACATTTTCCATACCTAGTGGATTACCACCTATGTGGTAATTCGTGGGCACTTTGTTTTTTCCATAGGGGATGACTATGCATTTTTTGGCATTCAGCTTGAGGCCATGGTTTTGACACCAGGTATCTGTCTCTGTAAGACCCTTCTGGAGGGTGTCTGTGTCAGCAATAGAATCGATTATGGCCCCCAATTTGCAGTCATCTATGAACTTCATCAGCCATAGTACTCCCGTGCTTGCCTGTACCTCAGAAAAGTATATACTGAACAGGAGAGGTCCCAGGACCGAGACCTGTTGGATGCCACTTGTGACTTGTTTAAAGTCGGACATGGCACCTGCAACTCTGACAATGTGTGTTCTATCTGTAAGCCAGTTGGCCACCCATCTCGTGACATAGGGGTTAATGTTCAAGCTGGTAAGATTGTCTATGATGCCAGAGTTGGGAATGGTGTCAAAGGCCTTAGTGAGGTCCAGGTAGGCTGTGTGGACTACCTTCCCTTCATCTATGGCCTTGGTAACTGTTTCAAAGAAGTCAACTAGGTTTAGGAGGCAGGATCTGCCTTTAACAAAGCCGAATTGGGTAGGGTCCAGTGTCTGGAGGTTCCCAATGTCTCTGTTTATGAGTGCCATGATAATTCGCTCCATAGCTTTGCAGACCAGGCTGGTCAGGCTTATAGGGCGATAGTTCCAAGGTTCTGTTGTGGCACCACCTTTGTGGAGCGGGATGACTGTTGCTGTATGCCATTCTTTGGAAACATAGCCTGTGGTAAGGCTGAGTCTGAACAGTGAATTTAGGTGAGGGTTTAGTTCCTTTTGGAGCTCATGTAAGATGCAGCCTGGGACACCATCTGGTCCCATTGATGCTGTGTTCTTAGCTTTGGAGAGGGTTGTTTTTACCTGCATGTCCCTGATGTCTGAGGCTCTGCATTCTTCTGGGATGGACACAGGACTTTTTGGGGGTGGGGGGGTGAAGCTTGCACTAAACTTGTCTGCCAGGATGTTGGCAATGTCAGTTGACTCAGAGTATTTTTTGCCATTTTGCAGTAGCTCAAAGCATATCTGAGAGTTGCCACCTAAATGTTTGATATAGCTAAAGAAGGCTTTGTGGTAATCTTTAGATTCCTTGGCAATTTTTCTTTAGAAACTTGCCTTGGATGATTTTATGAGCAATCATAATTTCTTGCTAATAATGATCAGTGATGCCTTTCCTTTTTGGAATTTTGATCTATCATGTAGTAGTTTCCTCCTTCTGTTGTATAGCTTATTTATGGCCAAGGACCACCAGACTGGTTTCCTTTTTTTGGAGGAGTGAGTCTTGGTTTTATTTGGGATGGCTCGATCCATGCATCCCTGTAGATGCTCATATAATGCACTTGTAAAGGATTCTGCAGATTGGATAGCATTATCCTGTAGCAAGGGGGCTTTGAAACTTTCCACTTCGGTCTTGAGATGTGTGAAGTTTGCTTTTGAAAAGTTTTACACAGTGGTCTCATTGACTGGGGGTGGGGTCGGGATGTGGATGTTCAGTGTGATTACTTTATGATCTGATCTTACCAGCGAGGGGTTTACCTCTGGTGTGGAACACTGATCCCTCATGTTGGTGATGATCAGGTCCAGTATGTTGTCACCTCTAGTGGGCATGGTTACCAGCTGTTCCAGAGTGTTTGAGTTTATAATCTCTAGAAAGCATTGGGCAAAGGAGTTTGTACTTGAGTAATTCTCCCAGTCAATGTTTGGGTAGTTGAAATCTCCTAATATCATTGTGTTTGGTAGGACCTTTATATTTTCCAGTGTTCTCAGGAATGCTGAGTGAGGGTCCTGAGACAAGTTAGGTGATCTGTAGCAGGCTATGATCTGATAAGCAGCTTTGCCTACTGTTAGTTGCACTTGGATGGTCTCTGAGGACTTGTGCTGTGCCACTAACCTGGAGGTGTGGATATCCTTTATGAAAATGGATACACCCCCTCCTTTTGTATTTTGGCCTGGGTTTTGGGGCCGAAGCTCAGAGAGATTGGGATTTCTTTAAGTGGAGCATGTCCAACAGCTCTGTGTTTGATGTAGCTTTGTATATTAGGCAGAGATCACCTCTGAGTAGGCGAGATGCGACAGAGTAAAGCTGGAGTGTTTTGAGACAGTCTGTGTAGGGCATATATTTGAGGCCACTAATCCTCTTTGTGAGGTATTTCTGCAGGCTTTCCAGTTGTTTTAGAAGTCTTGTGAGGTACATACCAAAAGGGGCATTGTACTCTATAATAGATCTAATGAGTGATGAGTAGAGGGGAACAATGACCTCTTTTTTTCTACATGAGAAACCTTTTGTGATGAGGTGTGCCACATAGAAGGATTTCCTGACTACTGTGGCAATGTGATTATCAAAGAAGAGTCTACTGACCACCTCTGTCCCAAGGTCTCTTATTACACTTTCAGTGTTAAGTATACTATCACCTATGTTGTAGTTCATGGGTACAGAGTTTTTACCAAACGGGATGACAATGCACTTTTTGGCATTGAGCTTGAGGCCATGGCTTTGACACCAGGCATCTGTCTCAGTGAGGCCCTTTTGTAGGATGTCCACATCGTTAGCAGTTTCGATTATGGCTCCTAGTTTACAGTCATCTGGGAACTTCATTAGCCAAAGACCTTCTGTGTTAGCCTGTACTTTAGGAAAGTAGATACCAAACAGGACAGGACACAGGACTGAACCCTGTGGTACTCCACTTGTCACTGGTCTGAAGTCAGACTTGGAGTCTGCTACTTTCACAGTGTGGGTTCTGTCAGTGAGCCATTTGCAGCCCATCTTGTGACATAGAGATTTATACCTAGTTTAGTGAGTTTATCTATAATTCCAGAGTGGGGGATGGTGTTGAAAGCCATGGCAAGATCTAGATAGGCTGTGTGAACCACCTTACCCATGTCTACAGCTTTGGTGACTGCTTCAAAGACGTCTATCAGGTTTAGGAGACATGATCTGCCTTTTACAAACCTGAATTGGTTGTGGCCCAGAGTTTGGAGATTACCAATGTCTTTGTTTATAAGTTCCATGATGATACGTTCCATGGCCTTGCAGACCAGGCTCATCAGGCTAATAGGGCACTTGTTCCTGGGGTCCATGGTGGCTCCCCCCTTCTGTAGTGGGATAAACATCACTGTGCACCATTCAGCAGGCACAAAGCCTGAGGTGAGGCTATGATTGAATGTGGTACTTAGGTGTGGTGCCAGATCATTCTGTAGTTCGTGTAGAACACAGCCTGGCATGTTATCTGGTCCCATGGATGCTGTGTTCCTGGCCTTGGAGAGTGGTTTTTACCTGTGCAGCCGTGATGACAGCAACTTTGCATTCTACCGGTATAGAGATGGGCTCTTTCATGGGTGAGAGGGGGGGTAAAGTTAGCACTGATCCTATCTGCCAGGATGTTGGCAATATCAGTTGGGTCTATATATTTAGTGCCATTGTGCTGTACCTCATAGCAGATCTAAGTGTTGCCATTGTGATTCTTGACATAGCTATAGAATGCTTTGTGGTTGTCTTTAGAATCAGTGGCGATTTTGTTTTCATAACTAGCTTTGGAGGATTTTATCAGGGATCCCAGCTTCTTACTGAGGCTGACCAGGGAGCTCCTCTACTCATGAGTTTTACCCTCTTTTGCAACAGTTTCTTCCTTCTGTTGTGCAGTTTGTTTATGGCAAGGGACCACCAGATTGGCTTCCTTTTTTTGGAGGATAACGTCTTGGTTCTGTTTGGGATAGCACAATCCATGCGCTCATGTAAGTGCTTATAAAGTGCAATTGTGTAGGATTCAGTAGTCATAACTGTATTGTCCATCTGCATGGGTGTCCTGAAGTTCAGCACTTCTGTCCTAAGAATCATGAAGTTGTCTTTGGAGATATTTTTTAATATGGTTTCCTTAATGGGGGGTGGGGGCAGAATGTGGATATGTAGGGCAATTAGCTTATGGTCAGATCGGACAAATGATGCGTTGATTTCAGGTGTGGAACACCGGTCACTCATGACAAACCAAACCCCGTAACCAACACAAATAACCACAAAGTGAGCTAAATGCTACTCATTGACAGACGTCTCAGCCTCCAGTTGCACACACTCGAGGCACTTCTCAGTATGGAGAATATTGATATCTGTGCAGTAACAGAAACCTAGTTCAAGTCTCCAGAGAGCACACCAGCACTACCAGGATATACTACTCATTCCATACCTTCTAGCATCAGAACCTGGATCATAGCACATAGGGTGGGGATGTATCCATATTCATCAAGGATACCTACACCTCTCTCTACATGCTCTCTACAGGATATGTACCCATAGAATGTTGCACAGCAATGTTCTTCCAACTCCACAGGGGTGGGGCTACAAAAGACCCTTGGCTTTCACCCTCTATGAACCTGATGAGTCTGATCTGCAAGGCAATGAAGCCAACCATAATGGAAGTCAACAATAAAGACATTGGGAATCTTCACACAGTTGAGCACACCCAATTTGGCTTCGTTAAATGCAGATCATGATTTCTGATCTGGGTGGATTTCTTTGAGACAGTTACCCAGGCTACATATTATTAAAATGAGCTCCACACAGCCTACCTATACCTCACTAAGGCCTTTGACACCATTCCCCAGTCAGGTATGATAGATGAACTCACCAACCTGGGCATGAATCCATACATCACAAGATGGATTGCAAACTGGCTCACAGACGGTTCCCATAAATTAAGAGTTGCTGGCTACATGTCAGACTCTACACCAGTAAAAACTGGTGTCCCCCAGGGTTCAGTCCTGGGGTGCCTCCTGTTTGGTATAGACTTCTCAAAAGTACATGCCAACACAGGGGGGTTGTGGTTGACTAAGTTTGCTGGGAACTGTAAAGTGTTTGCCATAACAGATTCCCCGGATGGCACAAATATTCTCCAGAAGGGACTCTATGAGACAGATGTGTGGCGTCAGAATCATGGCCTCAAACTCAATGTGGATGAATGCATAGTAATCCCCTTTGGTAAAAACAAAGTACCCACAAACTACCATGTAGGTGTTACCCCTTAAAACTGGCAAGGTAATAAGGGATCTGAGGACGCAAGTAGATAGTCATCTTTCCTTTGACAACCATGTTGCCAAAGTGATTGGGAAATCCTATGTGGCCCACCTACTCAACAAAGGGTTTGCATCAGGATCAAAAGAGGTAGTGGTGGCCCTCTACTCTTAAGTCATCAGACCCATCATTGAGTACAATGCACCATTTTGGATGTACTCAACTAAGCATATCCAGCAGCTGTAGAGACCACAGAGGTACCTCACCAAGATGATTACTGGCCTTAAATGGTTGTGTTATGCAACACAACTGGTAAAACTAAATCTGTTCTCTGTTGCATACCACCTACTCAGATACACTCTGACTAACATACAGAGCTATGTCCAACACATAACTGATGAACATGCTCCATCTACGGATAACAAAATTGAGTCGCACTACACACTCCAGAGATACGAACCTCATCACAACAATGAATACAACATGCTGATGGGATAGAGTACCATCCCAGACACTTGCCTTACTGTGGAACAGAGTCCCAATGTACATCTGACAGAGCCCCTCGCTGACAATCTTCAATAGGAACCTTGATGAGTGGATGGGAAACAGACAATTCACGCCAGGCATCACATCAGCAGTCCTACTAGAAAGGGGCTTCGGGTACTAACTATTAGATCTAGGGCTTGGGAGACTACCCAATGGGGTGGTGAAAGCTGCACAACTTGCCTAGGCTAATATATGCCTTTGTGAAGATAGTTTACTACATACCTATGAACCTATGTGACAGGTACATGTCTACAGATAGTAGATGTGTACTTCATTGTACAGTCATGTTGTACAGCAGGCACATGTACCACATACACTGTAATGCTTACAGATACTTGTGGCTGTTATGTACAGTGGGTGAGATGTGCACCTCATGTCGTTTGTGCCATTGGGATGTGTGCTGGGTGGGACAGTCCTGGATGGCTCGCTGTCATGGTCACCCTCTTGCACACATCTCTGCCCATCCATCTTTGGCTTATTATACTGTGTTCCCCCTACATATATATATATATATATATATATATATAGGTACATAGGTAGGTAATAGGCTATCTGCCTGAAGGCATATATTAGTATGGCCAGAGTGTGCATCTATCACCACACATGGAGTTATTTCCCTAGACATCTGTGTAGTAGAGCTGATGAAGTGATCCATGGTGTGAAAGTTCAGTTTCACATACACTCATCAAGGCTCCTCTGGAAGAGTGTCAGTTAGGGACTCAGCTTAATGTAGGTTGGGAGCCTGTTCCAAAGCAAGGAAAGTCTGTGAGTTAGTAATGTATCCCTCCAACATATTCTTTTTATTGTTGTGATGATGATATCCCTAGAGCATGTGGCACAGTGAGCTTGGGTTTACTTCAGATAGCGCATGTACATCAGTTCTGCATTGGACATGGACCTGTCTGTTGGGCAGAGATTGCCTGAGTAGACAGTATTCAACAGAGTACAGATTGAGTTAAATTCAGTCTTGTCACATGGGGCAACTGTTTGAGGCCAGTAATCCTCTTGTTGAAGTACTTCAGTGGTCTTTCCAGCTGCTGAAGGTGCCTAGTCAGATTCATCGCAAGTGTGCCGTGATACTCTCTGATGGATCTGATGACTGATGAGTAGAGGAAACCTTCTTCAACCTACATGAAAAGACATTGGCAATTTGTGGGAACACATAGCATGATTTTCTAACCACTTTGTGAATGTGTTTCTGGAAGTAGAGATGACTATACACATGTATAGTCCCAGGACTGGACATGTGTCCATAGATCCCTTATTATTACCTCCATATTTAGGGTGTTGGCACCTATGTGGTATTTGCATGACTGTAGCTCAAGGACATAATTTTGACACCATATCTGTCTGACTGAGACCCTTTTTAAGGATGTCTCTTTTGTCCCAAGCATTGATTATGACAACCTTTTTGCAGTCATCCACAAACTTTGCTAAACATAGCCCTTATGTGTTTGACTGTATTCCTGAAAAGTATACACCAGAAAGGAGGGGTCCCAGGACTGAGCCATGGGGGACAGCAGTTGTTAACAGCTTGATCAGGAGACCACAATTCTTACCTTGTGGGATCTATCTGTGCCCCAGTTGGTAATCCATCAGATGACATACATGTTTATGCACAGATTGTTGATTTTGTGGATACAACATGTGTGTGGGATGTTGGAAAAGGGCTTTTCAAGGTCTATGTAGACTGTGTGGAGCTCATGTCATTAATGTATGTCCAGGGTGACTGCCTTGAAAACTATCTAGCAGGTTTAGGAACCATGATCTGCCCCTGACCAAACCAAAATGGGTAGGGTTGGGTGTTTTTTTATGAGTTCCATAATGATGGACTCCATGGCCTTACAGATCAGGCTTATTAGGCTTATAAGACTATAGTTCCCATGGTCTGTTGTGCACCAACACTTGTGGAGTGTGCCAAACGTTGCTGTAACCCATTCAACAGTTTTATATCCTGTACAGAGGGTGAGTCTCAACAGACTGTTCAGGTGCAGGGTCTGTTTGTTTTGGAGTTCACATATGACACAGCCAGGGAAACCATGTTATCCCATAGACACCGTGTTTTTAGATTTGGATAGAGCTGTTTAACCATTGTATATGTGATTTCTGTGTTTTCACAATCTCCAGGTATGGTAATGAGCCCTTTTGTCAGTGAGAGGGGGGTAAATATGTATGAACCTGTCTGACAAGATGTTGGCAATGTCAGTCATGTGCATTTATTCATTTACACTTTGCACTGACTCAGAACATATATGAGTTTACATTGATATTTATGACATAGTGAAAGAAAGCTTCATGGTTCTCTATGGACTCTTTGGCAATATTTTTGCCAGAACATGGCTTGGATAATGTTAGGAGTGCTCATTGTTTCTTGATGATACTGATCGGAGATTTATTGATCTTCTTTGGATTTTCACTTTCTTTGAACAACTTAAGTACTTGTAGTATATAGTTTGATTATGACAGGGGGTTCAATATATTATATGGGTCTGTTTTCACATCACTGTGTGTGCAAGGCAGGATTGATGAATAGTGACAAGTGTCTGGAGTAAGAACTGCAACTGCCAGATATGTGTGGCACACTGCTGTACTCAGACATGGCCTATGTGTGTGAGCATGCCCAGTATGACCTTTCAGTATGTTGCTTACTGAAATTGCCTAAATTTGTTTAAGTGTGTGAGCATGCCCACTATGGGCATATATACTATATGTGTGTGAAAAATAAAGTTGGTTTTTACTTCAGGGCTCACCTTTGTGTTGTACATTGACAGGAAGCACGCTGTGCCTGCAGGGCTTCCATGAGTCAATTTGCATAGACTTATCAACATTTCTACATACAGGGGGGACAGCTATTATTTGTACATTTCTATCCAGGGGGGGCACACCTGATTGTTACTGTGGGTGTACATAGGATGAGGGGTACAACTGACACTTATACACATTTACTAGGCCTGCAGTGCTATGTCAGGCACTCCATTTCAGTCCGTACTGTTGCCTATCGTACTGGCTTGAGGCATACCACTGTACTACAGACCTTAGCTTCTAATTACATGCATATTAATTTGTGACTTCATAGCCTACCCAACCCACATCACACTGCCTGGTCTGCTGTTATCTGTCTGCATAGGCCTGGGGGGAGGTTACTCATATGCCTCTTCAGAGGGCATGATACAGCATTTGTTTGTGTTTGCGTTTGTCTACAATTGTCCTGCTGGCTGTGACTGTTAGATATGTGATCCCCCCCCCCCCCCAACTGGTATGTGTGAGTGACTTAAGTTGTGTCTGCACCAGTGAAATGCTGCCATGGCTTAGTGGTTCAGTACTGTGACTATAGTGCACAGTATCCTGAGTTTGAGCCCTGTCACTGCTTTTTATTTTCCTGCTGGGCAGACCTGACTGGTTAAGGAACAGTAAAACAGGAGTGAGCGTGTTTACCCAACTTTGCTCGACTTTGCCCAACATTGCCCAACTTTGCCCGACGTTGCCCGACATTGAGCTGGTTAGCATGGTGCACAGCTATGCGCAATTGTATTTAAATATGCTCAATACTGGTAAAATTTGCTTAGCAGTTTAAAATAGGGACTCGTGCCTCAGGTGGTGCTGCAGGGCTGCCTATGTCGGATGCCCATATTACACTCCCTATACATGTTTGAAAACAAGTAGTGTCGAGTTAGGCATCCCCTTGACTGTATGTGTGAGTCAGAGAGAGGTGTCATTTCCAGGGTTCCTACTGAGTCAGTGTATGTGCTATGCATTGCCTAATTGCCAAAGGCAGGGCATACTGGGCACGCCTCCTTCTGCCTGCTGGGGCAGGCTCAGGGTGTTCCTCCTCCGAGTCACGCTGTGCCTGTGCAGGCCTTGGCAATGGTGGGGGGCTGTTTGGCCATGCCCCATGTTGTTCCTGCTGCAGCTGTTTCCGTAAGATCATATTGTGTAGCATGGCACATACCATGACAATTTGGGTACATGTAGTTGGTGAGTACTGCAAGGCTCCACCAGATGTGTCCAGGCACCGGATCTGTGACTTGAGCATCCCAAATACATGCTCAATTATGTTTCTTGTTTGTGCGTGTGCCTCATTATGGAGTTCTTCTTCGGGTGTGTGTGCATTTCTGATGGGTGTCATCAGCCACGGCTCCAGTGCATATCCAGCATTCCCCACAAGGTGACCATCAGGGATGTCCCCATTGGCAACTCTCTGGTACACCTGCATCAGATGCCAGATACGGGAATCATGATAGCTTCCAGGGCAGCCAGCACACACATTCATTATTATGCCCTGGACATCGCACACGACCTGGCAGTTGATGGAGGGGAAGCACTTGCAGTTGATGTAGACCCTACCCCGCTCACTGGGTAGTGCTTTGATGTGTATGTGCATGCAGTCATTTGTACCCACTACCTCAGGGTATTCTGCCATTTGGTGGAAAAGATGCATATTGCTGGCCAATGCCTCATGGTAATTGGGGAAATATACGTGCTCACTGACATGTGCTGACATGGCATCCAGGAACTGGTGCAGTACCCTGGATGCTGATGCCTGTGAAATCCCCATCATATCACCATTTTGTCTCTGGAAGGTACCTGTAGTTAGTATTCTTAGGCCAACAGATACATTGGTATCTGTTGGGATGGGTTCCCCTCTGTTGGTTCTGTGTGTGAGGCGTGGCCGGCACCGCTCAATAATTTGCTGCAGGAGGTCTCTGTCCACTCTATAGCGCTCCACTATCTCCAGCTCATGTAGCCCCTGGTAGGTTAACCTGGATCTGTACAATTGTCTCCGTCTCCTCACTGTGGGTTGCTCAGCAGCATTCACAATATCAACACCCTCAGTACCTTGCACATGTTGGTTTATGATAGCAAGAGCAGCCCATAATATTGTGTCTGACTTTAAAGTTGTTAAGCTTTCCCTCTTTGTATATTGCAGTGTTGCAGAGTTCTTGGGAAAAAACAGGGAAGAATGCTGTTTGCATAGTTTAAAGTGCTGGGCTGGGCTAGTCTGCTGCCTGTGTAATTGGCTGACTCTGATATATTTTACCTGGCAGCTCTGCTAGTTCTCCTTGGTTAACTTCCTACTACTTCTTTTCCTTCCTTTTCCCTTTCTGTTTCTGCCCAGGGCAGTGCTGCACAAACGAGCGCACACATGTGTACACGCTGTGTGCACGTCTGTAAGAAATTTCAGATATTTTCATGGTGTGCACCTTTGGTTTCTGGTTTTCAAAAAGGACAACTGTAGACACGCCTTTTGCAATCCTGAGCAACTCAGGGCAAGCACAAGACACTGTGCTCCAGTAATCTTACAGCCTTTCTGACACACCCCCTCATGATGTTACCTATATTCTACTCTACTACTCACCTACTCCTACACTTGCACTCTTGGGACATGACTCACACGCTGGGGAAAATTGGGATTCACTATACTTATCCTCATTTGCATAGGATTGCCTATTAATGCATGGTTCCCCCCCTTAGCAACCAGTACTCAGTGGCCATGTTGTCTTCAGCCTGCCATTCACCTGCATGGCAGGATAAGCTTTTTAGTGAAAATGGCTATTTTTGGCTATTTTTTAATAATTTTCTTGTTTTTTAAAGCGACGCACATTTGCTTAAACATCGGAGAGTGGGGGAAAAAAGTTAGATTTTAATAATTTTAAACATTTATAAATGCCAATGGCCTTATATTTGGCTGTTGGCATGCTTCCTCAACTGTATGCATCCTTTATTTGGAGCTGTCATAGCTCCATTTAGCTATTTGCAAAACGGTACTCCGTTATCAACAGAGTACATTTCTGCAGATAACACTAATCTTCCACGGACAGGTTAGTGTTTCCTGGATTGCAAATTTACCTCATTTGCATAGCTTTCAGCAGCAAATGAGGCAATTTGCATACCATGACGCTGTCCATGCAAGAGTAGCTTTAGCAACTCTCGTGCACACCCCTGCTGGCAGCACCTGGATCGCACAGCAGACATATTCCCTCCGTGAGCTCCTACACTCTTCTTGCACTCCATGCAAGCATTCGTAAATCTGGCCCAGTGTGTTTAAGAACTCAACAGTAACAGGGTGGAAGAGTGGGAAAATTTCTGTCTGACTCACAAGAGACAGAGCTGTGGTCTCTTTGCAAGTTTTACTATGCAGTTAAAAGCAGAATACAAGTAAAACACAGTGTAAAGAAAACAAATCACAGTATACAAAATAGAAAAAGGCAATAAAGTAATAGAATACACACAAAAAGCAAGCTAACCTTTCCCTCACAGCAAACTGTATCAGAATCTGGGTGAGCCTTTTCAGTAAAGCTCTGAAATGTTTTATTTTACCCCATAAATAGAAGGTTTAGTTCCTAGCTCCACCCCCTCAGTTCACAGATGATTAACCTTAGCTGACCTGTTGTAACTTATGTGTAACTCCTTAATTGACCTCTTCTAATTTCTGTCTGACTCAAAAAAGACAGAGCTGTGGTCTCTTTTCAAGTTTTAGTATGCAGTTAAAAGCAGAATACAAGTAAAACAGTGTAAAGAAAACAAATCACAGTATACAAAATAGAAAAAGGCAATAAAATAATACAAAACACAACCTTAAAAGCAAACAAACCTTTCCCTCACAGCAAACTGTAATAGATTCTGGGTGAGCCTTTTCAGTAAAGCTGATATTATCGGCTTTGCTGAAAATATCATTATCAGTTGATATTATGGTTCCACCATACAAGTTTGTTTCTCAAGTTTACCCTACATTTGTTCCTATGGGGTACAGCTGTGTCTATGCAGTTATTTACATGCTGGTGTAATGTGGTGGTATACATTGCTGCATATTCAGTGGAGTTAATTGGGTTTGGTGTACATTTGAAGCTTGCCAATGTATCAGTTAGGAGTAGGTAGTTTGTCTTAAAGAAATTTTTAAAAATACCATGGATGGAAGGGCTCTCTGGTTTCAGTTTTATTTCAAAGGAGACTGCTTTATGGTCAGACCTAAGTGATGAAGATACACAAGGGATGGTGCAAGATGCTACCATATTAGCAAGGACAATATCAAATATGTTATTCCCTCTAGTGGGTACTCTGACTAATTATTCCAGGGCATTTGTATTGAAAAAGTCCTGGAATCTCTGTGCTTGTGCAGTAGTAGTTGTGTAGGTTTCCCAGTCTATACAAGAAATGTATAGTTATCCCCTTTGGGAAAAAACATGTACCTGTGAATTGCCACATAGGTGGCAGTACAATAAACACCAAAAGTGTGATAAGAGACTTGGAACACAGGTGGACAGTGGTCTCACCTTCGATAACCACATCGCCACAACAGTCAGGAAGTCCTTCTATGTGGCACAGCTCATCACTAAGAGCTTTTCATCAAGAAAAAAGGAAGTCATTTTCCCACTGTACTCATTCCTCAATAGACCCATTATAGAATACAATGCCCCATTTGGTATGTACCTCTCAAGACATCTGCAACAACTGGAAAGTCCGCAGAAATACCTCACTAAAAGAATCACAGGCCTAAAGCAGATGCCCTATGCTGACCATCTAAAACAACTCCACCTATACTCTGTCACATATCGTCTACTCAGAGGCAATCTGTTTAACATACAAGGCCATGTCAAACCCAGAGCTGTTGAACATGCTACACTTAAAGAAATCCCAATCCCTCAGAGACACACACTCCAGAGATCTAAACCTTGTCATCACAATGAACAAAACATGCTGGAGGGATAGGTTCCTGACCAAGAGACTCCCTAGACTCTGGAATAGACTGCCCATATATGTCAAGCAGAGAACCTCTTTGGCCCTCTTCAAAAGGAACCTTGATGATTGAATGGGAGATAGGAAATTCACTCCGGGGATCACATCAGTCACCCTGCTAGATAGGGGTCCAGGGAAGTAAATACAGTGTAAAGAAAAAGCCAGGGAATTGCTATGGCTAGGCTTGTAAGGCCAATAGCCTAGTACCAACCTATGAACCTATGAACCTATAACTGGATAATTTAGAGAACCTAGGCAAATGGTATTGTGTTTAATGCTGAGTGATCGCAGTCCCTGTAGATAGGCATTGTGTATTTCTTTTGTTATAGATGGATTTCTTTAGCTAGTGAATATATGGCATGGGACCTTTCTGATGGTTGTTTGGACATGAAGGAGCTCTAGTGTATCATGCTATTTTATCAGCCCTGATGTGAAACTCTTCTGGATGTAGATTGAGAAACCTCCACCTTGTTCCCCTTGTGTGTAGCAGCTGGTCTAAATGTGTAGAAGGTGTTATGGCCATGCACAGTCAGAGTTCCCTTCACTATTTCAAACTCTGTTTCTGTCACTATATAGATGACAATGTCCTCCAGTGTGAAAAGGGCTTGTAGAGAGTGGATTTTCTTGTTTAGGCTCATAACATTGATTAATAAGACCTTCATATTTTCCTTTGCTTGTTTCATTATGTTGCTAGGTTGATCAGGTTGGCACTGCCTAAAAAAATGCTCTGTGGAGGTGGATAATGTCTTTTCCAATAATCAAAACCCTAGAGAGGACAGATGCAGGTCATCTTTGGTGAAGCAGTATAGTCTGTTAATCATATCCTCCCAGATGATAAATATTGGACTGCCACAGAACGACAACAAAAGCTAATCCAATTAATGAAGACAATTATTTTTCACTCATATCATGGCATCATCCTTAGAGAAGATAGAATGATAGGCTTATACCTGCCTTGGACATAAAATCTGAGAGCTCCATTATGTCTCTCTTCATATAGTCCAGGAAGGTGCATCTTAAGTCATTTACACCAGCATGAACTATAACAGAGTCATACTGGTACTTGTTGTTCTAGGATTTAAGTACATGCATAATCTGATGGTTCCTGGTACCAGACAAGCAATTAACCAACACTCTTTTCTTGTTTAGCCTGATAATAGCCACATCTGAGTGCCTTACAATAGAGTCACCTATAACAAAAATGTTTGCGTGGGTTGTGTCTGCCTTACGGGCTCAGCATCTGTGATTTTGTGACTCCTTGTCCTATGTGAGGAAGTAAGGTTAATTTGCTGAGTGTGCTTTGTGCCTGTGTTGTGTTTTGGAGGTTTTTGAGGTTTAGGCACATTAATCTTTAAAACCTCAGCATATGATAGATTATGCATATTGTGATGGCATTGGAGAGGTGTGATATGTGGTATACTGCTGAACATTTTGATGTCTAAGTTTACTCTGTGTGAGATTTTTTTGTCCTCAATGATATTATATAGTATATATCTCTCATACACGTTGTTATGTTGTTTGAGTAATAGATGATCAGACAGCATGAGACAATTCTTACACTACCTCAAGATACCCATCTTAATCAAACTGGCTAGAGAATTTGTGGGGAAGTGTTGATCCATGATACCAACAGGAATGACTCTGGGATAATCTGTCATTGTCTACCAAAGCTAAATTTTGACACCATTGAGTGCTGTGATAATCTGTGTTCCCTTTGTTCAAGTCCCTTTCATTTCCAAACAGAAATATTTTTATTGTCTTAAATTTTTTTGAAATGCTTTGTGAGGAAAACAATAAAAAGTAGCCACCCCCCAGAGTGCCTTTTTTAGGCAGTGCCAAACCAACAGACCTACCAAGGTAAGAATTTCTTCCAATGCCAAGCTGAAGTCTGAAAAAGAAACTGTACTCCCTGGAAGCTCTTCTCACCCTGTAGAATGCTGACATCTGTGTTGTTACAGAGGCATGCTTCAAAGCTGCGGAATGCACACTGGCAGTGCAAGGCTGCAATGCCTACCACACATTCAGACCACCTTTGAAAAGATAAAAAATGAAAGGAAGAGGTGTTCCCATTTACATAAAAAAACAATCACACCTCAAGATTGGTCAAGCAGTATGACTTGTCTTAATTACTACATGTCCAGATGACCATAGGTAAAATTCCTCACCATATCATTGCTAGCTACAGGTCCCCAACCATGAACCATGAAAAGTATTCAGCATACCTGAAGTTATTAGAATCACCTACCTTTCAGCTCAATACACTACTCATGGACAATTTTAACTACTCCTCCATAAACTGGGAAACATACACATCCACTAACATCTAGGCATAGAGATTCTTGCACTTTGTTGATAGAAATGCTCTGGAACAGCTGGTCTGTACTCCTAGTAGGGGCTCAAAAATTCTTGATATAGTACTCACAAACATGGGGGGGCATTGCACCCCCCAGAATAATATCCTTATTGGTAAGATCGGATCATAAATCAGTCCCTTTGAAATAAATGTAATGGTAGAACCCCCATCAAACTCTAAAACCCTAAAGAATTTTTCCAAGGCAAATTACCTTCTATTAAGTGATAACATAGGTAATGTTAAAGCATTCCCAGCCGCAGAATCACAGATGCCTATGCAGAAGTATAGATGAATTCCCTTTACATCCACTTAAAAAATGCATAGAACGGCAGTACCTGACTGAATAAAACTCAAGTCTAGCCAGAAAAAAGTCACATTGGTGAACCCCTGACATAAATAGTTTATACAACAGAAGGAAGAAATTCCTGTGTAGAAGTAAGTGGAAGGGTGAACAACAGACAAAAAAAAAATCCATATTTAGTCTCAATAGGCAAATCAGAGAACTAGTCAAGTCTTCAAAATTTAAATACGAGACTAAACTAGCATTCCAAGCAAAGGATAACAGGAAAGCATTTTTTAGTGATGTCCAAAATCTTAAGGAAAACACTCAACAATGTGCTGAGTTTGCTATAGCTGGCACTATCTATACTCATCCAGAAGAATTGGCAAACCTGCTGAACAATAAATTCAGCTCAGATTTTACCCCCTCATTACTTCTGGTCACTTCCCATGAAATACTCCCTACAATTCCTTTGCCTCTTATCACAAAAGAACAGGTTGTCACTCCCCTCTCTAAAGCTAGAAACCTGGCATCAGTGGGCCCTGACAGAATCCCAGGGTGCCTATCAAATATTTTGAAACAAGACCTTGCAGACTCACTTGGGTCTCTATTTAACCACAGTCTCCAGACAGGCCTTGTCTCAGTAGAGCAGAGGACATCAACAGTCATCCCTCTGCACATGGGGGACCATCAACAGACTCAGGAAACTACCAACCTATAAGTCTGACTAGCCTCATATGTGAGGCTATGAAAATGATAATCTTGGATCTGATTAACAATGACATAAGAAATCTCTAGAGTCTAGACCCAACCCAGTTTGGCTTCATCAAGGGTAGTTCCTGCCAGCTGAATCAGGTGGACTTCTTTGAGAAGGTCATGAAGGCCATCGATGAATGTAAGACAGTGCATACCAACTACCTTGACATGGCCAAGGCATTTAACAAAATACCCTACTCAGGTATTATAGATAAACTCACAAAATTGGTCATAAACTTTTATGTCACCAGGTGGATCGCCAAATGGCTTACACATAGGACACGTGTTAGTAGACTGGGGGATCCACATCCAGAAAGAGGCCAGTCACCAGAGGAGTACCACAGGGCTCAGTGCTGGGCCCCCTTCTGTTTGGGATATACTTCTCAGTTGTCAAGGTAAATGTAGGTGGCCATTGGCTGACCAAGTTTGCAGATGACTGCAAGCTGGGACAATCACTGACTCCACAAATGATGTTGATATAGTACAGAAAGGACTGATGCATACTAATGATTGGTGTCAGAGACACGGTCTCATACTAAATGTGAAGAAGTGCATAATAATACCCTTTGGGAGATCAAATACCCCTACAAATTACAACACTGATAACACCCCTAAGAATGGACACAGTGGTGCAAAATCTGGGTACTCAGATAGATAGTAATCAGAACTGTGACCACCTTGTGTCCACGATGGTGAGAAAATCCTTCTATATGGCTCAGTTTATAAGTAAGGGCATGGCATCCAGATCTAAGGATGTCATAGTACCACTGCACTCGCCCCTCATAAGACAATAATCAAGTACAATGTACCTTTTGACATGTACCTTACCAGGCACCTTCAACAGCTGGAGCATCCTCAGAGGTTTTTCACAAAAAAAAAATACAGGGTATAACCAACATCTCATACGCGGACCAATTAAAAGCTCTTTCATTGTATTCTGTTTCCTACTGATTACTGAGGGTTGATCTATGCCTGATCTACAAGGCAGTCTCTGACCCAGCCCTGATGGAAATGTTGCATATTCACAAAACTAACTGCAAAAAAGTTACCCGGTCCAAGGATCTAAACCTGATCTTTGACATGAATACATCATGCTGAAGAAACAATATATGTCCCAGAGATTGTCACTTGTCTGGAACAGGCTTCCTATTCACATGAAGAACACCCCTTCCCTGACCATCTTCAAGTGCAATCTCGACCAATGGATGGGAAATCACAGACTCACTCATTGGGTGGTGCCCATGTCCCTTGTGGACAGAGGCAGTAGGTAAAAATTGTAAAATAACTGCTTGCTGAGCCTTGTTATCTTTACCCTGAGGATAAAATATTAGTAAAATCTGGGAAAAACTGGCTTGGCTTGTAAGGGATCCTGAGCTGTTATCCTAGTAATCCCCTATGAACCTATAATGAAATGCAGTCTGAAGTGAATAATTTAGGTGTTTGACAAAATAAATAAAACTCAAAAATGATTTTCTGATTGTATTAGAGAAAATGTACTTCTAAATTGTGAGTACCTTGGCAATAACCATTAATTTATGCTATGTTTCTCAAATAATGAGCTCCATTTGTCACAGATTCTGCTGTGGGTTCCCTGTCTTGCCACCTACTTGGCAGTGCAACCGATGGCAATATGAAATCTTGAGGCTTCATTTAATTTTGAAGCTCCAAAGACGGTGGTGTTTCCATATTCATAAAGGATGCGCACACCTCCAGACTGGTAGCCCAACATAACACATCAGAGATACTTCAGGTGCAGCTAACATTAGGTAAGACAGCAATTCATGTTGTAGCCTGCTATAGGTCCCCAACCATGTCCCAAGACTCACACTCCATGTTCCTAAGTACCCTGGAGAATATTAAGGTCCAACCTAACACTCTTATACTGGGTGACTTCAACTACCCCTTCATTAACTGGGAAAACTACTCATGTACCAATACACTTGCCCAACGTTTCCTGGAATTCATTAATTCCAATGCCCTGGACCAGCTTGTTCTTACCCCACTAGAGGTAGCAACATCCTCGACCTGGTCATTACTAACATGGACGACCATTGCTCTACACGAGTAGTCAACTCCTCCCTTGTTAGATCCAACCACAAACTAATCACCGTGGAAATCCACATCCCTCTCACCCACCCATCCACCCCCCGCAAAGGTAACCACCATGAAAAACTTCTCCAAAGCTAACTTTGGGTTCCTAAAAAACAGAGGTGGCTAACTTCACAGCACTCATGCAAATGGAGAATAGTTGCATTAGCGCCGAATCATACACCAATGCACTGTACGAACACATACACAAATGCATGGATCCAAGATGCTCTCCTCCAAAAAAAGGAAGCCAATCTGGTAGTCCCCTGCCATAAACAAACTGTATAACAGAAGGAGGAAACTGATGCGGAATAAGGTGAAGTCCCAAGAATGGAAAAACTCCCTTATCAACCTCAACAAAACGTTGAGATCCTTCATCAATTCCTCTAAAGCTAGCTATGAAAACAGAATTGTATCAGATAGTAAAGACAACCACAAGGTCTTCTATAGTTATGTAAAGATCTCCATGGCAATACCCAGATTTGCTCTGAGTTACTGCACAATGGTACCTCCTATACTGAGCCAACAGATATTGCCAATATATTGGCTGACAGATTCATTGCCATCTTTATCCCTCTCACTCCCCCCAAAGGACCAATAACAATAACAGTATATTGCCAGGCACCCAGTATTACTGCTGCACAGGTTAAAACATCACTATCCAGGGCCAAGAATACAGCTTCTTTGGGACCTGACAATATCCCTGGCTGTGTTCTACATGAACTACAGAGTGAACTGGCCCTGTTCAACCACAGCCTCACCTCAAGCTTTGTCCCTATCAAATGGCACACTGCTACAGTCATCATTCTCCACAAAGGAGAAGCAACTACAGACTCTGGGAACTATCACTCCATTAGCCTAATGAGTCTGATATGCAAAGCTATGGCATGCATCATCTTGGACCTAATAAACAAGGATATAGGGAATCTCTAAACTCTGGATCTCACACAGCTTGGTTTTGTGAAGGGTAGATCATGCCTCCTCAACTTGGTCGACTTCTTTGAGTCAGTCACCAGAGCTGTGGATGAAGTTGGTTCATACAGCCTACCTTCATCTGGCCAAGGCCTTTGATACCATTCCCCACTCAGGAATCATAGAAAAACTCACTAAACTAGGCATCAACCCCTATATCACTAGGTGGGTTGCAAACTGGCTCACAGATGGAACCCACAGTGTGAAAGTAGTCGACTCCAAGTCAAACTGCTGGCCAGTCACGAGTGGAGTCCCACAGGGTTCGGTCCAGGGTCCTCTCCTGTTTGGTATCTACTTATCTGAAGTCGAAGCCAACACAAAGGGACTCTGGCTGACAAAGTTCACAGATGACAGCAAGTTGGGAGCTATTATTAACTCCCCAAGTGATGCTGACATCCTACAGAAAGGGCTTACTGAGACCAACGACTGGTGTCAGAACCATGGCCTTAAGCTCAATTCCAAAAAATGTGTCGTCATCCCCTTTGGGAAAAACCCGGTTCCCATGAAGTACCACATTGATGGTAGTCCACTGAACACAGAAGGTGTTATAAGGGATCCGGGAACACAGGTTGACAGCAACCTCTCTTTTGATCACCACATTGCCACTGTGGTCAGAAAGTCTTTCTATGTGGCGCATCTCATTACTAAGGGTTTTGCATCCAGGAAGAAATAGGTCATTGTCTCCCTCTACTCTTCCCTCATTAGGCCAGTCATCGAGTACAATGCCCCATTTGGCATGTACCTCACTAGACACCTGCAAGAACTGGAGAGTCTGCAAAAGTACCTCACAAAGAGAACCCAAGCCTTAAACACTTGTCCTATATGGACAGACTCAAAAAACTCCAAATATTCTCTGTCTCATATCGCCTACTTAGAGGCGATCTCTTTTTGACCTACAAAGCCATTTCTGACCCAACTCTGTTAGAAATGCTACAGCTAAAGAAATCCCAATCCTTCTACATCACATGCTCTAGAGACCTCAACCTCATTACCACAATCAACAGAACATGCTGGAGGGACAGGTTCATAACCCAGAGACTGCCCATGCTATGGAATAGATTTCCCATACTTGTCAAACAGAGCACCTCACTGGCCCTCTTCAAGAGAAATCTTGATGAGTGGATGGGAAATAGAAAATTCACCCCAGGGATCACTCCAATGGCTCTACTCAACAGAGGCACTAGGAACAAAGGTCAGGTGGCATGGTTCCAGGGTAATCCTATGGGCTAGGCTTGTAAAGGCTCCAGGGCCATTAGCCTAGTACACACTTATGACCCTATGAACCTGCACAAGTAATACATAGGTACAATCATTACAGTGTTTTTCAAAATATCTATACACAGGTCATCTGATTGAAAAAATAATGCAGACATACTAGGTTTTTATAAGACAGAAGACAGAGATCATCATCTGAGAAAAGTAAATACAGCAGCAGCGAGACTTTCAGTAGATGTATGTAAGTGCATCATGAATCATATTGGTGAGACAATATATCGTTGAAGATGATTTAAGGATAGATTTGCAAAAGTGTGGAGAATAGGAACAAATGTGTTCAGCCGGTTCCCCTTCACAAGATTGAATAGATGGAAGCTCGAAATTCATAATCTCGAAACCAGAATCTCGAACTTCCATTCACTCAAAATTGTGAATGGGTGCCTTAGGTTTAAAAAAATAAAAAGTTAACTTACCTTATTGCAGGGGGCCAGGTCCCCCTGTACCCTAGCAGTTTAAATGTGAATGTTCCGTGACCTCACTATAGCGAAGGAATGGAAAATCATCCGTTTTGTGCTTATGCATATAGCGTGGAATGGGAGATTTCCCTTTCCTTCACTATAGTGTGATCTCGGAGTAGGTATATTTAAATAAGGGGGTGTGGGTGTGCACAGGGGGCGAAGCTTCCCTGAGAAAACATTTGAAAGGTGTTATTTTTTTTTTGTCCCTTTCATATGTTCGAGTTTCTCTAAATTCGAGATTCTGGTTTCGGGTTTATGACCTTCGAGTTTAGAGAAATTCGATCATATGAAGGGGAACCGTTCAGCCTGGATAACCAGGTGTCATTTAAATGAATTCAAAGGTGATTTTTAAATGATGTAGGGTTACTGGTGTTTAGTAGTCTGAGGGATGGAGTTCTATGATTTAGGTATGTGGTTTGAGTAAAGAGCATCCCCGAAGCTGTTACTGTTTTTTGACACTTTTAGCAGTAATTTGTTAGAGCATCTCAGGGGTCTCTTTTTGGTTTTGGTATGTACTAGGGTTTGGAGAGATGGACATCTTTTTAGGGTGATATATGATAGAGTGGGATAGTATGAGTTGGTTGAGATAAAATAGATTGGGTAGCTCAAATCATTTTAGTTGTCTGAGAGTGATACAGTGACAGGTTCTGTGAGCTAGCATGTGACTAATTTGGCAATTTTGTGGTAGCATGTTTCCAGCTTATTTAAATCTGTTTTTTCAGAGGTTTGTGAATATAGCAGAGGCATACTTTAAAGTAGAGAATAGGTGGGTCCTGCCGATGGCTTGTCTGGTTCTGTTGGTGAAGTAGGTTTTAATTCTGTAGCAAGAGCCTAGTTTGATGTGGGCTTTTTTTGATTACTTGTGATACATGTTTGTCAAATCTCAAATTGTCATCAATGGTGATGCCTAGTAGCTTGGTTTCAGAGATTGCCTCGATTAATGTGTTGCTAAATGATGTGATTTTAAAGTGCAGGCTGAAGCTGTTTGATTTGTGATGGTTGTTGGTAAAAAGCATTAATTCGGTTTTGTTGGAGTTTAGAGTGAGCCAATAGTTGTTTAGATAAGATTCAATGACAGAAAAGGATTTTTGGGTGTTTTCTAGAAGCTGTGTCAGGGAGGGTGCCACACAGATAACAGTGGAGTCATTGGCATATTGCATGATTATAGCTAGGCTAGTAGGTGTGTGAAATTTCTTTGTGAAAATAGAGAAAAGGAGTGGACCTAGTGCTAATCCTTGAAGGACACCTACAGTTAATGGTAATATGGAAGAAAGACTGTTTTGTCATTTGCGATTCAACTCTAATGTGCACCGCTCCTACCTTCCAACAACTAGAAAAAATAACTCAGCAGTCATTTACAGCTATAGAAGCTTGGTTAGATTATGTTCAACTAATACTGAATCCCAAAAAAACAAACTCATTTTGTTTCACCCCACTAGAGCCCCTGATACCTCCCCACCATTTAAAATTACCTCAGCCAATGACACCATCATAACTCCAGTTTCTAGTACTAAACTATTAGAGGTTACTATTGATCAGAATATGCTATTTGACATTCATATATCCCAAGCCGTAAAAAAGTACACAAAAAACTAGGATGCCTCTACAGGAGCAAACACTATCTCACAGCAGACAAGAGAGCCACTATTGCCAGAACCCACCTTATTTCAACATTACTTTATACATTCCTTATCTTTACCAACCTAGGAAAAACAGATATAGCAAAACTAGATACTTGTTATAATAAAATCGCAAAGTTTGTTACTTACCAGCTATAGTTCCCACCATTGCCGCTCCCTCAGAAAAATCTCATGGGATGAATTCCCCACACTTCTAAAATACAGCTAGCTCAGAATGGCTCACCAAATAATAAACCAGCCTGAAAAAACTCCAGCCCTAAATAATCTAGTAGCACACTAATCTAATAAAAGGACTCTTTGCTCTAGCAATAAGACATTACAAATAACAAAAAACAAAAACCTTGGTGGAGAATCCCTCTACACCTGTACTGTCGCCAAAGCCTGGAACAGCCTTCATATCCAACACTAACATAGTCCAGTTTAAAAAACTACTAAAAGCCCACCTGTCTGCCACATGGATCTGTCCATGTATTGAACCAGGCTAAGCAACGACATTAGACTAAACCAAATCATCTAATGGACTGACCAAAATACTGTCCTTATACACTCACTCTATGCAGTTTCCTTTAGCACGCCTCAAGCTCAAACTTATAAAGACTGCTCAATCTTGTAAAGACCATATATAAAGTAATCTGCTGACATTACTACTATGCTTCTATGATTTTTGTATAGCTACCATACACTGTAATTTGTTTTTTAAAAGAAAAATGCTATATAAATTTTGTTAAGATTTCTGTATAAGTTCTATGTAAAATTGTTAGCGTATTCTCTGTATGTCTTGGAGCTTTTCATAGGTTCATAGGTAGGTACTAGGCTATCTGCCTGAAGGCATTTATAAGCCTAGCCAGAATGTGTTGGCTTTTGCTGCCCCCTTAGATTAGTTCTGTGTGCCTCTGTCCAGTGGAGCCACTGAAGTGATCCCGGGGTAAATTTTCTGTTTCCCATCCACTCGTCAAGATTTCTTTTGAAGAGTGTTAGCGAGGAGCTCTGCCTAATGTAGATTGGAATCTTGTTCCAAAGCATGGGAAGTCTCTGTGACAGGAATCTATCCCTCCAGCACATCCTATTTATTGTTGTGGTGAGGTTTAGATCCCTAAAGCATGTGGCTCGAGGGGATAAGCTTTTCTTTAGGTGGAGCATGTCCATCAGTTCTGGGCTGGACATGTCCTTGTATGTCAGGCAGAGATCACCTCTGAGTAGGCGGTATGCAACCGAGTACAGCTGGAGTTTCTTCAGTTGAGCTGCATAGGGCATCTGTTTGAGGCCAGTGATCCTCTTGGTGAGGTACTTCTGTGGTCTTTCCAGCTGTTGCAGGTGTCTTGTAAGATACATCCCAAATGGGGCGTTGTACTCTATGATGGGTCTGATGAGCGATGAGTATAGGGGCACAATGACCTCTTTTGATCTGGATGCGAACCCTTTTGTGATAAGGTGTGCCATGTAGAAGGATTTTCTAACCACTTTGGCAATGTGATTATCAAAGGAGAGTTTACTATCTACTTGGTCCCCAGATCCCTTATTACGTCTTCCGTATTTAGGGGACTACCACCTATGTGGTAGTCTGTGGGTACTTTGTTTTTTCCAAAGGGGAAGACTATGCACTTTTTGGCATTTAGCTTGAGGCCATGATTTTGACACCAGGTTTCCGTCTCAGTGAGACTCATTTGGAGGATGTCTGTGTCAGCCGGAGAGTCAATTATAGCCCCTAGTTTGCAGTCATCTGTGAATTTGGTCATCCATAGTCCTCCTGTGCTTGCCTGTACCTCTGAGAAGTATATGCCAAACAGGAGGGGGTCCTAGGCCTGAGCCCTGGGGAATGCCACTTGTAACTGGTTTAGAGTCAGACCTAGCTCCCACAACTCTTACCATGTGGTTCTGTCCATGAGCCAGTTGGCAACTCATCTTGTGATGTAGGGGTTTATGTTCAGGCTGGTGAGCTTGTCTATAATACCAGAATGGAGAATGATGTCAAAGACCTTTGCAATGTCTAGGTAGGCTGTGTGTACCACATTTCCCTCATCTATAGCCTTGGCAACTGTCTCAAAGAATTCCACCAGGTTTAGGAGGCATGATTTACCCTTAACAAAGCCGAACTGGGTAGGATCCAGTGTTTGGAAGCTCTCAATGTCTCTGTTAATGAGTTCCATGATGATGCGCTCCATAGCCTTGCAGACCAAGCTGGTCAGCCTTATAGGGCGATAGTTCCCAGGGACTGTTGTGGCTCCACCTTTGTGGAGCGGAATAACCATTGCTGTGTGCCACTCTATGGGTACGTAACCTGTGGAGAGGCCGAGTTTGAACAGTGTGTTTAGGTGAGGGGTAAGTTTGTCTTTGAGCTCATGTAGGACGCAGCCTGGGACACTGCCCAGTCCCATTGATGCTGTGTTTTTGGCTTAGGAGAGGGCTGTTTTAACCTGAGTATCTGTGATTTCAGGAGCTCTACATTCTTCTGGTATGGTTATGGGGCCTTTTGGGGGTGAGAGGGGGTGATGTTTGCGCTGAACCTGTCTGCCAGGATGTTGGCAATATCGGTCGGTTCAGTGTATTTTGCACCATTCTGCACTAACTCCGAGCAGATCTGAACATTGCCACTTAGATTATTGACATAGCTAAAGAATGCCTTGTGGTTATCTTTGAAGTCCTTGGCAATTTTTTGTTCAAAACTCACCTTGGATGATTTTATGAGGGATCATAGTTTCTTGCTGATACTGATCAGGGATGTCTTCCCTTCTTGGATTTTACTCTTTTCTGTACTAGATTCCTCCTTCTGTTGTATAGCTTGTTTATGGCAGGAGTCCACCAGACTGGTTTCCTTTCCTTGGAGGAGTGAGTCTTGGTTTTGCTTGGGATAGCACAATCCATGCTTTCTTGTAGGTGCCCATAGAATGCATTAGTAAAGGATTTTGCAGCTTGGACAATGTTATCCTTTAGCATGGGTTCTTTGAAACTTTACACCTCGTTCTTGGGTAACGTGAAGTTTACTTTTGAAAAGTTTTTCACGGTGGTTTCCTTGTCCGGGGGTGGGGATGCAATGTGGATATCCAAAGTGATTTGTTTATGGTCAGATCTAACCAGTGAGCGGTTGACCTCCAGTGTGGAGCACCGGTTACCCATGCTGGTGATGACCAGGTCCAATATGTTGTCACCTGTGGTGGGAGTGTTGACCAGTTGATCCAGGGCGTTTGAGTTTATAAATTCTAGGAAATGTTGGGCAAGGGAGTTAGTACTTGAGTAGTTCTCCAAATTAATGTTTGGGTAATTGAAATCACCCAATATTAGGGTGTTTGGTAGGGCCTTTATATTTCCCAGTATTTCCAGAAATGTGGAACGGGGGTCCTGGGACATGGTGGGTGATCTGTAGCATGCTACAATTTGAATTGCAGTTTTGCCCATTGTTAGTTGCACGTGGATGATCTCTGAAGCATCGTTCTGTGCCACTAACCTGGAGGTGTGGGTATCCTTGATGAATATGGATATGCCCCCACCTTTTGTATTTTGGTCTGGGTTCTGTGGCCGAAATGTATGGTATGAGTTTGGGGCCTGGTAGTGCTGGGGTGCTCTTTGGAGTCTTAAGCCAGGTTTCTGTTACTGCCCATATATCGATTTTCTCCATACTGAGGAGTGCCTCGAGTGAGTGCATTTCGAGGTTTAGACTTCTGGCATTGAGTAGATTACCCTCAGTTTTTTGTTACTTGTGCTATTTATGGCAGTGGGTCTGTCTTTTGAGCCTTGCCTAAAAAAGGCACTATGGGGGTGGCAAGAGCCTTGGCCAGTATTCGAAAGCCTAAGGATAACAGGTGCAAGCCGTCTCTAGCGAAGCAGAGTGGCTTGTCAAGCATGTCATCCCAGGCAGACAGACACTGGATCCCCTTTGAATGACACCAGAAACTTAGCCAATTGTTGAAATTGATCATTTATTTTTTATACTGTGGTATCATTCTTGGTGAAGGCAGGATGCTATCAGGGTCAGGGTCATACCGGCCTGGGCTACAAGATCAGAGAGCTCTTCCATGTCTCTTTTCATGTAGTCCAGCGAGGTACGGCTCAGGTCATTCACACCAACATGGACAATGACAGAGTCATATTTGTACTTGTTCTGGAGTGACCTGAGTGTTTGTGTTATGTGGCAGATCCTGGCACCCAACAGGCAGCTAACAGTAACCTTCTCCTTATTCAGCTAGTGAGTGGGATGTCAATGTGCCTGACTATAGAGTCACCTATTACTAGTATGTTGGGTATGTTGTTTTGCCTTAAGGGCTGTGATTGCATGGCACACTGGTTTTGTGAAGTATATGTTCCATAATTTGTGTTGGGGGGTGGAGGTTGCTTGGATGTCTGCTTTGGAGGTCTCTGTTGCTTTTGCACATTTTTATTTAGAACCTCCGAGTATGTTTTTGTGTATTTATGTGTTTTTTTTTTTTCCGGTGCTGGTTTAACAGGTCTATGTGAGACTGGTGGTGTGATGCAAGTATTTCCCTTCTCCTCTTGACTGTCTGATCCAGCTTTGGGTTGAGACAGCTTAGCCTACAGTTTGGCTGTATAATTGCATCTCTCACATGTATTAGTGTTTGGTGGTAGGAGGAGAGGATTGTCTGTGTACATGAGACAGTTGTAACATTGCCTCAAAATACCCAGATTCACCAGTTGGACTGGAGAGTACACCTGAAACTGCCCTTTGGACATGCCTAGATAGGTACAGTGAACTGTTTTACTGAATGGCTGGTAAGGTTTAATAGAGATCCTTGTCCTTCTGTACAGTATAAGAGGGTCTAGTGCTAGGGTTTATAAGTGCTTGCTATGCGTTTTGAGTAAGTGGCGGGCTGAGAAATGAATGACTTGAGTGCTGAAGTTGAAAGTTCGTCTAGTTCCAAGGGAAACATTTTCTCCCCAGGCCTCTGCTGAAAAGACTTGTTGTCCAGTGGACTTTCCCAGTAAACAAATGTAAACTAAATAAAATAAATAAATAAAATAAATTTAGCAGCCTGTTGGTGATTGGAAAGATAGCTATGGAACCAGAAGAGGACATCTTTGAAAAAGTTAAGGTATGCAAACTCATGCAAATGCTTTTGGTGGGATACTGTGGCAAATGCTTTTGACATGTTTAGAAAGATAGAGGATACTAGCTGCCCATAATTTTTGAGCTGATTTACAGTGTTGTCAAAACTTAATAAGGCAGTTGTGGTGCTGTGGCCGGGTCGAAATCCATGTTGTGAACTGGCTAGCAGATTGTTAGTTAATAGATGGTCCAAAAGTTGTGAATGAATGCATTTTTCAAATATTTTTGAAAGGGGTGATATTGTGGATATTGGTCTGTAGTTAGAAAGCAGCAGTGAGGAGCCACCTTTGTAGAAAGGTATTACATGGGAAATTTTCTAAATTTTAGGGCTGCATTGTTCTGAGATAGATCCATTGATCAAGATAGACACAGGGTAGGAGATGACATCAGCTGCTAGTTTAAGGTATTCATTTGTAGCTGGTCAGTGGCTAGTGATGTGGATTTTAGCTTGGTTAATAATTTTCTTATTTTAATTATTCGGATGGGTTGTAGTGAGAGTGTAGATAGGGTACTTGTGGTTTCAGGTTGGGTGGCTAGTGGAGTGTTGTTTTTCATTTTTGTAAGTGAGAGTATAGAGTTTATGAAAAAAGAGTTGAATTGGACAGCTATACTTTCTTTTGAGTTGGAGGTATTGCGATTGGGTTTGAGGTATAACCAGGATGTAGAAGTTGTTTAATGGTACCCCAGAATTTTTGAGGATTTTGTTAGTGTTTATGTTGGATTGTTGCATAATAAAGTTTTTTATCATTCTTGATTTGTTTTTGGACAAATTTCAAAGGTGATGATAGTTATCAAAGAATGCTTTGTTTTTGTTGGCTTGATATTGGTTCCAGAGTTTGTGCCTTTGTTTCAGTAGTTTTCTTGTTTCCTTAGTACACCATGGGCAGTAGTTAACTTTGGTTCTAGTATACCTGATAGGTGCTAGTCTGTTTAGAATTTCAAGGAATTTACTGTTGAACTATTGTACAGCTGAATCTAGTGGAAGGTGTTTTAAAGGGGATCGATTGCAGTTGTGGAGTAGTAGTTTAAAATAATCTGTGGAAAAGTTTATTTTATTGCAAACTAGTTTGTATATTACAGTTTTTGATGGAAAGTTACGTTGACTCAGGAAATAGGTTGGTAGGTGGTCACTGAGGCTGTCTGCAAGACAGCCTGAGTGATGGATCACTGCTGGTTTGTTGGTAATGATCCAGTCTAGGCCTGACTTTTTTTTTTGCTGTTTTTTGTCTAACCTTGTTGGTGTGTCTATAATTTGGGTGAAACTATGTACGTCTATGAAGCAGGAGGGATTCTAAGAGCTGCAAGTTTGCCAGTCAGTATTGAAGTCTCCTACTATTATGATTTCTTGGCTACATGTGATGGATGACTATGAAAGTAGATTTTCTATTATGGATGGGTTGTTGCTGGGAGGAATGTATACTGATAGCAGGACTATGTGTTTATTGTGATTGATTTTTAGTTCGTAGGCTAGTATGTCAGTGTTATTTAGGTCTGGAGGTTTTACCTGTAGTTGCCATAGATTAAGTGTCTTTATATATTATTGCTACTCCTACACCACAATTTTGTATTGTCTAGTGCAGTGATATTATAGCCAGGTGATAAGATGTCATTGTTTGTGTGGGGATTGAGCCAGGTTTCTGTTAGGAGTACTATGTCAGGGGAATATATGGAATAATTGAAACAAAAATGAAAATTTGGCATGGGATTCTTGTATTTTGTTTTGTAAGCTTCTGAGATTCATGTTAATGAGGAAAATGTCTGAACTACTTCTGGGCATGTTGTTATAGTATAAGGAGTTAGAAGATTTAGTTGGGTGAGTTGTTTGTTGTGTGCTGTGGGGGTTTGATGCATAGATTTAGGTCCTGGGTTAGGGTGTATGCCACCACTTAATTGCAAGTTGGACTTTTTATGATGTGATGGGTGTGGGAGTTTGATTGATGACTGGGAGTGTGTAAGCAGTATGTGTAAGGAAGTAGTTGTGTGTAAGTATTTGTATGAGAATAGCTCTGCTTTGGAATAGTTGAATAGTTGTAGTGCTATGTAGAAATTAATGTATGAAGTTAGAGTTTGGGTACTAGATGGGAGTGTTGGAGAGTGTAAGGTGATAATGTTATGGCTGTAGAAATTGAAGACATTTAGGGCTGTTGAAAGTAGGATGATAATGGATATGTGTAGAAGTAGCATTTTTGTGTACAAGGTTGTAGTGAAGATTGTGGTGTAATGAGTATGAGTGGTAAGGAGTAATGGAAGTATGAAAGTACTATGTGGTGGTGGAGTTGGGATGATGTATGTGAGGGATTACTTAATTAGTTTGATGTGGTTGACTATGATTGGGTGTTTAGTTTAGGCGGGTGTGTGGTTAGGATAAATGTAATTGTACTGGGGCTGGGTGGGAAATGGGGGTAAGGAAGGGGACCTGAGTAAGCTCGAGTGAAGCAAGGGTGAACAGAGTGGGTTGAACTGTGAGAAGCTGACTGAGCAGCCAGCTAAAAAAACTATCTGTAAGGATATGCCTTGCCTAAGGTCAGTACTAGAATTTACAGTTTTAAATTAAATAATAGAGGAGTCAAAGGCCAGGTCTAGTCTCACAGTTTCTCTGCTGCTCATTGCAAACTTTTTTTTTTGTGATATAAACTGCTAAAGCAGTAAAAAATACCAGCTTAAGAAGAGAGAGGTATATTTTCTGCATGGTTATCTTGTTAGGTGGGTAGGGTTTACTACAAGTGTCCTGGTAAAGTGTGTGTGCCACTACCCTAGTTTGCTTTAAGAATACACAAGTTTTAACTAATGCACTGCTGACAAATACTGGGGAAGACATAGCCTTAAATGGGTAATTTCAAGCAGATTCCAGGTTATGCTCGTACTGTAGGCAAAAGGAGTTATTCAAGTTTTCTGCCTTCCTCAATGGAGGAGCCCTCACAAACTGAAATGTTTTTAGTGACTTCAACGAGTAATTTCAAGCAGATTCGTGGTTATGCTCGTACTACAGGCAAATCCCATACTGAAAGTGGAGTGCAAGGCTAAGACCAGAACTCTGTTGCTTTGAGGCACAGATCTTAATGAGTCAACCTATTTTTTGAAAGATTTATTGGGCAAGGACTGAGCCCCTTGCTCTGCTTATCCCACTGGTGGCCTTCAACTTCTTGATCCTATTGTGTGCTTTTAGACTAATTTTGCTGATTCCCAACTTGTCTGTTTTAATCCTGTGTAGGATATACTACTTATATCTACCTTGTGTCACCTGACTTTGTGAACAGCTTACACTAAGATTTTAATCATTGCAGGCATCATATAACATATTATTCACACCCCAGGCCTCTCTTACCCCATAATCCTGCTTAGTTTGTAAGTATGTGTTAATTCTGCTGTATACTTTTAAATATGTTAATACTGATATTGTCTTTTCAACACATCTTACATCATCTGGCAGTCCTTTGACTTTGTTAATCCTACTTCAGATTTTCTGGACCCCTTTAATGTTACTTTTTTGTCATTTATAAAAAATGCATTGTGGAGTCATTAATTCTATTGAGACCCTAATTCCATTAATTTTTTTGAAAGCATAAAAGCCACAAAACTAGGCCTATTTCCTGTCTACTATTCTAGGTTATAACACTGTTCTGTTTTTTCTATTGTGAGGAAAGATGAGGGCTTTCCTGTCTAATGCATAGGTCTTTAAATTAAAAAAATGTCTTTGCTATTTTTTTGCATTTTAATTGTACCCAATTCTTTGCATAAAGGCTGTTTATTTACTGGCTACAAGAAGATACTCAAAATGTAAGGTGTTGAAAGATACTTTTGCTGTAATACTTTTTTAAATGATTTTCCATGTAAGATCACACATAGGTTAATAAATGATAATGAAACAAAAATGTCACTGACTCCTGATGGCCAAGTCTTAGGTTTGATTAACAAATCTTTATTTTGCTTCCGTTTATTAGCAATACATTCAATTCATTATTTAACCATGCAGATAGTGTGCCTATGATGATATGGGCTAGTGCCAGCATAGCTAGCTGAAGTTCTGTAAAGAATGATATGTCCTTTGAATATCAAAATGAGTTATACCAGATGCTTGTGTTACAAATGTATTAGAACTGTATGCATTTGAATATCAAACTGATTCATACAAATGCTTGTTACAAATGTATTATACCTGTATGGCATTTGAAAATCAAAATGTGTTTGTAAGATGCTAGTGTTAAAGAATGTGTCAACATTGGGTCCTACTGGACAGAGAAGGAATATACATGTGAGACTATATGTATGTGTTACCAAAGGAGACTGAAAGAGAAGCGGTTAACCTCAATCCAGTTAGTTTTGGAAAATCCTTGAAATTAAATTAGCTGTTCGCCATAAACATGGCACACAACTATGTTGAACAGGACTGGAGATGGTGGATATGGAAGAAGCCTTTGTTCATTAGCTCAGTAAAAACAGGGGAAGCCCCAGGCACTGCCATAAACATTTAGATGTGTATTGTAGCCATCTATGCTAAATTCATGTCTCACCTTCAAAGGAGAATAGTGTGAGAACCTAGAGTCAGGTGACCAGAGGAGGTCATTCTGCATGCCATATTGGATATTATATTTTACAGGAAGTAATCTCTGAGGATGGAGTATTCTGTTTTGGAGAACCCCACTAGAAAAACTGCTCAGGTATTTCATTGTGCCTCGCTCTATCAAGTAAGTTATTAGGGAATAGTAATTCTCCTAGATTCAGTCAAGAATATAGTGAAGCTTAGATTAGATATATTGTTTGTCTTTATTTGTTTGAGTTTGTCCATCAAAGTTTTTTTCAATATTTCCTGTGATTTGAACTCTGTGGTTTACTGTGAATATATATTCAGTATTTTCATGCTCTTTTATTATTTATTTTCAAATATATTTAAAACTTTTATTGTGGTTGGTCCTTTTTTTAAAGTGTTTAACCTTTGAGAGTTTTTATTTTTATTTATTTAACATTTGTTTGCCGGGAAAGTCCAACTTAGAACAAAGCCAATTTTCAGTGAAGGCCTGGGGAGAAATGGTCCAGATCTATGTCTTTGCAGCTTGGGAGAAAACCAGAGCACCCGGAAAAAAAACATTAGAATGCAGGGAAGACATGCAGACTCCACACAGAAGGCACTCCAGGTGAGAATCAAACTGGAGAACCTCTTGCTATGAGGCGACAATGCTACCGCTGCACCACTGTGCCATTGCCGAGTACTTATATTTATTTAGTGACACTGTGTGTGCCACTCCTGCAATCCTAGCTATCATGGTCAGCTATTACCATTGGTATTAGTATTAATATTACACAGTATAATTGGACACCCCTTTGTTAAGAGCCTTAGAGTAGGTGATTGTGGAGTGTCTGGTGGCAGTGATAACTACCTTATACTGTGGGCAGAAGTGGGCACAGCAGGTAAATCTGTGCCAGCCTTTCCCAGTTGTGTGTGTGTGTGTGTGTGTGTGTGTGTGTGTGTGTGTGTGTGTGTGTGTGTGTGTGTGTGTGTGTGTGTGTGTGTGTGAAAAATCAAATCTCTCAGTGTGAGTGTGTCTGTCAGCTACTTGGGGCAAGGACATGCAGCAGTTGGTTTACAGAGAAGGTGCTGGAGGACTTGGCTTGGACACTCGGTTGAGGACCTAACCCTACAGCAGTACCAGTGAGGAGTCTTAATGGGGACCTGGAAGGAGACAGATATAGAGAAATCCAGACCCCGGGCTGAGTGTGTTGCCTATGTGCTCTTAAGGAAATTGTGCTTGATGCAGAGAGGTCTGCATATGGCAGTACTGAGTGTATCGACTTATATTTCACGTGCACATCCATCTCCAGTGTCAGTGATGAGGATTCAGGTTCCTTGATTACTGGCCCAGCATTGGGACATCACATATTGTTGGCAGTGGTGGGATCATTGCATGCTCACATATTGCTGAGCATTGACAGGATATTAATTGAACTCTTGTAGCCTGTAAGCAGTTGTCACTAAAAAAGGTCTACTCTCAAGATGCCACAAAGTAGACATTCTGAGTTTAATATCAAAATAGTTATATTTATTTACTTGTTGTTAGCTTAGTTAGTCAGGGTGAGGAGGCAAGGATGCCAGTAGAGGATTATGGCAAGCTGACAAGGAACTAGTTGGCTAAGATGTGCCAAGCCAAAAGACTGGCGCATGTCAACCTGAGTAAAGGGGAAATGACTGCAGCCTTAATCACAGCTGCCACACAGACCATCAATCAGGAAGGCAACCAATCTGGCATTGGGGATGTACAGCTCTCAGAAACAGAACAGTTCAACTTTTTGTCAGAGGACTTAAAAATCCATCTGGAGGTAAAGACATTTGAACTTGAGGCCAAATGTTTGGAATTAGAATCATCAGGGAGACTGCAGCATTTGGAGGCCAAAGAAAATGAGAAACTGAGATGTTTAGAAGGCAAAGAAAATGAGAGGCAAAGGCACTTTGAAAAGGAAATGCTGACTCTTTGCAAGGATCATGGAGGTAATGGGGAAGGGAGTTACTCTACCCCAGAAGCATAAAGGTCAGTACACGTCTTCCTCAGTACCAAGAAGGTGATCATTTTGATAGTTTTATTCATATATCTGAAACAGTATGCAAACAGTATGATGTTGACCGAGAGCTCTGGGTACAGTTCCTCATCTCCCTACTCTATGGTAAAGTAGTAACTGTTGTTTCTTAATTGTTTGATACTGATTGCTGCTACAGTTAAAATGTTTATTTGAATGTTTTATGTTAGCACCTGAAGCTTACAGAGAAAAGTTTAGTGAGCATAGATGCAAGGCAGATGAAAGTGTGTGTGATTATATTGCTGAGTTAAGCACTTATTTTCATAGGTGGGTGAGTGGATGTCAGGTCACCACTTTTCAAGGGTTGGCAGAACTTTTGTTGAGGGAACAAGCCCTTAGCACTTTGCCTGAGGACATGAGATCCTGGTTGACAGATAGGGAATGAAACTCTGCAGATGAGCTGGGGAAAAAGAGGATCTCTAATTAGCAAGCAGGGCATCACTGCACAGGAAAGGGATACCCAGTGTTGCACATTGATATAAGGGAACCCATGGTGAGCTGCTTAAAACCTCCCCAACAAAGTCCGCCAGTAACAGGGGAAGCCACTAGTTCAGGTACAGGGCCAGGATCAAAGGTTAAATGTTTTAAATGTCACTAGTTGGGCCATATAGCATATAGATGTCCATGGAGGCAAGGTGGGGAGCAAAAGGTGGGAGTACCAGCAACTGAAGATAACAGAATGCCAGTGGTAACTTGTATGGATACAACAGGTGTACCAAATACCACCAGAGTTTGTATCCTATCTTGGGAGATGGAAAACAGGCCACTGCCAAGAGAGACACCGCTTCTGATATAACCATTGTGAAGCCTGCAGTGGCTAAAGAGGAGCAGTAGTTGCTTGGACAGTCTATGCCAGTCAGAGCTCTAGGAGGGAATCCCACTCTAAATGCCTTCAGCCAGGGTTCACCTTGACTGGAAGAGTGGAAAAGGAAGCAAGTAAGTAGGCTTGTTTGAGGATATCCCTGCAGATGTCTTAATAGGAAATGATTTAATAATGCTGACACACAGTCAGGCTTGGAGACAGGCATGTGGGTCTGGTAGCCTGAGGGACACACAGGCAGACTGCATCCCTGCAGCCAGGACCGGTGATGTGGCTAGTTCAGGGAGGGAACTACCCTGTAGCAGTGAGTCTGCGGATGAGCCACAGCTTCTGGTAGGTGCTGATGTTAACCTGGACATGGTAATTGTAAGGGCAGAGGTGAGTGGTAGTACTCAGGCTGACAGTGAAGCACTGCTGTCAGAGGATACCAGACTTTCTGTGGAAGGGGAGCTGGCAAAAATCACAAAGATAGAGCTGAGACAGGCTCAGCTCTCTGACCCTACATTACAAGGAAAAGGGGAGTCTGTATACTGGAGCAAAGGATTACTGTACAGGGATTATACCCCTGAGGGAGGGCTAGAAGGTGAGGTAATATAGCATTACCAAATGCTATATTACCAAATGCTGTATTACTGTACAGGGATTAGACCCCTGAGAGAGGGCTAGAAGGTGAGGTAATATAGCATTTGGCAATGCCCAGAGCCTACCGCCTGGCACTTCTATACCTAGGACATGACATTCCTTTTATTTATTTATTTTATTTTACATTTGTTTACTGGAAAGGTCTGACTGGACATAGCTGCCCGTTTTCAGCAGAGGCCCAAGGAGAAAAGCTCCAAAACATTTTGTAATATACAACACATAAGATGTTTACATAAGCATAGTTGTTTAGACATACAATTAGAAAATATAATAGGTAATAAATAATTGCATAAACATACATTTAGTTTGGTAGAGGCAATACTGGAATTGTAATAAAGAGAAAAAGAGAAAAAAAACAAAGAACTACTAAACAGTTTGTCTATGAGGAGGTATTAACAAGTACATATTAGGATCAATAACATAATAAGGGAAAGTTCTTCAACTTAATGTAGGGCAGAGATAGTAATTTATGATCAATGATAGGCGAGAGGGGAGTATGCGGTTGTGAGTAGGTATCTAAAGTGAGGTTATATATAGTGCATCTGTGCGAGTTTTCAAGAAGATGTTAGATAAAGGGTAAGGGAAAGGCATTCAAATATGTCAGACGTGCTAGATAGCTGCATAACCAACAGTCATTTAGGTGGGAACTAAGCTGTTTAACGAAGAAGGTTTTGCTAGATAGAGCCCTGATTTTCACTGGTAGGGAGTTCCAAGTCTTGGCAAGGT
This sequence comes from Protopterus annectens, assembly GCF_019279795.1. Lineage (NCBI taxonomy): Eukaryota > Metazoa > Chordata > Ceratodontiformes > Protopteridae > Protopterus > Protopterus annectens. The sequence goes on along the minus strand of NC_056730.1, from coordinate 1,067,284,486 downwards.
TACTAGAATACAGGGAGCCACCAGAGCTGTAATGGTTTTTGGAGACTGCAATTAGAGCCTTGTTAGTGTATCTCATCTCTTAGTTATTTTCAGGTTAAAAGGGCATAAAGCATACAGAGAGACATATTATACAAAATGTTTATTGGCCTGGGATTGCCAAGCATGAACCAGGTACTGCAGGACATGTGAGCAGTGCCAAAAAGTATGCAAGGCAGGATACAAGGTCAAAGCTACTTTGATGCCTTTGCCTGTAATTAAGGAGGCATTCCAAAGGATAGCTGTGGATATTGTGGAGCCTCTGTGTACCCCTAGTTCCACAAGGAAGAAGTATTTCCCAGTGGTAGTAGATTATGCTAGTAGATACCCTCAGGTAGTGGCTTTGTCCTCCATTGAGGCAGAGAAGGTGGCAAATGCTCTGCTAGAGATTTTCAGCAGGATAGGTTTCCGGAGAGAAATACTGACTGACAGAGGGGGCAATTTCACATCAGACCTGCTGGCTTGTCTGTGGGAGCACTGTGGGGAGAAGCACCTAAAGAGATCCCCCTACCATCCTCAGACCAATGGTCATGTGGAGAGATTTGATGCCTTTGCCTGTAATTAAGGAGGCATTCCAAAGGATAGCTGTGGATATTGTGGAGCCTCTGTGTACCCCTAGTTCCACAAGGAAGAAGTATTTCCCAGTGGTAGTAGATTATGCTAGTAGATACCCTCAGGTGGTGGCTTTGTCCTCCATTGAGGCAGAGAAGGTGGCAAATGCTCTGCTAGAGATTTTCAGCAGGATAGGTTTCCTGAGAGAAATACTGACTGACAGAGGGGGCAATTTCACATCAGACCTGCTGGCTTGTCTGTGGGAGCACTGTGGGGAGAAGCACCTAAAGAGATCCCCCTACCATCCTCAGACCAATGGTCATGTGGAGAGATTAAACTCTACACTAAAGACCATGCTACAGGCATTTGCATATAAGTTCCAGAGAGAGTGGGACAAATATTTGCCCCATTTGTTGTTTGCTTACAGAGAAGCATCCCAAGAATCCACAGGTGTTTCACCCTTTGAGTTCCTGTATGGGCATAGGGTGAGAGTCCTCTAGATTTGGTTCATGATGACAGGGAGAGTGAGTGTGAATCCCACAAGGAGTCTGTTGTGCCATATGTCCTAAACCTCAAAAAAAGACTCAGGGAGCTCTTGGGCTTGGTCCAGGAGAACGTGACAGGAGCCCAACAGCAGAAAAAGGTCTGGTATGACAGGAATGCTCACATTAGAAAGTATGCTGTAGGACAGCAAGTGATGGTTCTCATTCCTGTCAGACACAACAAGCTGCAGGCAGCTTGGGAGGGACCCTTCAAAGTAGTTAGGAAGGTCATTGATGTTAATTACATGGTAGAACTGCTAGCCAGGAGGCATGAGCACAGACTGTACCATATTAACATGATGACACCTTACCATGAAAGGTAGGCCCTTGTGCTACGTATTTGCAGTAGGAGGCAGGAGGAGCCTGATGGGGATCTATAACTACAGCAAGCCAGCCAGCAAAATCCCAAGTTACTATGGTTAAGCCTATTGCTGCAGCCATATGATATGACAGTGCAGCACTGTAGTGTTGTCAGTAATGCCACGGCTGATAGAATCTCAAGACAGGGAATGAGGTAACATATTCCCAGATAGGCTTATTTCTCTCAAGCTATGTTTCTCAAGGGTCACTTGAAAAACTATCTTGAGTGTTCGAAGGGTGGAGAGATGTGATGATAAGGGCTACTGCCAACATATCCAGCTGGAGTTCTGTAAAGATTGATAGGTACTGTGAATATCAAACTCTGTTATACAGGATGCATGTATAACAAATTCATTAGAACTTTATGGCATTTGGATATCAAACTGATTTTCACAAATGCTTATGTTACAAATGTATTAGAACTGTATGGCATTTGAAAATCAAAATGTGTTTATAAAGTTGCTAGTGTTAAAAGATGTATCAACAGTGGGGCCTACAGGACAGAGAAGGAAGATATATGTGAGACTGTATGTATGTATATATGTTAGCAAAGGAGACTGGAAGAGAAGCGGTTAAACTCAGTCCAGTTAGTTTTGGAAAATCCTTGAAATTAAATTAGCTGTTATGGCAAAAAACCTCTGTGCTGAATAGGGCCGGAGACAGTGGGCCTGGAAGAAGCCTTTGTTCTTTAGCCCAGTAAAAAGAGGGGAAGCCTCAGGCACTGTCATAAACAATTAGCTGTGTATTGTAGCTGTCTATGCTAAATTCCCATCTCAACTTCAAAGGGGAACAGTGTGAGAATCTAGAGTAAGGGGACCAGATGAGGTCATTCTGCAAGCCATCTTGGATATTATATTTTACAGGGAGTAATCACTGAGGGGGGGGGCCTGACTAGAAAGACCGCTCAGGTATTTTCTTGTGCCTCTATCTATAATGTAAGTTATTAGGGAAAAGTAATTCTCCTAGGTTCAGTCAGGAATATAGTGAAGTTTAGTTTAGATATTATTTTTCTTTATTTGCACGAGTCTGTCCATCAATGTTCTTTTCAATATTTCCTGTGATTTAGACACTGTGGTTTACTCTGAATATATATTCAGTATTTTCATGCTCTTTTATTATTTATTATTAAATATATTTAAATTTTGATTGTGGTTAGTCCTTGTAGAAAGCATTTAGCCAATGAGAGTGCTTTTATTTGGTGACACTGTGTGGGCCATTCCTGCCTATCTGTCTTAGTTCAACTCGTACTATTTGTATTTGCATTAATTTTACCCAGTATAATTGGACACCCCTTTGTTAAGGGCCTTAGAGTAGCTTATTGAGGAGTGTCTGGTGGCAGCATTAAATATATTTTACTGTGGGCAGAAGGAAGCACAGGAGGTAAATGTGTACCAGCCTTTCCCAGGTGTGTGTGTGTGTGTGTGTGTGTGTGTGTGTGTGTGTGTGTGTGTGTGTGTGTGTGTGTGTGTGTGTGTGTGTGTGTGTGTGTGTGTGTCTCAGCTATGTGGGGCAGGCACACAAAGCAATGGGTTTACAGAAAAGGTGCTGGAGGTCTTGGCTTGGACAATCTGCTGATGACCTAACCCTACAGTTGTACCAGTGGGGAGTCTTATTAGGGACCTGGAGGGAGACAGATATAGTGAAATCCAGACCATGGGCTGAGTGTGTTCCCTGTGTGATCTTAAGAAAAATTGTACTAGATGCAGAGAGGTCTGCATCTGGAAATACTGAGTATATCCATTTGTATTCCAAGTGCACTTCCCTCTCCAGTGTCATTGGGGAGGATTCCAGCTCCTTGATTACTGGCCCAGCATGGGAACATCACATACTAGTTGCCAGTGGTGGGACCATTGCATGCTCACATATTGATGAAGATCGATGGGATAGGAATTGAACTCTTGTAGCCTATAAGCAGTTGTCACTAAAAAAGGTGTACTCTCAAGAAGCCACCAAGTAAACATTCCGAGTTTCATATCACAATAGTTTTATTTATAGTTTTAGGTAATGGATGAGCTTGGAGCTCGGAGCTGATGCTTGAAAAGTTTTGCCAGCTCAGATCTGTATAGCCATATAGCCATATTTCTTTTTGTTAGCTTATTTAGTCAGGGACAGCAGGCAAGAATGTCAGCAGAGGATTATGGCAAGCTGACAAGGAACTCGTTGGCTGAGATGTACCAAGCCAAAGGACTGGTGCATGCCAACTTAACAAAAGGGAAAATGATTGCAGCCTTAATCACAGCTGCAGCACGGACCAGCAACCAGGAAGACAACCAGTCTGGCATTTGGGATGTACATCTCTCAGAAACAGGACACTTCAATTTTTCCTCAAAGGACTTAAAAATCCATCTGGAATTAAAGAGACTTGAACTTGAGGCCAAGCATTTGAAACTAGAATTGTCAGGGAGACTACGGCATTTGGACGCCTTAGAAAATGAGATGCAGAGGCAACATGAAAAGGAATTGCTGACTCTTCACCAAGCATCATGGAGGTAATGGGGAAGGGAGTAACCTTACCCAAGAAGCAACAAAGATCAGTAAACTTCTTCCTCAGTCCCAAGAAGGTGATAATTTTGATAGTTTTATTCATATATTTGAAAGAGTTTGCAAGCAGTATAATGTTGCCCTTGAGCTCTGGGTACAGTTCCTCACCCACATAAGCAATGGTAAAGCTATAACTGCTATTTGTAAATTGTCTGATACTGATTGCTTAAACTATGCTACAGTTAAAAAATGTTTATTGGAATGTTTTATGTTAACACCTGAAGCTAACAGAAAAAGGTTTTGTGAGCATAGACACAAGGCAGATAAAAGTGTTTATGATTATATTGCTGAGTGAAGCACTTATTTTCATAGGTGGGTGAGTGGGTGTCAGGTCAGAACTTTTCAAGGGTTGACAGATTTTTTTTTGAGGGAACAAGCCCTTAAAACTTTGCCTGAGGACATGAGAACCTGATTGGCAGATAGGGAATGCAACTCTGCAGGTGAGCTGGGAGAAAAGGTGGATCTCTACTTAGGAAGCAGTGCATCACTGCACAGGAAATGGATACCCAGTATTGCACATGGATATAAGGGAACCCATGGTGGGCAGCCTAAACCTCCCCAAGAAAGTCCGCCAGTAACAGGGAAAGTCACTAGTTCAGGTACATGACCAGGATCAAGGGTTAAATGTTTTAAATGTCACTAGTGGGGCCATGTAGCATATAGATGTCCATGGAGGCAAGGTGGGGAGCAAAAGGTGGGGGTGCCATCAAGTGGGAATAACAGAATGCCAGTGATAAGTTATCTGGAGACAACAGGGGTACCGAACTACCACTAGATCTTCTATCCTAACTTGGTGGATGGAAAACAGGCCATTGCCAAAAGAGACAGCCTCCGATATAACTATTGTGAAGCCTGCAGTGGTTAAAGAGGAGCTGTACTTGCTTCGGCAGTCCACTCCAGTCAGAGGTTTAGGAGGCATCCCATGCCATTGGCCAGGGTTAAACTTGACTGGGAGGGTGGAAAAGGAAGCAAGCAAGTAGGCATGTCTGAGGATATCCCTGCAGATGCCTTGATAGGGAAAGATTTTGATAATTCAGTACCTTGTGTGCATGCAGTAACATGCAGTCAGGCATGTGCCATGTGGATCTGGTAGCCTTGGGGAGAGTCAGACAGACCACATCCCTGAAGCCAGGACTGGTGATGTAGCTTGTTCCGGGAGGGAGCTACCCTGTAACAGTGAAACTGAGGATGATGCTGGTAGGTACTGATATTCCCTTGGACAGGGTGAGAGCAATGGCACAGGTGAGTGGTTGTGACCCAGGCTGACAGTGAGACAACACTGTCAGAAGATACCAGACTTCTTGTTGAAGGTGAGCTGGGAAAAGTCACAAAGATAGAGTTGAGGCAGGTTCAGTTGTCTAACCCTACATTACATTGACTGAGGGAAATAGCTAGGGAGGTGCCTTATTCTGAAGGAAATGGGGAGTCTGTATACTGGAACAAAGGTTTACTGTATAGAACTTGGGTCCCTGTGAGAGGGCTAGAAGGTAAGGTAATACAGCAGTTGGTATTGCCCTGATCCTACCATCTGGCACTTTTAGCCATAGCCCATGACATTCCTTTTGCAGGTCATATGTGCATAAAGTGTACCAAGAGACATATTATGCAGAAATTTTATTGGCCTGCAATTGCCAGGGATGAACTGGGTACTGCAGGACCTGTAAGCAGTGCCAAAAAGTAGGCAAGGCAGGATACAAGGTCAAAGCTCTTTTGATGCCATTGTCTGTGATTGAGGAGGCATTTTCAGAGGATATCTGTGGATATTGTGGAGCCTCTGTGTACCCCTAGTTCCACAGGGAAGGAGTATATCCCAGTGGTAGAAGATTATGCTTTAGACACCCAGAAGTGGTGGCTCTGTCCTCTATCAAGTCAGAGAAGGTGGCAAATGCTTTGCTAGACATTTTCAGTGTGGTAGGTTTCCTGAGATAAATAACAGACTGACAGAGGTGCCAATTTCATTTCAGACCTGCTGGCTTGTCTGTAGGAGAGCTCTGGGATGAAACACCTAAAGACAAACCCTACCATCCCCAGACTAATGGTCTTTTGGTGAAAGGTTAAACTCTACACTAAAGACCATGCTACAGGCATTTACAGACCAGTTCAAGAGAGAGTGGGACAAATATTTGCTCCATATTTTGTTTGCTTAAAAAAGAGGCACCCCAAGAATCCACAGGTTTTTCACCCTTTGAGTTCCTCTATGGGCATAGAGTGAGGGGACCTCTAGATTTGATTTGTGATGAGTGGGAGATTGAGTGTGAATCCCACAAGGAGTCTGTTGTGGCATATGTCCTAAACCTCAGGACAAGGCTCAGAGAACTCATGTACTCATCCCAGGAGAACCTGACAAGAGTCCAACAGCAGAAAAAGGTCTGGTATGACAGGAATGCTCAAGCTAGAGAGTATGCTGTAGGACAGCAGGTGATAGTTCTCATTCCTGTCAGACACAGTAAGCTTCGGGCAGCTTGGGAGGGACCCTTTATTTATTTTATTTATTTGTTTTTTTGCAGCTGTTTAACCAGGATAGTCCATTGGGCCAATAAGAACCTATTTTCAATGGAGTCCTTAGGAGAAAGCTCCAACACAAAGATAAACAGCAGTTTACAAATTAAATCTTTTGTGGTTATAAGACAAAACAAAAATTACAGCAGTTACAATAAAATGAATAGGTTACATTTAGCAGAAAACAAACAAGACATTTCTTTAGTAAATATAAAGTTTTGTGAAATGGAAAAGTACAATTTTAGAATGATAAGAAGTTATTTACAATTGGCTAAGTACTTGCTAGGTGTAAGTATAAAGTTGGTGTCTGGAATAAATGAGATAGTTGCCAGTAGGAAGTGGAGAATAGGCTGTGAGGGATGGGAGCAGGAGCATTCCCATGTGGATGTTAGATGTGAGTGAAGTGATTTTTTAAAGGAAGGAAGGTTAGTGGTGGTACGGATGGAGGGAGGGAGTTCCATATGCATGCCAGGGCAAAGGACAGGAGTTTTTGTCCTGGGGAGCGAATGGGTTTGTACAATTCTATTAGGTTTTGGTTTCTAGATCTTAGTAGTCTTTCTGAGTGGTGCATTTTAAAGGTAGAGGAAAGGAAATGACAGAGGGAGGGGTGAAAAATGAGTTTATGAGCATGAGTAAGCTGAGTATAGGAGAGATAGTTAGGAAGCTCTAGCCAGTTTAGTTTGTGGAGAGATGTGCAGTGATGGGTTGATAATTTTTGGCTAGAGGCAAATTTTGCAATTTTATTATAACAAGAGGATGGTTTTGCCTTGAGAGATGATTGTAGGTTTGTTAGGAGAGGGGCACCATAAAGGAGGGAAGGGATAAGAAATGTAGTTGAGAGAGTGAGCTTAGTAGAAATAGTGAGATAGCGATTGTGTCGGTAGAACATGCCAAGTTTTTGGTGGGTTTTCTTTATGTTTAGTTGTAGGTGGGAATTGAATTTAAGCTGGTCATTGATTTGGACTCCTAGTAGCTTGGTTTCAGATACCAGTTTAAGAGGTGTGGTATTATGGCTGGTGATGGAGAATAGGTTTCTGTCAGTGGTGCTGGGTTTAGAGGGGGTAAATACCATAAGTTTAGTTTTTGACACATTGAGTGCTAAATGATTGTCTTTCATCCACTGTTCTGTGGTAGAGAAGGCATCTTGAGACAGCTTTAAGAGAGTGAGGATGGATGTAGCAGCACAGATAATAGGTGAATCATCTGCATATTGAATAAGGTTGGTGTAAGGGATTGAGCTGTAGAAATCATTAATGAATATATTGAAGAGGAGAGGACCCAGTATGGAACCCTGGGGGACACCAGTGGGGGTGTTAAGGAAAGAAGAGATGACTTTTTTCCACTTAACAGCTTTCTGCCTGTTAGAGAGGTAGCTGGTGAACCAGTTAAGAGAGGAAGGGGATAGGTTTAGGTTGGATAGTTTAATAAGGAGAATGTTGTGAGAGATAGTGTCGAAGGCCTTAGAAAGGTCAGGTAAGAGGGTAGATACAGTAAAACCAGAATCCCTGGCTTTATTCACAGTTTCCAGGAAGGATAGGAGGGCAGTCATAGTACTGTGACTGGGTCTGAATCCATGTTGAGTGGGAGTTAATAAGTTGTTGTCTAAAAGAAAGGGAAGGAGTTGAAGATGGATACATTTTTCTAGGAGTTTCGAGAGGGGAGAGAGCATGGCGATGGGACGGAAGTTAGTAATATTGTTATTATTGCCTCCTTTGTGCAGGGGAATGATGAAAGCCTTTTTCCAGAGTTGGGGTACAAGACCTTGATTAGGATGCTGATAGGGAAGGCAATGGCATTGGCAGCTATGCTGAGGAAAGATGAGGGAATGTTATCGGGGGCATTGGTGCATGGTTTTAGCTTTTGCAGGAGTTTTTTATGGTAGAAGTAGGAATGAGTTTTATGGAGAAAGGTGGGGGTTGAGAGGATGGCAGATGAGGAGACTAGAGGTGAGGGGGGTGATAAGAGAGGAGATACAGCAGTAGGGGGTAAAGTGTTGTTAGAGAAGGATGAGGTTAGTTTGGAAATAGAGTCTATGAAAAAAGAGTTGAATTGGGTGGCCAGATCTATATCTAGTGCATGTGGGTCAGGGCTTGGATTTTCAGTTGTGCCGGCTATTAGGAGGGTAGTTATACCTTTCCGGAATTTTTGTGGATTGGTTTTGTAGTTGTTTTGAAGTAAGGAGAAGTAATTCCAACGGTCTGCTGTGATAAGTTTTTGACTCTGTTGCGAAGTGTTTTGAACTCATTAAGGGTGGTGGGAGTTTTGTTTCTTAGGTAACTTGCCCAGGCTTTGTCTCTAAGGTGCATGGCAGTTAGTGTGTTTTTTGTTAGCGAGGAAATTATTTTGTTTCTTATTCTTTTGGTTTTTATGGGGGCATAACAATCTAGCAGTTTTAGGAAAGTTGTATTAAAGTGTGCAACAGCATTATCCAGAGGTAGAGATTTTAGCGGGTTCCAGTTAAGAGATTTTAGGGAGTCAGAGAAGGCTTTTGGGTTGAAGTTCTTTAGGTAGCAAGTGGTGATGTAATTATGAATTACTTGTAAGGGAGAAGGAAGATGCCTGGCAAAGATGAGAAAGTGATCACTGAGGGAATCAGGAAGAGTTCCACTGTCAGGGTAGTAGTGGGTGTGAGAGACTAAGATCCAGTCTAGGGTGCTACCACTGGAGAAGTCTTTAGAGGGCCTGGTAGTGGAGTTGATGAGCTGAGAGTAATTATATAGGTTGATATTTAGGGTGTGTGTAGGGGACTGAATGGAGGATCAATTAATGTTTGTGTCTCCCATGATAATAGTTTAATTACTGATATTGGTAGAAAGCCAAGAGAGGATATCTTCAAGTACTGAGGTATTGTCTCCAGGGGAAATGTAAAGGGAGGTTATGCATATATGTTTGTGTTTATTTAACTGAAATAGAGCTAGTATTAGTTCAGCATAGGTGAAGTGGGGAATGGGTTTATTATAGGGAGTAATGGATAGGGAGGATGAATAGAGTAGAGCTACTCCACCACCCTTTTTGTGGGCTCTGTCGTTTCTGATGATGGAATAGTTATGTGGTAGTAATTTAGTATCTTTTATATGAAGTTTTAACCAGGTTTCAGAGATAGCTAAGATGTCAGGTTTGTTATGGAGGAACCAGGCATGTAGGTTGGGAATTTTGTTAGCTATACATTGGGCATTTAGAGAAGCTAGTAGGATGGATTTAGATGTAAAGGAAGGGGTGTTTGGGCCGGGGTTAGGGTGTATATCTCCAGACAGAAGTATGGTTGTTAGATTTTGGATTAAGCTAAAGAGGTGTTTGGATTGCTTTGTTTCTATGTTGTGTATTATTAGATTTGTGAGGGATTTGGAGGTTAAAGGGGGGCAAGAGATTTTGTATGGAGTGATTAGTTTGTGATGAAAAAATAGATGGTTGTTAATGGTATATGGGCTAGGGGATATTGAGATAAATGAGTGTAAGTGTGTTGTGTGGAGTGAGGTGGTTATATGAAGGATTGGTGAGTGAGTTATGGTGCTGGGCTGGGTAAGGTAGTGTATGTAAGTGAGATTCAGAAGAAGTCATTGTTGAACTGAGAAAGAGGTATGTTTTGTAGGCATGGTGTTGAGAAAGGTATAGGAGTAGGAACTGGATTGTTAAAAAGGAAGAGATCGATGGGGTGATATATGGTGAATTGGGGGAGGGAGGAGGAAGATGATTGTGGTGTGATGAGTGGAGTTTAATAGGTAGAGAGGAAGTAGGAGTGGTTAGGTGAGTATAAGTTTAGATGTGTTGGGGGTTGGTGGGAAGTGGGGGAAGGGTAGGGGAGCGGAGTGAGCCCGCAGGGTGAATGGAGCAGGTAGAGCTAAGGAGAAGGAAGCTGAGAAAACAATCAGTTTTGTGGGAAAGAGCCCAAGGGCTAGAAAGTTATCTCTGAGAGGAGGGAATTTGTGTTAAAAATCTAAACAGTGAAGCTTTGTCACTCTTTAAGTACTGTAATTACAGAAGATGACTTAGCTTTGGGATGTCCTTAACACTATCAGAGTTTGAGCAGGGCAAATGACATTTGCGAGTAGACTTGGGACATGCTAGACAGGTTAAGATGCATCTTTACAGTTAAACTAACTTTATGCTAGGAAGACCAGGTAGGTATTCAGTTGGGGAGTGTTGGCTTACTTTAAGTAGGAAATGCAGAGAATAAACACTGGATGCTGAAAATTATCTGGAAAGCAGAATTATCACAGCATTTTCATGAATCACAGTACGGGCATTAGAATTAACATAGCATTTCCGTAATTCACGGTGAGGGAATTAGAAGGGATAATACTGCTGCCTAGTGGCTGAGAATAAAAAGTGGCGTCAAGGAATAATCCAAGGAGAAATAAATAAATAAATACCAAGCGAGGGAGTGAAGACAAAGCGGGGGATAATGAGGAACTTTAGACGGTAGCAGGCCACTGGCAGACATGAGGATGAACCCTTTCCTGGAACAATGTATCACAGAAATAACTTTTCAAAGAGAAAGTAGCACCAAGTCAACTACATACATTCAACAATCCTTGGGGGAGGCGCTGTATTGTGTTACAGGATGGTATTGTGCTCCAAAACATGTTGTTACTTCAAGGGCAGGGTGGTCCATGAGGCAGGTAGCAGTACTAGGAGAGGATAACATGCACAAAGACACAGATAGCAAGATTCAGCAATCCTTGGGGGAGGTGCTGTATTGTGTTACAGGTCGGTATTGTGCTCCAAAACTTGTTGTTACTTCAAGGGCAGGGTGGTCTGTGAGGCAGGTAGCAGTACTAGGAGAGGATAACACGCACACAGACACAGATAGAGTATTGAAAATGTACAATGTGCAGTAGGTGAAGGTACATGCCTGCGAGCGAAGCCAGCAGCTTGCGGGATGACCAGTCAGGAAGGCTGGGAGTAGTTAGGAAGGCTTCAAAGTAGTTAGGAAGGTTGTTGATGTTACTTACATGGTAGAACTGTTAGACAAGAGGCAGTATCACAGACTGTGCCAAGTTAACGTGATGACACCTTACCATGACAGGGAGGCCATTGTGCTACGTATTTGCAGTAAGAGGCAGAAGTAGTCTGAGGGGGATCTATGGCTACAGCAAGCCAGCCATCAAAATCTCAAGTTACTATGGTGGAGCCTAAGGTTGCAGGCATATGATATGACAGTGCAGCACTGTAGTGAGGTCAGCAATGCCAAGGCAGATGGAATCTTAAGGCATGGAATGGTGTAACATATTCCCAGATAGGCTTATTTCTCTCTAGCTATGTTTGTCAAGAGTCACTTGAAAAACTAGCTTAAGTTTTCAAAGGATGGAAAGATGTGATGATATGGGCTAGTGCCAGCATAGCTAGCTGGAGTTCTGTAAGGAATGATATGTCCTTTGAATAGCAAACTGAGTTGTAATAATGTATTAGAACTGTATGACATTTGACTATCAAACTCATTTGCACATATACTTATGTTGCAAATATATTAGAACTATATAGCATTTGAAAATCAAAATGTATTTATAAAGTTGACAGTGTTAAAAATTTGTCAACAGTGGGGCCTACTGGACAGAGAAGGAATATACATGTGTGATTGTATGTATGCATGTTATTAAAGGAGACTGGAAGAGGTGCAGTTAACCTCATTCCAGTTACTTTTACAGAATCCTTGAAAGTAAATTAGCTGTTAAGCAATAAACACAGCACCACACTGTGCTGAATAGGACTGGAGACATTGGGTCTGGAAGAAGCCTTTGTTCATTAGCTCAGTAAAAAAGAGGGTAATCCCCGGGTACTGCCCTAAACAGATGTGTATTGTAGCCATCTATGCTAAATTCTTGTTTCAGCTTCAAATGGGAATAGTGTGAGAACCTAGAGTCAAGTGATCAGATGAGGTCATTCTGCAAGTAATCTTGGATATTATATTTTACAGGGAGTAATCTCTGAGGAGGGAGGAAAGACTCCTTATGTATTTCATTGTGCCTCGCTCTATCAAGTAAGCTATTAGGGAATAGTAATTCTCCTGGATTCAGTCAGGAATATAGTGAAGCTTAGTTTAGACATTGTTTTTCTTTATTTGCTTAAGTCTGTCCATCAATGTTCTTTTCAATATTTCCTGTGATTTGAACTGTATGGTTTACTGTGAATATATATTCGGTATTTCCATGCCCTTTTTAATAAATATATTGAAAGGTTTTATTGTGGCTGGTCCTTGTAGACAGTATTTAACCTTTGAAAGTGCTTAAATTTATTTGGTGACACTGTGTGGGCCACTTCTGAAGGCCTGGCTGTTTTGGTAAACTATTATCATTTGTATTAGTGTTAATATTACACAGTATACTTGGACACCCCTTTGTTAAGGGCCTTAGAGTAGCTGATTGCGGACTGTCTGGTGGCAGTGATAACTACCTTATACTGTGGGCAGAAGGGGGCACAGCAGGTAAATCTGTGCCAGACTTTCCCTGGTGTGTGTGTGTGTGTGTGTGTGTGTGTGTGTGTGTGTGTGTGTGTGTGTGTGTGTGTGTGAGTGTGTGTGTGTGTGTGTGTGTGTGAAAAATGAAATCTTAGTGTGTGTGTCAGCTACTTAGGGCAGGGACACAAAGCACTGGGTTTACAGAGAGGGTGCTGGAGGACTTGGCTTGAACACTTGGCTGAGGACCTAACCCTACAGCTGTACCAGTGGGGAGTCTTACTGGGGACCTGGAAGGAGACAGATATAGAGAAATCCAGACCCTGGGCTGAGTGTGTTCCCTGTGTGCTTTAAGGGAAATTGTGCTTGATGCAGAGAGGTCTGCATCTGGAAATGCTGAGTGTATCCATTTGTATTCCAAGTGCACATCCCTCTCTAGTGTCAGTGGTGAGTATTCAGGCTCCTTGATTACTGGCCCAGCCTGGGGACATCACAGTGTGCTTAATTCCTGCCCAGATTTGCTGAAAATCAGTATTTAGATGTTAAGCTATTCAATATCACTATATTTCCTGCTCACCATTTGCTTGTAAAATAAATAGTAGTGCATAGCTTATGCTGATGCATTTAGTTAAGAAAATCTAGTAAGTCAACACATTACAGTCCATCATAAAAGCAACTTGCACTAGTACTTATATATTAAACAAAAGCAATAAATAAATAAATATACCTTCCTGATATTAGCTAGGATAAATGCACTAATATTTCTTGGTGTTATTGCTTAAACAATGCTGCAAAGAAATAGATGCAGAAGAAATGCATCAGATTTGCTAACTTGTTGAATGACAGATACTTATTTTACTGAATTTCCTGTTGAATGGTATAGCTATTAGCCTTGCTTCATTAATTTCCAGATTTAAAAAGAACATTGTGTAGCTCATCATACACAAGTGATGCACAATGCAAGGCATAGCTATTCAAGACTGATTTATGTTTCATGCTGTTACACTCACAGCTCTGTGCCCACTTTCACAGAAGTGGCTAGCCCATTTGCTTGCCTACTGGGTAAAAGATGTTTAATTGCTGTGCATGCCTACTCAACCCAGTTACTCTGGTCCTGCTTCATTTATTTTATTGCATCAAAAGTAAATTGCAAACCTGACCACACTGTAAATTATTTGATTAGGTGACCTTAAAAGAAACCACGTAATGCATGTAATACTACCTCAATATGAAATCATAGTATATATTTTTCCCTATTGCTCACAGCTAGTAGGAAATAATATAAATATTAAGAAAAATATATCCATAATATGTCTGCATCTGCAAAAAATCAAAGTTTTTGTTGTATTTTGTCTATTTTCTACATTAAATTGCACTGTTAAAATTCTTGGTTAGTAAACTGTACAGGCCCAGAACTTGGCTACTTTAAGCACATAATATAGACCGAGGACACCTTAACAGGAAGAGACACTGTATTATTAAGTCTATATTTACTAGTTATGCATTATGATTACAGTCTGCATAAAAGAAAAATATGAGAATTATTTTAAATTCTTTCTTCCTGACTATACACTAATTTAGCATTTTTTTCCACATTGCTCATCTTACTAGCATTGTTTACAAAAAAATAAAACCTTTCCCCAATTGTATTTTTTGCCAATATTATATTTTGTTACTAAATTGCTCTGAGGTGATTTACTTTACATAATCATAAGTTGCAGATGCTTTTGCTATGGAGAATGCAAGCTGAGAGGAAGCATGCAGCCAGAAAAGTCAAATATCAGCAAGTAAAACAATTTGTATAAACTGTAGGAAATGCTTCAATGTTATAGTGTAATATTGCAGATATAAGAATTAGAATGAAGGCTGCTTAATTGCGGTCTGTATGCATTAATGCAGCATAAAAGACATCCGGTGATGAATTCATCTTTTGTGAACCTGGGCTAAGAAGCAGCAGATACAACTTTAATATTAAACAGCAGAAGGGAAACATGTTGCTAGATTTATATGCCTTTCTATCACATTGACAACACCTGACAGCAGAAAGAGTTAGCACCAGGTTCATTGCTATGCTGTGCAACGCAATGAAAACAAGAGGATAAAATCTTGCCTTGTGGCTACGAGATTACACATGCCTCACAAAACCCCAGCTGGAATAACAGCTTGTTTTTTTACATCTTTGCCTCTGTACTTGTATATTTTGGGCTACCCCTGATTTAAAGGTTATAGTTTTTATCCAGTTTGTTTTTCATGCCTGTCATGAGCAACTGCACTGCACCATGAGAACTGCAATTATATGCCTTGCACATCGTGCCTGTGTGGCTGCAATTCAGAGGTAAATATCTGTGAAAAGCCTTATTATCATCACAAGACTTCGCCCCACTTTCTGATGATGATCATGATGATGAATAGGAAGTGGAGTTGTGTTTCTGCCTTCCAATCCACATGAAAATGATGTTTTGACTGATCAGAGTGGTGAATATGACACAGGCTCATACAGAAATCTTTCAAGTGTAAGGGTTTTGCAGCACTGACAGCCATCCTTTGATTCTGTTACAGATTTTTCATACAATCTGTATAAATAGGAAGGACTGAACATTTCCAAGCTATTGCAGAATATTGATCAAAATGGTATGTCAGAATATTCTATCCTAATGATGCATGGGCTTTGTACAACTGATGGCAGGTGTGACAGTGTTTTTTTTATCTTTTCATCACTCTGTTTTTTTTCTTTTCTTTTTTCTTTTCTTTCCTCGCTTTCTTTTTTTTTTTTTTTTTGTTGCTGCTTTTCAAAATTGAGTTGCCATCAAGTTCTGAAAGCCCAGCCAAAAATTACACATTTTTTGTATCACAATAATGTACACAGATATTGCTTAATGGGTTCTTCATGCCTTCTGTGATGCATGTTGCTACATGCATTGCTTTAAATATCCTGATTAATACTTCTGTATATTTATATAATTTTACATGGCTTCTGGCCTGGTTGATGGCCAAAATGGATTAAAAGACAAGTCCACTTACATAGTACATAGGACCAATACTAGGCAAGTGATCACAGGGACCATACGATGCCTAGCCATATACACCTTTGAGTGGACTCACTTAAAGGTTTGTGCCTCCAACTTCAAGCACTTAATAATTCTCAGCTCAGAAATCAAGCAAGACTATACATAATAACCCTGGTGCAAGTGTGTGCCTACAGATCCAGTCATCAAAGGCAGCCTTAAATGTAGTCAAAGGAGTACTTTGCTTGACTAGTGGCAACTTTTTCCATAGTCTGGGAATACTTTGCATTATGAACCTAGCCCTCCAATGAATCTTACTTATTTTTTGGTGCAGATTTAGGTCCATAGTGCAGGTGTTTTTAGAGACAGTGGTTTCCTGAAGCAATAGAACATCTAATAGATTTGGGTCTTTCATAACTTGAAAAACAAGACAAAAGTCACCTTAGACCAGCTTGTAAGGTATTGAGTATAAGCAGGCTCATGCTAATCTATAAGGATATTTGAAGGATTTAAGACCTTTGATCTTCTTAGATAGATATCTTTAGAGCCTTTAAAGTTGGGAGACATGCTTGGATTTATACATACCAAAGGGGAAACTGTATTCCATGATGGATCTGAGAATGGGAAGAGTGTTGTTGTAAGAAGACGTCTTTGGATCTTGAAGATATTCCCTTGTAATTTAACTGGGTCTGATAAAAACATTTTCTCACTGTAATAGAAAGTGATTTAACAAAAGAAAGCTGTCCACATAAGTCCCCAAATCTCTTATGAAGAGGAGTACCATTTGTAACATACGAGGTGCAGCACACTTTTTTTTTGTCCAACTCTACTATGCTGCATTTTCTGCATTTAGCTTGAGATAATTGTTCATACACTGGGTATGTGCTTATTCCAGCCCTTGCTGGAGCTGTTTTGCATCAGTGGATGAGCAGATAACTGTGCCCAGTTTGCAGTCATCAGCAGACTTGGTTTACCACACTTCTGAGATATTGGCTTGGATGTCTGCAAAATAAATTACAAACAGGAAAAGGGCAAGTAGAGATTGCTGTGTTACCGCACTAAAAACATGTTTACATTTAGAGAGGGTACCGGCAACTTTCACAGTATCAGACTAGTTGGACAGCCAATTTGCAAATCAGTGGACAACACTGGGATTTGCATTAACTTTGTTTAATGTTTCAATGGTACCTCCATGGCAGATCATATCAAAAGCCTTGGCCAGGTGGAGATAAGTATCCTACACTAAGTGACCACTAACCATGGCTTCTGTAACCTTTTCAAAGAAGCTTACTAGGGTTCAGGAGAAAGGACCTGCCTTTCATAATACTGATTGGGATATAGTTGAGTTAAGTTGCCTCTGTCTGCATTAATGACTTCTGCTATGGTAATTACCAGGTTCTGTGGACATGCCATCCTTGTGTAAGTGAATGACAGAGGCTGTTCTCTAGTTAGCAGGTATAAGCCCTGTGAATAGGTTGAGGTAGTTTAAGTAGAGGCTTAGACAGTGCATACCTGCCATTGATAAGAAAGTAGCCTGGTATGTTGTTTTAGCCTTTATTGTTTTTTTAAGAAATGTTCCAAGGTGATTTCAAGAGAAACTAAATTTTCAGAGATACTGAGAGCAATAATGTGAGTAGGCGGTGTAAAATTAACACCAAATCTGTCTGCTGCTATATTGGTTAGGTCCTTGAGATTATAATATGTGATAATTTAGCAATAAATCATGACTGGGTGTGGGCACTATAAGATTTACCCACAGATGGTATGCTTTGATCACAAGAGTGAAACAAGAGTGATCAAACAAAGTGATCCATGGGTGTATTCTCCAATACCCACATACAGGATTGGATTACTGGTATTAAACAGTGGCATTACCTAAGAAAATAGACTTAACTTACTAAATATTATCATTGTATGAAACAACTTCAGTGCTCTTTCACCAGATTTTGGTAGTATGGGGCATCCAAAACATATACTAGTCATGCTCCACCTGTACTTGCCAATGACTGTATGTACATTGCGGTCTCTGTTGCTTTTTTTTAGACTAGAATTCGACAGAATATAAATGTTTGCATGACATTTTTGGTGTGTTCTTCATAAAAGATATCTTCCTGACAAATCATTGACTGAAATCACTAAATAATGACTGGCATTTGTGTTTCTCAGAAGGAGGAAGTTGAGCTGTACGGGTATTCTGTGCTGTTGATTGTATGGGTGCTACCGCATGGACCTCTATGAGATTTTTTAATACAGTGTATGATTGTATTTAATAAATAATGTGTTTCCAGTTTATGGAGGAGAGGACAGGGCAGCTATAACTAATTATATGATAGTTTCAGCTGCCCTAACTTGAGTTTGTTTTTTTACTTTGCAAAAAGAAAAAAAAAAGAAGATATGATAGCCATAGCTATTTCTTTTAATGGCTTCAGCTTGCCAAAGTTGTTCTTCTGTTTGCAGAGATAGTTTCAAATGAAATATTTATGTGTGACTTTACTGACTGACTGAAATTATCTGATTTACTAGAAAATCAGAAATTTCACCGGTAAGATGGTTAAGAGCTATGGTTACTGGCATTATGGCTGATCATACTGCTGATAACAGTACATTTCAGTTGTCCATAGTTTTACAGGATGTCCCTTTTTTTCTCATACTTTGCTCTGTCCCTATGAAAAATACTATCATGAAGTTTTTGAGTCCAACTGCTCTGCAATACCTTAATGACTAGACTTGTGTCTTTCAGGATTTTTTTTTTTTTTGATTTTACAATGGGTACACTGACTGAGCTGTCCTATTATCTATGTTTTTGAATACTAAAGATTACCCATTATTGGATAATGATTTACTATCAAAATGTCAAACGACACAACATATTTGAGTCACTTCATATGGTTGAATTTGTGAATGTCGTTTTTACCATTTGTTGAAAATGGTAAAAATGACATTCAACATTCAAACAAGTTTGACTGTTCCTTTAAAATCACTGTTCAAGTCAACAGCGATTTTACAGGAACCAGTTACTTCCTTGCTTTCAGTTTAATGAACTTGTAAGGTTGCAGCTGGCTGTTTTTGTCAATCACCTATGTGATTACGAGATTACTAAATCTGTGTGTCGTTCAATATTTTGATAGTAAACCTTGTATAATATTATGGATGAGCTCATTCTATTGTTGCATAGTATTCCTTAATTTCCTGATATGACTAAAGAAATATTTGTAACTTTCCTTTGGTATGTGAGTGACATTAAGCTCATAATCTGCTTTACATTCTGTAATAGTACACGTAAGGTACTTGCTAGCATGTTTTATTGTGGTTGTGAGGTAGTGGAATGAGGGTTTCTTTCAACTTTTCAATATTTTCCTTCTTTAGTTATATAATTAATTAAAACAGGAATTCCACCAGAGGGGATGCTTCTGAATTTACTATTATATTTAGGATGAACAGTTACTGTTTTTTTTTTCTGCAGTTGTTTAGGTGCTAAGCTATTGAATGTTGGAGGTGAGTTTGTCTGCCCTAACTGCTGGGTCAATTTGCAAGGGATTGTTGGGAATTTTGCATTGGTCTTCTATGAGATGAAGTAGGATTTTCCATGGAGAGGTTCCAAAAGATGCTCTCATTTAGTGGTGGGGTGGTACCACTAGGCCTGATAAAGAAGATGACTGAATTGTGGCCAGATTTAACCAGTTATGTAGACATGCAAGGTGGGGAACAGGTGGATGCTAGGTTGGTAAGGACAAGATCAAAGATTTTAGAGCCTTTAAAGAGTAGTTTTACAATTTATTCTAATGAATTGGTGTTACAAAAGTCTAGGAAACACTGAACATATCCATTTTTACAGGGGTAAGTGTACCAGTTAATGCTTGAGTAATTAAAGTCCCATAACCAAAAGGTATTTGGTTTGACATTAAACACCTTGATGGTGTTAAGATAATTTTTATTATTTTGAGGGACATTTATGGGGATCTATAGCTATCAATAAAGAAATAGTTGGATTTGTTAAGGGGATTTTGGATCTCCAAGTTAGGGTCATGGATAAATTGAAGTAGAGAGATACTGTTTCTGACAAATACAGGTAGTTTCCCACAGTTACACAAAGGCTTGAAGATGTGATAGGCACTAAGTCATGTTATAGAGGAAGTACTGTCATTGCAATGAAACCATGTTTCAGTGACTATATAAACTTTTATGTGGTCATGTTGCAAGAGGTCCTCATGTTCAGGCATCTTTCTATTTGTATTTACATTTCTAGTATTGGGTAATGCCACCATGATTTTGCCTGAATTTGAGTTAGAGATTTTTATGTAGGAATGTCAAGTAGGGGGACTCTGCCTAAAAAAACACATTGTGGGGGACAGAAAGGCTTTAGCCAGTATATGGAATCCCAGTTATGAGAGACGTAAGACATCTCTGGTGAAACAGTCTTATTTACCATCACATCCCATGTCGACACATACTGGATCCCCATAGAATGACAACTACTTAGACAATTGCTAAATCTAATTATCTTATCTTTTTTCTTGCCACTCTTGGAGTGTAGAGCCCATATGCCTTACTATAGAGTCACATATGACTAAAGTAGACTAAAGTATTTCTCTCTGTAGAAGAAGGCTTTATGTTCTTAGATCTGGTTTCCTGGTGACGTGGGTGAGCTGTATGGATTTGCAGTGTGTGCAAGTGGGAAAGGAGTAAGTGTTGTCTTGTGAACTGGAGGCTTGGATCTTTTAAAGGATGTTCTAGGAGGCTATGGCATTTTTTCTTTACAGCCGTAGTATACGTTATGAGCCTGGTAGTACATTGTGTTTGATGTGGTACTGTGGAGGTTTGATATATACTGATAGTGGTTGGATATGAAAGGTTTTGGTGATCTCTATGTTTCTGAAGCACTTACATCTCTTGCATGTTGTATTATTAATTGTTAGAAGCACTGTACAGTCGGTGAGAGTAAGTCAGTTAGTTGTGACACTGCTTTAGAACACTTAATGTGATTAGACTGGCAACAGATGGGGTGAGAACAGGCTGTTGAAGCATATTGTCAGGTGGTGAAAGATTAAGGCTGGTTGTATTACTTAAGGGCTGGAGGGAGACTACTATAATAGACCCTGAATGAAGTATTAAGTGTGATACTTTGAGAATTGGTTAGGTGGCTTATTTTGCAGCATTTAGTGAAAGATAGAATTAGGTTTGCCAAGAATGATGAATAGTGGTGGCTCTTCTATTGGCGGCTACCTGGTTACTACTTTTCTCATCACAGATACATGCAGCAAGGGATAAATGTCCCCTTCCTCCATCTCTCACCAGATGAAAAAGAACAGCACTGATCCCAAGCTGGTTCCTGAGAAGTGGGTTGCAGACTTGCCAGTAATCGATTGTCTTGTTCAAGATATTTGATGAGGTCAGTACACTTGTAGACTTCTGTTAGTATGTGTTAAGGATGGCATGTATAGCAAAAAAGCTGTACAACAGTTCAAAATTAAAACTGAAGAGATTTCCACTAAAACATCAACCGGACCAACCATGGAAATTCCACAGACTCTGTTCAATTACAGACAATAAATATATAAAACTCACTATTTAAATAAATAAATAAATAAATAGATTGCATGTCACTAGACTATTTTCACAGGAATTTAATGCAGTGTTCAATATGATATCCAGCCACCTCATCCAAATGCAAATACAGAGTAAAGTTTTCCAACAAATGAATTTTTATTGTGCACTAACATGTCAGGTTAGACAAGTGAGTCCTTTTTCTTTTTTTACTTTGTTGACCAGGTTAGTCCCACTAGGCCAATGGCATCTTTTCAGTGGATACGCAAGGTAGTATTCATACTAACTAGGAGAGATTTGGCCACGGCACCAGGGAACATCCCCTATTCTTTTGTGTACAGGGATTCTTTTCATTGTGGTGCTTCCTGTCTTCCATTCCAGGTGTGAAGGCTCCCTGGAGAAGCAAGAAGCCAGTGCAAGTAAGAATGGAGGTCCAAGATGGACATGTTGCTGTAGTGAATGCTGCTGAGTGTGGAGAAGGAGTCGAAAGTTAACAAGGCATGTGTAAGAGATATGGACAGATCAAAAGTAATAGAAAAGGCAGTCGAGCCTTTTAAGTTATTAAAGAAGTTAGAAGGATGTATAGAAGATTCAGAGAATCTATTCCAGTGTAACCTTTTTGAGTCAACATAAAACTATGCTGTTACAACCCTCCATTCTGGAGGGTTGCAGGATGATTATCTCAAGGAGATGATTGTGCAAAATGAACCAGAAAGTGAAGTGGCAGCATCTTGGGGTAACATTATGGACAGAATCCAGGAGAAGGAAGGGAAAGAAGCTGCACAGGGTAAAAAACCATATGCAATAATGTTGAAAGAATGCAAGAAACAAACAAGAGAGGGACAGGTAGGAAGACAGGTCATGAAGAAGAAGGTTGTTGTATGTTTCTGCAGTAAGGAAGAAAAAGAACTCAAAAGATATAAGGTATGGGACACAGTTATTGCAGCCTTGGGAATATCACCTAATGAGGTAAGAGCCTTTATTCACCTTAACTGACAGACTTTTTGTGACATTATAATTGAGACTGGGCAATATATGGAAAACTTTTTAGAGAGGTTTGAAAAAAGAAAGACTGTACTCCATGGAATTTTTATGTGGTACAGACTTAATAGAGAAACCAAAAAGAGAACTACTGTACAATTTCGAATGGAGGTGGATAAGGAAGCATTGAAAGACTGTTTAAAAACTGTATGCAAAGAAGTGATCAACACTACAAAAATGTATGATGACAGGGGCTTATGGACCGGAGGTGGGATTGTGGTATTATTTTGAAGATGGAAAAATATATTGTGCATATCCCAAGTATAACAACTTTTGAAGAAAATAGAAGTTGTATAAGATATATGGGACAGCCAAAACATTTTTTATGGAAACAGTGATCATTTAATAAGCAATTGTGAATAGATGATGTTTTGTTTTCGAAAGGTGGGACAGGAAGCAAAGAAATGTAAATTGATGTGTAAAGAATGTGGAAAAATAGGACATGATTTAGTTAATCGTGATGAACAACTACAAGCAGAGCAAAAAGAGCAGACACAGGAACATCTACATGATGTAATAGAAAATGATATACGTGAATATAAAAAAACAAAATATCATACAAGAAGAAAATAAAAACATGGAGCATAAAGAAAATGAGAATAATGAAGGTGAGGAATTAGTATTGGAAAAGTGAAGAGAAAGACAGTAACTGGAAGACTGTAAGAGCTAAAAGAAATTCAATTGGGGAAGCGTGAAGGATAGGAAAAGAAAATATAAAAAATGTGATTATGAATCGAAATAAAAAGATAAGGGGTAAGATGAAAATATAATACATTTGAAAGAACTTGAGAGTCTTATCACTAAATGTTAATAGTATAAAAATTAGGTCTATTAGAATGGAGTATGTTATGCATGTAATTATCCTAAGGGATACAACAATCTTAATGGAGGATGAAAGGAATTAGATGGAAAACTTGTGGGCTGGGAAAATTGTATGGAATATGTGAAAAGATAATATTCGGGGACTGCTGCATCATGTAATGAATCAGTTAAAATTTTAGATTATACTTTATTAAAGCTAGGCAGAATAACATTATTAGATATAAGAAGAATGTATACAGTATTATTGTAATTTATGTATGTTACTAAAAAAGGAAGAGAGGAAATGTTCAAAAAATCTAAAATTATGTGAGAGTAAATATGGACATAATATTATTAGTATGAGACTTCAATTGTGATATGAGGAAAAGAAAGAAGGAAGGGAATGATATTTAAACATTTTATGAAATAATAAAAAGTGGAACATTGTATATATGGGATAATATACACTGGACTTATAAAATAAATTAGAATAAAACAGAAATTGGTTATTTCATAATATCTGATACTTTGAAAATTATAAAAAGAGGAACAAAGGAAACAGGTTTCTCAGACCATTTGGCTGTATGGGTAGAAGTAAAAGAAAGGGAAGAATACATAAGGATAGATAAAGATATTAAAAGATTGAATGAAAAAGATTTAAATGAAAAAGAGAAGAAAGAATGTCATCAGTTATGGGAAGACCATGTAGAAATGAGAATATATTATAAAAATTGGACTGACTGGTGGTTAGGTTTTAAAGGGGAGTATAAAAAATGTTTTTTAGAATGTCAAGTGATGAAAAGAGAGAAAGAAAAGCAAAAATATAGGTTTTAAGTCAAACAGTATTCAGAGAAATATTAAGAATTAATAAAAATTCTTATTAAAAGGAGAAGGAAATCTATAAAATGAATCAAGAAAATATTAAAAAAATGTTATATAAGCAGAAATACATTTTATGAGGGAAAAAAGAAGTAGCTGTGTATCTGAGTAAAATGGTGAGAGAAAATGAAAGAGTAATAACAGAACTGAAAACCAATGAAGGGGAAAAATGAATACACAAATAGATATGTTTGAAGTAATAGAACACTGTATAAAATATAGTTAAAAGACAGAAATAAAAGAGAGACAGAAATGGGAGGTAATTCAGTTAAATAAAGAAGAAAATGAAATTATGGAAAAAAATATAAATATCGGAGAGTTTGATGAAATTTTAAAAGACTTGGACATGGAGAAGGCTACAGGACTAGATGAAACTGAGTATCATATGAAAAACTGGCAAAAAGTATATTTTGTAGAGATTTTGAATGAATGGTTAAAAAAGGGATAAATGGAAAAGAGATATGTATGGGGGCCATGAAATTCATATGGAAGAAGTAAGGCATTAGGAACTAGAGACCAATAGTATTAAACAATGCAGATTATAAAATATTTATGAGAATAATAGGGAAAAGATTAGGAGAAAAGCATGGATAGACTGTTGGAACCTATGATTTTTGGAAAAAAGGGAAAGGAAGTCAGGATTTATTATGGGTGTTGAGACACAATAGACAATATTATAAATAGAAAAGTGGAAATTAAAGTGTTGGTTGGAGATGTGAACAAAGCAGTCAATGGAATACCATATGAAGAACTATGGAGAATATTAAGAGATTATAATATAAGTGACAAAATAATAAAAGTTATAAGATCAGTACATAAGAATAATGTTTTTAAAATAATATTAAATGGATGGTTAAGTAAAGGGATGGTTAAGTAAAGAAATAAGAATGGAATGTGGGATAAGACAAGGTTATCCAGCAAGCAGCATATTATTTGTATGAGTTATGAATGTAATTTTAATGCAATGAGTTGAGAAATGAAAATAGCAAGATATAGGATAATAGAGGGGATTTATGTCCCAGTTTTTCAAAATTATGCAGATGATATAGTATTAATTACTAAAAATAAGAAATGGATGGAACAAGGAATTAGGAAATTAAGTACTTAAATATGCTTGGTCTAAATATTAATAAGGATAAAAGAGTTAGAAGGTGTTCACTTTAATCATTAATCACTTTAATGATGAAGAGGTAGAGGTAGATATTTTAGGAATAATGTTTGAGGTTAATATGAAAAAGGAAACACAGTGGGAAAGATTGATACAAAATATGGCAGAAATGTGCATATTTTGGAAGTCATATAGATTAACATATTAAAAAGGTTTGTTTAATAAATTATATATTCTGTTAGGTAAGCTTGCCTATTTGGCAAGAGTATATAGGATCCCACCTAAATATGAAAAGTAACTGCTACTGATTATATTTTCATTCATATGAGGATCAAGATCAAACACTGTAAGGAAAGGAATTTTGTATGTGCAAGAAGAAGAAGAAGAAGGATTCGGATTATTAAATCGTATTGTACATGCAGCTTCATTGAAACTGCATAACGTGCTGAAGGGATTGAAATAAGAAAACAGGAACAAAGTAAATGATATCATGAAAGTCAAATATACAGATGCTAGGAAAGATATGGGAAAAGATAAAAGCATAGTGCCAATAATGAGATTAGAGAATATCAAAATGAAATATTATTATGGAAATTGAACAGAAGAAGTGTGGAATCAAACAGAAAAGATTGGTATGAGAATGTAATGAGGGAATGTTATTATATTTATCCACGGAAAAATTAGATAATGAAAAAAAGAAATGCAATTAAAATAAGACTTAATTGAAGCAAAAATATATGAAGGCAAAGATTTTATGTGGAGGATAATAATAAGTAAACTGCCTGTCAAAGCAAATATGCCATATAAAGTAATTCAGGAAAGAGTATGTAACCATTGCGGAGAAACCAAGACAACTGAACATGTTTTCTTAAATTGTATAAGAGTGAGACAATTATAGGAAAATATGTGAAATTAATGTATTAAATGGTTCTAAAATTGTAACAAACATATGGATAAAATGAGATAAACTATAATGGTAAATCAATATTAACAGAAATTTTGAAAAAGATACATTTTTGGTTGTGGAAAAAATAGTGGGGGAAACAACTAAAATATTGGAAACATATGAAGTTATATGACATTGTAATGCAACATGTAAGTAATTGTAAATAATGTATATAATGTATATATTATATATTTTGTAAATAATGTGGATACTGTATATCAGCTGTTATATTCAATAAAGAACCACTACTCACTAGAACAGTTCTTGTTCAATTTCTAGCACAGTGACATCTGGGAGAACAACACCTTAGGATATCCAAGATGGCGGATAGTACAGAGATGAATGCTGGTGCAGTGTTTGAGGCTCTGCAAGATTCTGAAGAGTTATTACAGCAAAATGTGTTTGTTTCATCGGAAGCAATCTTTTAAAACAATGATGGATTTATTATTACAACCCTCCAGTCAGGAGGATAATGGGATAACATTTTGGGTGAATTGTTATTGCAGATCAAACCAGACAGTTGAAAATATGATTTAAGGAGATTGCAGTTATGGAAAAAATCCAATCAGAGGAATCAGAAGTCATTTGAAAATGAAGATTGCTAGAAAAATAAATCATATGATGAGACAGTTAAGCAAAATGCAGAGAAAGCAATAAGCGATGAACAGAGGAAAGGAAATTTCAACAATCAAAGAAAATTCATGGTAAGAATTCAGAACAAAGAAGAAAAAGAAATGGACAGGAGTGACATTTGGGATAATTTAATGGCCCCATTGTGAGTGAAAGCTCATGAGGTAAAAGCTTTTATTTCTAAAGAAACACTTGTGTAGAAGGTATCAGAGATATTGTAAAATATTAGGGACAGCCGAAAACATGTTTTTAGTTTTTCCTGTGGAAAAGATGACCATTTGATAAGTAACTGTGGTAAGAGGAAATATTATATTAGTGCGGAAACGGATCATGATACAAAAAATGTGAAAAGAAATGTTATAAACATAGCAAAATTTAGCATTTATGTCTGGATTGCTATCTAGAGAAAAAGGATGAAAAACAAGAAACCAAAAGTAAGGGCAGCATATGGAGAGAAGAAACAGCCCCAATAAAAGATAAAGAGGAAGTAGGGAATTAAGATCAGGGTAAACATAAAGATAAGGATACAGAGAAACATGAAACAGAAGGTAGTATAAAAGAAGGTTTTGAAATAAGTGATAGGGAAGATATACATTAAAAATAATGAAAGGTAAAAAATTGTTTTAGCATAAGTGTAAGAGACAGAAAAAAGTTTAAAGGATAAGTGTAAAGGAGAAAAAGAAAGGAAATGGATAATACAAATGAGATAAATGCTTCAAATTTACATAATTTCCATTAAGCTAGAACATAAACATAATAACAACTTTAGAGTACTTTCAGTAAATGCAAATATTATTAAAATAAGGTCTATATCAGACGATCAAAGTTTCAAAACTTTGAATCTGATACGGTCGACACCATATGATCAAAGCCTTGAAACTTTGAATCTTTTAACGAAAATCTCCGTACATTGCAGAAAGGGAAGATTTCCCTTTTCTGCACTGCGATCTAGGAGTTGGTATATTTAAGTAGCGGGGCATGTGGGGGATCAGGGGGGCTTGGCCCCCTGCTTAGAGCATTTAAATGGTTTGTTTTTGTAGGTTGTTGTGTTTTATTATGTTTTCAGTGTTTCAAAACTTCGATTATATGATGTCAACCATATCAAATTCGAAGTTTTGAAACTTTGATAATGTAATATAGACCCTTAAAAATATAAGTAAAAGGATAGGCATCCTACATTGGTGTAGTAAGTATGATGTTGATGACATAATATTAGAAGATGCAAGATTTTAACACCAGAGGAGAGACTGCAAACAAAGAAAGTTTGAGGAGGAGATACAATCTGGAACCTAGGAAAAGGACTATGTTTGGGTATAGTACTTTGTAGAAAGTCAGTCAAAATATTGAACATAACATTGGTGATGATAGGAAGTCTAACTACAGTAGATATCAGCTGGCATAATCAGGTATACATAATTATAGCACTGTATGCCTATGTTACAAGTAAAGAAAGGGACATTTTATTTCATAAAAGTCTGCATAATGTAGTAATTAACATGAATATAATATTAACAGGAGATTTTAATTGTGATTTGAGAGGGGAAAATTTTGGAATAATAATTTGTGGGCATATAGCAGAGGTGTATATAAGATGGAAATAGATTATTTTATTGTATCACAAGGTTTAAATGTAGCAAAGAGAGAAACACTTATAACAATCTTTTCAGATGCCATATGGATAGAAATATAAGAAAATAAGGAGTATTTCATATTGAAAAAAGGAATAAAAAGAATAAATGAGAAATTATGGGATGAAAATAAATATGTGGTTATGAAAAGATAACATTTCCACTAAAGTATGTTATAAAAACTAGTCTGAGTGGTGGTTAGCTTTAAAAGAAAAATATAAACTTTTTTGGGGGGAATGGCAGTCAGATGAACGAAAAGTGGAAAAAAGTGAGTTATAAAACAGTGTGTATGGATGTTTTAAGGGATTTGGAAAGGAGCAATAGAGAATATAAAGTGATAGAAATGAGAATTTGTGAAAATAAGAAAAAATAAAGAATTATTGTAAATTAAAAAATTATTATTTAAACAAATATATTACTTACAAGGTAAAGAGAATAAGTATCTGTTTATTTAAGTAGCATAGCTAAAGAGAATACAAGTATAATGAGAAAAATGAAAGATGATGCAGGAGAAGTAAGATGATCTCAGGAACAAATTATGAATACTGTAATAAATCATGATCATGTAAAAAATTTCAAGATAGAAAGAATGTATGAAAAAAAGCATGGCATGTTAAAAATTGATAGAACAAGAAAATAAAAAAAATGGAAAACAAGATTTCCTTATATGAATTTGATAATGTACTTGAACAAGTTAATTTATAGTTGGTTTAGTGATTAGATGGAATATGATACCAATTTTCTAAGAATTTTATGGATTGGCAGAAAACACACTCTTTAAAAGTTATGAATGAGAGGTTAAATGACAGTTTTTATATAAATATTTATGTAGTGGTATACTTAAATCTGTATGAAAAAAGGAATATAAAAATAATATTGAAAATTGGAGACCTGTAGCACTGAACAATACAAATTATAAGATTTTTATGAAAACAATTCAGAAGAGAATGTAAAGTAAAATGAAAGGTAATGTGGAAGATATTGTATATAATTTAAAGGGAAAAGGATGTCAGGAATTATTATTCATAGTAAGTGAAATTGTGGATGATATTATAAACAGGACTGATGAGACTAAGATCATGGTATGACATTTAAATAAAGCATTTGATACAGTACAACATGAACGTTTGTGGACAATTATGGAACAGTCTAACATTAGTACAAAAATTAAGAATTTATGTTGTTCTGCATATAATAAAAATAAAATAAGAATGGATGGTTAAGCAAAGAAATAGATATAAAGAATGGTATATGTCAGGGATGTCCTATGAGTGGCATGTTATTTGTATCCATTATGAATGCATTAGAGATGTAAATTTGTATATGAAAGGTGATCCCTATATCACTAATGAAGGGATAAAAATTCCAGTTATGTTTACTTACACAGATGATATTATATTTATTACAAAAAACAAAGTCTGGATGAAAGATATTACATGGTAATATACATCAGTGTTTTAATATAATAGGCATAACTTTAAATAACGAAAAAAGTAAAGGACAGGGTGATATAGCAAAGATAGGAGACATATCTTTTTCAATTAAATAAATGTCTATGTTAAGAATAAGACTTGGGGATAAAAATGCAAGTGAGGAACAACAGAACAGGATAATAGATGAAATAAAGGAGCTTTGTTACATTTAGAAAAAATATAAGCTATATATTAATAAAATGTTTATTTGATCAATTCAATTATACTTGGAAAGACTACATATTAAGCTAGTGTCTACATTACCAATAATCTATGAAAAATAAATACTTCAAGTATTTCTTTCTTTTATATGAGGTTCAAGACTGAATCCAGTAAAGAGAGGAGTCTTGTATATGGATAAGGAAGATGGAGACATAGGATTAATAAACCCAGTTGTTTATTCTGCTTTTTTGAATTTTTATAAAATTTTGCTTTGGTAAATGATAGAAATGAAAAATAAGTAGTAAATTTACTAAAGCAGAAATATTAGCAACATTGAGATATATTAAAATGTTTGAAAGAGGAAAAGTATGTTTAAATGAAGAAATGAGAGGTTATCAAAAAAATGTATTTCATGGAAAATAAAAACTGATAAAATAGAAAATGAGAGGAAAGTATGGTACAAAAATACTGTGGTACAATATTATTATGTTAATCCTTGGACTGAGCTAGTAAATGAAAAAGTTAAAGTTATAAAAATGCAAAAACATTGTACAATAAACAAATAGAATGTCAGGATTTTTTATGGAGATTAATAAATAACCAGTAAAAGGAAATGTCTTATAAAAAAATCTGCGAAATAGTTTCTATTTATTGTGGTAAAGAAGAAACTATAGAACATTGTTTTCTACAATGTATAAGGGTTGCAAAATTGTGGGAAAAGTGTGCAAATAAAACTCCTTTCAAAATATTGAAGAGGTAAATTAAATAAATATGGATATGATTATGTGTGGATGTTCTAGCCATAAAAATAAGGAATTTGTTAGTAAAATAGATAAAAAAGGTTATTTTACAGTGTGTGGACCATTAGGAATATGTTAGTAAAATAGATAAAAAGATTATTTTATAGTGTGTGGGCCATTAGGAATATGTTAGTAAAATAGATAAAAAAAATTATTTTACAGTGTGTGGACCATTTGGAATGAAAGGAGAAATGAAATCATGTTTAATGGTAAATGGAGACTGGCAATAATATTAAGAAAAATTAGATGGTGCTTTTGGAAAAAAGAGTTCGGGGTTCAAAGAAAGATAATGAAAATAGAAGTTTAACATAATTATGAAAAGTATATTTATGACTGTATAACAATAACAGAAAGGAACAGAAAATTGTACACTGCATATATTTGTAAATATGTACGTTTGTAAGTAGTATTGTACATATTGTTTTAATAAAGAACCCTTACTGTTTTCGGTAAGTGCTATGGATTCTTTTACATCCACCTGAGCTACAAGTTCTCTACCACATGTGACCTCAGTTAACATCTCACCCAAAGGTCAAATCCTACTTACTCTCAGTTTACATACCCAGTGTTACCCTGACATATAATCAGATCTATATTAAATTAGTGATTAGAGAAATAGTCTATCAATGTTGAGCCAGAAACATTGAAACTTCAGAATATTGCTGAACATAAGAGCAAGTATAAAATATTTTTTGCAGGGGTATCCCTCTTGTGCCTCATACACTTTATGCCAGTTATATATTTTATCTCTTAGATTGCACTACGGAAGAAAAAGTGTAAACCCCCCCCTGCAAAAATATTTTGTACATCCCTTTTCTGTTTATTAATATTCTAGAGTTTTGATGTTTCCACTTTGATGTTGTACATTTTGATTACTTCTCCAGTCAACAAATTAAGGTAGATCCATATTTATCAGTTTAAAGAGTGTTCAAGAAGGAGAGATCACCTAAGTGTGCAACTCATTTACATTATGATCAAAATGTATAGCTTTTAATAAATAACTCACACCAATATACATAGCAAAAATGCTAGACTTTATGTTTACCAGTTACAAAATATTGTAGACCATATAGCATAGGGAGTTGGAAAAGGAAATCAATGGGCAATGTCACCCCTGACAAAAAATTAATCCTGTCATTTTAAATGTTTTATACTGGTTACACTAATGAAAGAATAACTGCCACTGTAGATGATACTTTGGCCAAGTGTAGAAAGAGAATACAGTACTGTATAGCAACTCTGTCTGACCTCTTACCCAAAGTTAATTCTGCATCAAACTCTGCAAATTTTAAGAGCATACTTCTCATATGTAAAGGGGTAGAATTTCATAAGGATAGAAAATTCCAACTATACGTTGTTATTTTCAAGAACTACCTAACAATATCTACAAAAAAAGCAAAATGTGTACAATCAACTAAGGAAAACTAGAAAGTCAGCAAGCCATTAAAATTATATGTTTTATAAAGTATCTCAGTCTTCTGTACTAAATCTTCAACATTAGTCTTGATACCTAGGATTATTTTACAGTTTCTTATACCACATAATGTAATAGATTGGAACTGCTATTTATTTGATTTTACTGAGTAGATTAGTCCCACTAGGCCTGACCTATTTTCAGGGGAGACCTGCTGTGGCATTTATACTAACTAAAGGAAATTTGGTCAAGATCCCAGAGAAATTCCCCTACTTATTCAAGTATAGAGGTAATCCAAAAAACTTGAGTCAGGTCTGGCATCCCAACAAAGTACAAAGTATTAGTCCCAATAAAATCACTTTACCTAGCAGCTGTAGGAGACTGTCTCTTTCTCTCTCTCTCTCTCTCTCTTTCTGATACCTTCCCTGTGGTAGGAATGAAGACACCTTGTTGAAATTTCAAGTAGTTTATTCAGTTAAGTAGATAGATTGATGAATGGTATTGTTCTAGTGCATTAAATTCAATGGGTTATTTAAAGCCAGTTACAGACATTGGGAGCTATGTTCTAAGGGAGCTGACTGGAGGAAAATCTGGAAAATGGAAAAACAAGGAGCCAATCCCAAAGTTTAGAAGTTAGTCCCTTATTTGAATATTCCTGAAGGACCTGTAAGGGTTTACCAACTCAGCAGCCTGTGGAACCTCATTCTAAGTTAAAATGTTTTTATTTTATTTTAACAATCAAAAAATGAGAGCACAGCATGAGCTACCACTATAGAACTATCTTTAAGAATATACTTTCACCTGAGCTTCATCAGCTCATCTAATAGTGTGGTTTACAGTCTGATCACCAAAAATGCCTGCATTATGAGGCTATCACCACACTTTATTGATAGGTATCACATTCTATGTAAGAGCCCATGTCTGCCTTTGTGGGGCACATATTCTTTGAAGCAAATTATGAAAGCTTTATTATAAAACTTTTTCCAGTCTGACTTGTCCATATTGATGCTTGTATTACATGCAATATGAGAGCTTGTGCCCACTTTTATGGGGCTCATATTTCCTGAAATGCATTATGAAAGACTAATCCTCTCTTGTTTGCCAAAAAAAGATTGCAATGCCTGCTTATAAGAGGCTTCTACACATGATTAATGTCACCAGTCCACATCCTTCTTCTTCCTGATGATGGCAGACCATTTTATATGCAGACAAGGTAGCCACTAAGAACCACAATAGGTGACTTCCATTTTTTGAAAAATGCATGCATCCAGAGAAATAGCATATAATGGATACAAGTCACAGTCCTCATTTTTGCAGATCTCATGGATGTGCACAAGTAGTAGGAAAAATGTAAGTACAGTTTGAGACTCAGAACCTATTGTATAGACTGTTTGTGCCCATGGAAAGAAAATTAAAAGACTATACAAATCCTGTAATAAAAATAAGTATCTTAGCTCTTTGGGCATAGATGAACTCTGCCTGTGGTGTAAAGAATACAGCAGTGTGGAGTATAACCCTGGAATAACAATTTTCATTGTACTACAAATTACGGAAATTATGTTGAATGCAGGCCACACAGTAGTGCACCATTTTCTATTCAGTAAGCCGCTCTAAACAACATGTAGAGTCACACAAGGTAAGCATTGTGACATGCTAATTACAGCATAAGCAGCTGAATTGTATGCTAATCAATACATCCAAGATGGAGGAGCTAGCCAACAAGCCATAAAGCAATCATGTACACTTAGTGCAGATTTTGCCTGTGAACTCCAAAACTTATTGGAATAAAGCCACAGAAACTAGTCTACATGGACAGAATGTTAGGGGCTACAATTGCTCTTATACATGTGTATGTGCAACAGGCCCAAGTCTATGCTGCTGCTGCTAATAGACATCAACCAAGAAGGAGAAGGTTGTTCAGACCCCATTTATCTTTTCATGGTCTGCATGAGGTGGAAATTATACGCACCACCTGAGAAACAGGGAAGTGTGTACATAAAGAGAAAGGGATTGCACTCCATTAACTGCCAGGTTATGTGTAAAGCTAAGGAAACCATCCTATATGTGTGTTCTGGCAACCCAGCCAGTTACCACGATTCCCATATATGGCACAACTCTCAGCTCTATCAGAGGTTCTCTAGGGGGTATATCCCACATGATCATTTACTAGGGGATGCAGGTTATGCACTCAAGCCATGGCTGATGACGACCATCAGAAATGACACACACCCACTGAAGAACATTATAATGAGGCACATGCTCAAACAAGAAATATCACAGAGTGTGAGTTTGTGCTGCTGAAGTCATGGTTCTGATGCCTAGATACATCTGGAGGATCTCTGCAGTACATTCTCTGTACTTGTGCTAAAATTTTCACTGTTTGTGTATCCTTTACAATATTATTTTGAGAAAACAGTTTCAGCAGGAACACCGAAGAAAAAGGGCACACATCCAGCCATCACTGGCAAGGTCACCACAGCCACACACAGATGAAGAGTCAGACCAGGAACCACTAGCCACTGTGGGTATCAGTAGACACAGACGTGCATAATATGCCCTCGCCCTGGTCAAGAAGCAATGGATAGCACACACACCCACCACCTAAGGGACAAAAACCTTTATCCTATGCACATGCATGCAGTAACATTGATGCCAGGCAATGTTCATAACATTTACTTACCCATGCAATGGCTGTGCACTGCTAGCATCACATAGAGTCAGCCCTGAATTAAAATTCTTGTAACTGCCAGACTATTAAGGTAAGTGGTGAACCTGGAATAGTAAAATAAATGGCTAAGAACACAAATGAATGCCATATCCTTACATACTGTTACTTTCTAATATACCTAAGTAGTAGATGGGTCATTTTTACAGCAAAGATATCAATATGTGACAACACTGACTTATGTCAATTGATGTGTTCTCTGTCAACTAACAGGCCTCATGCATCAAAGATTCACACATTACAAAAACCTATAAGAAAGCAGTACAATTTTCAAAAGAGTATCACTAACACATATTTATACTAAGCATTCAGTTAGCTATGCACACTGAGCATCAGACAAAATACTTATATATTCCTGAATCCAAAAGATAAAAAAATCAAGGATATGGCACAGTTATCATAGTTTGCACAGGTTGTTGTTGGGGAGAGGCAGGAGGCCAAGGCTGACACAAAAGGTAGTGAGTACATGTAAGCAAGGAAGGCAGACAGACAGAAATTTTGATAAAGTATCAAATGGCCACTGAGAGAGAATGATCTGTAAGCCTCATGACTGACCCATGTAACTGTTATGTGTGTGTGCATTAGTATGGGCACTCAGGGGGAAATGTGTGTGTATGAGTGTCTGCAAGAACACATTCAAGCTCTGTGCTAGCTCTACATCCTGGTAAGTCAGGCAGATGTGAACCCTGCATGGTAGAGGTAACAGTTCATAGTCATTGTCCACAGCTGCAAGAGCTGGCACTGCAGGAGTTGCACTAACATGTCCATGCCCATGGTCAGATGCACTGCTGCTACCTGAACATGACTGATTTCTGCTGGATGAGCTCTCCTCATGAGTACACCCAGGACCACAACCCCATGGCCTACAAAGTCTGGATGTGGACACCTCACTCACTAACAGAGCATTGCCTAACATCAGATGATGATGCTGACCTACATTCATGTGGGTGCTGTCTCCCTCCCAACAGATGTTCCATCATAGACACTGCCCATTCCATTGTGTAATTCATCCGATCCATTGAATTGGCAACATGGCAGAGACAGTCACGTATGTCAACTTGCGCCACATCTAAAAACCTAAACACGTCCTCGGTGGCCCTATTGGAATGTGCCTGTGTCTCCATGATGATCCTAAACATATGTTGAGTGGCACATAAACACACACCAAGATCAGGTGGAAGGTGGGAATCAGGCCTCCTATGAACATGCCTAACAACCCTCCTATGTGGGACATTGCCCACACGGCTACTGGAATGTAAAGACGCACCAAGATCAGGTGAAGGGTGGATACCAGATCTCCTATGAACATGCCTAACAACCCTCCTATGTGGGACTTTGCCCACATTTTGGCTATGGCCAGAGTCAACAGGCATTGAAGTCATAGTAACCACACTACCCTGATCAAGGGTGTCACCCTCCACCCATCCAATATCTGAGGTCTCACTGGAATATGTATGCATAGGCCTACCAGCTGTTTCTGATGGAAATACAGGGGATGGCTAAATGTCAACCTCAGTGTTAGATTAAACCTCTACATCCTTCAACTGTGCGTCTGTCTGGGCACCATCATCATCAGTGTCTGCCAATACTCTGACAACAGGTGGTAAGTGTCCTACACATCCACTTTCAGGATCACCTGTAATAATAAGCAACAAACACAGAAAAGAAATTAATACCTATGTTACCATCTCAATATATAATAACAAACTAACACTGGTGCCACTATCACAGATGGTGCAGCAGTACATACACTCACGACACCTACCTCACACATACAGATAAATGCATATTTATGAGAAATGGTCACCAAAAATCAAATAAAAATGTTTGGCTTGCCATGTACAGATGACACCACACTTGCTATGGCAGATGGTCTTGGGAGAAGTTAAGGAAAAGGGAAGGACACAATCATCACAAAATCCCCGAAATAAAAAACTTGCTAAAAACCTCAAGGTTTTGCTGCTAAATGCTAGGAGTCTAAACCGGAAGCTGCACTCAGTGAAAGCAGTCCTCAACCTGAAAAATGCTGACATTTGTGCAGTCACTGAGACCTACAGCACACCAGCTTTACCATGTCACACTTCTTTTCACAAGTTCAGACCACAAACTGAAGGCAGGAGAACTAAAGGGCATGGTATATCAATATTCATTAAGATAAATACACCTCTAGATTTGTTAAACAGCACGATTCCCATGAATTACTTCAGGTGCAATTGACTGTAGGTAAGACCCCTCTTCAGGTCATTGTCAGCTATAGGATGCTCTCCATAAATCAGGACATCCACTCAGCCTACTTGGATATACTTGAATCAGTTAAGATACAACCAAACACTCTGGTTTTGGGTGACTTTAATTACCCATCCAAAGACTGGGTAAATTATACATGTTCTAACTCATTTGCCCAAATGTTCCTGGACTTCGTTAACTCCAGTGCCCTGAACCAGCTGGTTGACACACCCACAAGGGGCTCAAACTTCCTGGACCTGATTCTCAACAACATGAGAGATGGCTGCACCACCCCAGTGTGTCCATCCTTGTTGAGATCTGACCACAAATCAGTCTTGCTAGAAGTTCATAGGTTGGTACTAGGCTATTGGCCCTAGGGCCTATACAAGCCTAGCCATAGCAACTCCCTGGCTATTTCTTCCCACAATATTTACTTCCCTGGACCCCTGTCTAGCAGGGCAACTGACATGATCCCCGGGGTGAATTTCCTATCTCCCATCCAACCTTCAAGGTTCCTTTTGAAGAGGGCCAAAGAGGTGCTCTGCTTGCCATTTATGGGCAGTCTATTCCAGAGTCCGGGAAGTCTCTGGGTCAGGAACCTATCTCTCCAGCATGTTTTGTTCATTGTGATGACAAGGTTTATATCTCTGGAGCATGTGGCTCTGAGGGATTGAGATTTCTTTAAGTGTTGCATGTCCAACAGCTCTGGGTTTGACATGGCCTTGTATGTTAAGCAGAGATCACCTCTGAGTAGACAATATGCAACAGAGTATAGCTAGAGTTTTATTAGATAGTCAGCATAAGGCATCTGCTTTAGGTCTGTGATTCTT
Organism: Protopterus annectens; assembly: GCF_019279795.1. Taxonomy (NCBI): domain Eukaryota; kingdom Metazoa; phylum Chordata; order Ceratodontiformes; family Protopteridae; genus Protopterus; species Protopterus annectens. The sequence continues at coordinate 1,067,246,354 of NC_056730.1, read as the reverse complement.
TTAGTGAGGTATTTCTGTGGCCTTTTCAGTTGTTGCAGATGTCTTGAGAGGTACATACCAAATGGGGCATTGCATTCTATAATGAGTCTAATGAGGGATTAGTACAGTGGGAAAATTACCTCCTTTTTTCTGGATGAAAAGCCCTTATTGGTCAGTTGTGCCACATAGAAGGATTTCCTGACTGTTGTGGCAATGTGGTTATCGAAGGTGAGACCAGTGTCCACCTGTGTCCCTAAGTCTCTTATCACACTTTCAGTGTTTAGTGTACTGCCACCTATGTGGTAATAAACAAGTACATGTTTTTTCCCAAAGGGGATAACTATACATTTCTTGGCATTAGGCTTGAGCCCATGGCTCTGGCACCAAGTATCTGTTTCTGTAAGGCCCTTTTGTAGAATATGCACATAATTTGGGGATTCAATAATGGCTCCCAATTTGCAGTCATCTGCGAACTTTGCTAGCCAGAGTCCCTTAGTGTTGGCCTGTACTTCAGAGAAGTAGATGCCAAACAAGAGCGGTCCCAGGACTAAACCTTGATGTACTCCACTTGTCACTTGTCTGGAGCTGGATTTGGAGTCAGCTACTTTTACAGTGTGGGTTCTGTCAGTAGGCCAGTTGGCAACCCATTGAGTGACATAGTGATTAATGCCCAGCTTAGTAAGTTTATCTATGATTCCAGAGTGGGAGATGGTGTTGAAGGCCTTGGCAAGGTCCAGATAGGCTGTGTTGACCGCCTTACCCTCTTCCACAACTCTGGAGACTTATTTGAAGAAGTCAATCAGGTTCAGGAGACAAGATTTGCCCTGCACAAACCGAAACTGGGTGGGTCCAGTGTTTGAAGGTTGCCAATGTCTTTGTTTGTAAGCTCCATGATAATACATTCCATGGTCTTGCAGATCAGACTCATCAGACTGATGGGACGGTAGGTCCCAGGATCCAAGGTGGATCCCCCCTTGTAGAGTGGGCTATCTGTAGCTGTAGAAGTAACTATAACACAAGATGCCCCCCCTTAGCAACAACTAGACTAAAAAACTTCCCCCAGGTCAATTACAACCTTTTACATGACAGCATAAATAGCTTCACACACCCCACCCCCCACTGATGGAACAGACACCTATGCTGAGTTATACACCAATGCTTTATACAAGCACCTGTACAATTGTATTGACTCTGCCATAACTAATAGAAATAAAGCAAGATCTTCAAAGAAAAACAAACCTGCCTAGTGGACAACTGCCATTAATAGGTTATACAATAGGCGAAATAATTTGCTGTCTAAGAGCAGGAAGAAACCGTCTCAAAACTGGAAACTCTCCCTTCTTAACTTAAACAAACAAATAAGACTCCTAGTGAAGTCTTCCAAAGCTAACTACAAAGCCAGATTACCTTCCTAACTAACAATAACCACAAGGTGTTCTTTAGTTACATCTATAACTTCAAAGGTAAGGCCCAGATTTGCGCTGAACTTGTAGTTAATGGTACTACATATCTAGAACCTGTGGATATAGCAAATCTGCTGGCTGACAGGTTCAGTGAAAACTTCACTCACTTGTCCCCACCACATATACCCCAAAGCATCCTAAATACCTGTCCCCTGCCTAGTATCTTTGACGTGCAAGTCTTAAATGCCCTCACCAAGGCCAAAAACACAGCCTGTATGGGACCAGAGAACATCTCAGTCTTTGTTCTACATGGGTTAAAACAGGAATTAGCATCACCATTGAGCATGCTTTTCAATCATAGCCTAACCATTGGCTTCATCCCAGTGAAATGGAAAACAGCTATCGTCATCCCTTTGCACAAAAGGGGTGCATCCATGAACTATAGACCCATTAGCCTGACCAGCCCTATCTGCAAGGCCATGGAATTAAACATTATGAACCTTATTAACAAAGATATAGGAAATCTCCAAATGCTTGACCCCACCCGGTTTGGCTTTGTTAAGTGGAGATCATGCTTGTTAAACTTGGTGGACTTCTTCAAGACAGTCACTAAAGCTCTAGATTAGGGTAAATCTGTGCATACGGCCTACTTAGACTTAGCTAAGGCCTTTGACACAATCCCCCACTCAGGCATCATTGATAAACTCAACTAGCTGTTTATCAAACCATATACTGTCAGGTGGATTGCAAACCGGCTCACTGATTGAACTCATACTGTCAAAATAAGGGACTCCAACTCTTCCAGCAGACCCATAACCAGCAGTGTTCCACAGGGATTGGTTCCGGAACCCCTACTATTCAGAATCTACTTCTCTGAAGTGCAGGCTAAAACTAAAGGACTGTGGCTGACAAAGTTTGTTGATGACTGTACACTGGGAACAATATTTGAAACTCTTAGTGATGTCAACATCCTCCAAGAAGGGTTTACACAGGCCAAGGAATAGTGCCAAAGTCATGGTTTTAAACCTAATGCAAAAAAATACATTATCATCCCCTTTGGCTAGGTGATGTTCCTGCAAGCTACTATATCAATGGCAACACCCTAAGTGCACTGTCAGTGGTGAGAGATCTGGACACACAGGTTGACAACAACCTTAATTTCGATCACCATGTCTCCACAGTGGTAAGAAGGGCATTTTATACTGCTCATCTCATAAGTAAGGGCATTGCCTCCAGAAAAAAAGTGGTTGTAACCCCCCCTATACTCTTCTGTCATCAGGCCAATAATAGAGTACAATGGTTCCTTTGGTATGGTATGTTCCTTTCCAAGGACCTGCAACAATTGGAGAGACCACAAAGATTCATTATGAAGAAAATTCAGGGTCTTCAAGATCTATCTTATGTGAACAGACTGAAATTAATTCACTTTACTCTGTGTCATACAGACTGCTCAGAGGTGACCTGTGCCTTGCATATAGAGCAATCTGTGACCCAGCTTTGATGGAAATGCTGCACATTTGCAAGTCAAATGGCACACGGGGTCACTCGCTCAAAGGACTATAACCTGGTACGTGACATCAACATAACTTGTGGACAGACAGATTTGTCTTACAGAGGTTGCCCCACCTTTGGAACAAGCCTCCTATTCATGTTAAACAAAGCCCATCATTGGCCTTATTTAAGTGCAGTTTGGACGCTTGGATGAGTAACTGTAAATTCACCCAGGGGGTTCCACCTGTGTCCCTCTTGGACAGGGGCAATAGGTGCTGATTTTAGTGTCTGCTTGAACCAGACACCCTTGGAAACAAAGTTTGAACTTAGATAGGCTTGTATGGGCCCTAGTGTTGTTAGCCTAGTAACCTCCTACGACTCATGATCACAATTCCAATAACACAGGGGGGACAACATTTTTGCATATACGTCCATTAGCAATACTTTTAAATGAAACTTGGCTGACATGTCCACCGAAAGATCATGGTTAATGAACAAAAATGTATTGTTAACTGTGTTAATCTATCAATGGGTACATCCAAAAAAGTTAAAACAAATGAGCTATTACTTATAAAATTTAGTATACAAGAAAATCTTATAAACTGATATATGTAAGCTTACCTGAAAGCTCCTTCTGGCACATAGTTGTCCTCCCAAAAACATCAGCACCAACATCAGTCACATGTTGTTGTGCACTTTCAGCTGAGCTCTCTGGATCGCTGTCGGTGGACAGGAACTCTTTATATGATGTCAGTGGTGGCTCTGTAGCAGCCCCCCCCCCCCCAGTAACTAGCTGTTCACAGGCAAGCTGCTCTCCTCTGGGCTGATGAAATCATATCAGTGGCCCTATGATGCACCTGATCATAAATCCTGGTGCAACCTCCTATGCCATTTATGTCACTGAGTATCTGGTTCCAAATCTTCATTCTGTCAATCTTATCTGCATGTCCTTTCTCAAGCAGAAAGGCACCATGTCTCCTGAATGCTTGCAATATGACATCATTTTCTGAGTCACTGAAAGGGAGTTTATGTGGATTGGTACACTTGAGTGCCATACTCTTAGGTGTCATAAAACAGAGAAGGATACAACACATACATATCACATAATTAAATCCCTACGTATATACACACATATATATTTAAAACATTAGCCACTGGAGACACACAGTTCGGTTATTAAAATTTAAGGTTATGTGGGTTGTATCATACCTCACTCACACACAAAGCGATGTTTGATCCAAATCAGGGAATAACAATGGAATAATGTATTGTTTACCACAGAAAGAACTGGATGACAACACAACATCAAGAGCAAACCTCTTGAAATCAACTTTTTTTGTGACAACTCACAAATGGCACTTGGCTCCCCACCCCAAAATAACAGGCAAATGACAGTTTGTACCAACCAAGGAATAACACGTTAGTCAAATGCTATTAATACTTTCAAAAAATTCTCAAAAAATGGGTACAAATTTACAACAGAAAAGTCAATGTTATATGACTGCCAGTCACCTCTCACTGTGCCCAGCACTCCCCTAGAGGTGTCTATGGGCCATGTTAGAAGCCTAACACCCCTGCGTCATTGGCAATACAGGACATTATATTTCACTGAAATATCACAGAATAGTGTAAGATAAACAAATGTAATAACACTGTGATGAAAGTTAACAAGGCTGTCTACCTGAGAAAGTCAAATGGCTGACAAAATGCCTCTGCTAGCAGTGAACTTATAAGAAGTGCATACAGATAAAAGTTCCATTTTCTAATGCATATATATAAAATATTTTCCTTGTAACATGTGGACAAATCTGGCATGTACTTAAAAATACAATCATACCTTAGCAAGATCAGAAGGCTTCTGTGCAGATAAATATAAGGTAATGGCAATCTTCTTCTGTATTCTCCACATATACAACTCTCCTCACCTTCAAGTTCCCTAGCTACATGGTTACCTTTTTACAATGTAAATTCAGGCCTCTGAGCATGGTGAAGATACAAATGAGGCATGAACTCATTAGAATTGTTGAATGCCAAACTTCTGACTTTGTGTAGCAGGTGTAAACATAGTGTAGGCAATGTTAGTTGCTAATGGATTGCAACTGTAAATGATTAGTGGTAGGGAGAAGGAAGACACAACAGCAATTCAGACTACCTTACCTGCAGTGGTTTTGTCACCCAGAATACATTTAAAAAGAGTAGAAGTAATTGTAGCAAGTTTTTAAATGGAAGTGAACAGCATACTTTTCTCATTTTTGTTCACTAATAGCCAAACTGAGTGGCGTTTGAAAGAAATGCGTAGAATGGGCATGCCTTCATTGAAGGTTGGCCGTTGAGCTGGCACCTCGGCACCGTAAAAATCTACTGCCAATCATTAGCAGACCAGAGTTCCGCTGTGGCGACCCCTAACCGGGAAAAGCCGAAAGAAGAACAATAGCCAAACTGGCCTGCCTTTGCTGAAAACTGTATTTTACTGTCATGTCATTTTATCATCCATTTAAATGACAATGATACAAAATCTCCTATAGATTGCACGTTTGAGAGTACAGTACAGATAAGAGAAGAATGAACACAATACAAAGAGAAGACAGAGCTGCATTGGTGCAGACAATGTTCAAAACTGCTTGTGTGATCACTCATTGCATTAAATATGTAAGCAACGCATACACAAGCAAGTGAGAGTGTACAAGTGTATTTGTCTTCTTAATGCTATGGAGAAAATGGAACTTTCTTGTATGCACAATGATTTGCATTCCTGCTGAAAAGTTGTCTCTGTAGCAGAGACAGAAAAGACACTCACAGTATGTTTTGTAGTTTTATTAATCTGACAAAGTCCATACTTGTGTAAAAATGTATAAGGTGTGTTGAAAAGCATTTGTAATGTTGTTTTTGTTTCCTTTTTTATTTATTATTTTTTTTTTTAGTAATTAGTAATTGCGCAATGTTTGGAGACAAAGCCAGAGAGACACGATTACGTTGGTTTGGACATGTGCTGAGGAGGGATGCTGAGTATATTGGGAAAAATATGTAAGAATGAAGCTACCAGGTAACAGGAAAAGAGGAAGGCCTAAGATAAGGTTTATGGATGTGCTGAGAGAGGACATGCGGGTGGTTGGTGTGGCAGAGCAAATTGCAGAGGACAGGAAGAAATGGAAACAGGTGATCTGCTGTAGCGACCCCTAACAGGAACAGCCGAAAGAAGATGATGATGATGAGTAATTGAGCAATGTTGAAACAGCAAAATACTTTAAAAATTATGAAAGTTGCTTCTATGATAAAGACAGCATAAATCTGAGCCATGAATCAAGTGTGTGCACAACACATCTATTAAACACAATGAATCATACAGCACATAGTATATGTAAATCAAGGTTCAAGTCCCACATTTGTCTTTTAGTTCTGAAAATTAATAAACACTTTTTACAATAATAATCCATGTTGAGCTTTACTAATCTCATTTGTACATTGCTCACCTCCACAAAAACATGGTGTAATGACCCAGGCAACAAGCAGACATTGTCAGTTTCATAAAAGATACATTGTTTCATCTTTTGATGCCCATCTCACAAACACACTAAGTGGTATTGCACAACTGTCAGCAAGCTTCCACAACACTTGCACATCCAGAACACCTGCAGACAACAAGCAGACACTTGTCAACTTCAAAATGGATACATTCTATCATGTGTGGCTTGCCTCAGTGCAAACACACTAAGTGGCATTGCGTGGTGGTCAGCACATACATAATAATGAATGTGAAAATATACAGCTGCAGCCTAGTTATTCCCGCAGCAGCAGCTGTAAGTTAAGGGCTACAATAGAGGTGAGCCTAGGTTCTAGTACAGCAAAGTCCAAAGTTTTGTTGCTGCTGTTCCAGTTTACTTTATACAAATATTAACATTAGAAAAATAATTACATACAGAAATGACCATCTGTAGCAGGTGCATTGAGCAAACACAGGGTATCAGATATATATTAAATGTGTTGCTGTGGGTGTCAGTAAAATTATGGTTCTACAATTACACATTTATTTTCTGAACTGTCATGTCATACACATACATGTTTAAACACTCAACTCTTTAATGCATATGTATAAGTAATGAGCAGGTCTGACAAGCAAGGTCTCAGTTGCAATGAGCACTCTGCACAGTAATGACTGTAAAAAATTAATTTTCAGTACAGTCATCCTTGTGGCAAATGGTGCAAATTAATGATCACAACAGAGTTGAGCTAGTGTTCTAATCTAGCATAGTATCAATTTTATTAATGCCTGTCCACTCAATATTAAAAAATAAAGAACAATCTAAACATAATTATAAATAGCAATAAATATGTATAGCACTGGAACTCATGTAAATTATATGTGTGACTGAGGGTATACTGACAATTATGTTTCTGTAATTAAAATTGTCTTTTCCGGCCTTGGATGGACTGCATACTTTGATGACAGTCATATAAACATGAATTTATAAACCAGGAACTTGTCACAATTAACTCCTCATTCTGTCATGTGTATGCATAATTAATGAGCATATCTGTTAAGCACTTCTGTGGCAAGGATGAAAAAGCACCCCCATGAAAAAATATATCTTGTCTCTTTTTCATAAGGTTGAATTCCACATTGTACAAATTACTTTTATCAGTGCTTAAAGCCACACAAAAATGTGTCAGCTCATAAAATGTATACATCCAGTACATTTGCAAAGTTTAAGCAATAACAGGTACAGCAGCAATCACCACATAAACTAATGCCAACTGTCACATTACTCTTCCTATTTCATAAACTGCTTTCCTCTCTGTTTGGCATTGTTGCTCTCCACCTAGCATTGTACAAACGTAGTTGGCATGGTTATTCAGGTTTCTGCACTAGTTGTAGAACATGATAACATGAACTGGTGGGAAATACTCATTGCTGTTTGACCTGTATGGACATGGCAGGAGCTAGAAGGGAATGTGCTCAATTTACTGCTCAAAGATGTGTTGTAGATGATGTGAAGATAGGTAAAGTCTGCCAGCCTAGCCAGATAGACTTCTGTAGATAATTATGTCATTTGTAAATATTAATAGAAGCCACAGGCTTGTTCTCTTAAATGGGGAAAACGTTGGCAAATGTTAAACTTCACAAAATGTAACAACAGTGCACTCTGCTGTAAGAAAGCTAAGTCAAGCATTTTATGACTGTCTTTCATCTTTAAAGTCGGCTCCGATATGTCTGGATGAATGAATTCTGCTAATTGTTTTGAGGCCAGAGTTAATGGCTAGAATTTGCATGTATAAATATCCTTTATTGCTCTGGTTTCTAACTAGGTGTAAAGAATGTAAATGTAGTTGCTGTTAGCCTGGGAACACCAGAGAAGTGTGAAGAATGACATCATGTGAAGCAGCCCTTTGTTATCAATTTAAAGAGAGAGAATCAGAGAGCTCTGAGCATTTTGTCCTGAAAACATTCAACTCACTAGCAATGCCTGTTTCTATATGTAAGTTATTTAGAACTGTGTTTTCTCTTAGAAATAGTTAGGAACTAGGAAGATTAGACTAAGTGTTTTTCTGTGTTGATGTTAGAACTTTTCTACGGTATTATTTTAAGTATTTCTCTGTAATCTCTGAACTCTTGACTAGCACTGTGTAGTAAGAAGTATTGTCTTGTGTTTTTACTATTTATTATTAAAAATAAGTTATGTCTTACCATAATGTTCCATCTGTGTTGTAGATCTTCATTCATTACTGCTAGGACTTCGGTTACATCCTTAGAACCAACACGGCCATTTCTAAGCTCGCGCCAACCAAAAACTCTCAGCTAAAACCTACCAATAATGCCCCTCTTGTAGTTACTCCAGATCGAGTTTGCCCACCCCTATATAATAGAGATAGTAAGAGAAAAACAGTAGGAGGATCTGTCTGAGCAATTACCCTATCCAGGAGTTCCTAAAGTCCACCAGGAGTCCAGGCAGGGAGATGTAGGGCAGGAAGTAATGAATGAATAAAGATCTACAACACAGATGGAACATTATGGTAAGACATAACTTCTTTATCTGATGTTGTAAATCTTTATTCATTCCTTACTGATAGGACCGAGTCCCCAGCTACTTGAGTCCTGGGTGGCCCTAAAGAAGGATATTCCTGAGCACAATAGAATCAAAAGATGCTTGTCCCCTAGAGGCCAAATCCAATTTGTAATGAGAGATAAGGGTATGAGGTCTTGCCCAAGTGGCTGTTGTGCAGATATCATCCATAGAGGCTCTGGAATGAAAAGCTACTGAAGTAGACATCGATCTAGTAGAATGAGCCTTTATTCTGGAAGGTAAGGCTAGTTTATTCTGTTGGCAGATAAAGGTAATGACGTTTCTAAGCCAGGAAGATAGAGTCACTTTGGAGACAGGTTTACACAATCTGGGTCCTGCAAAGGCCACAAACAATTGATCCATTTTCCTGAGAGATTTAGTCGTATCCAAATAACAACAAAGCTGGTGATGCACATCAAGGGTGTGCAAAAGGTACTCCCATCTCTTTGAATGCTGAGGGAAGTAAACTGTCAAATCAATAGATTGGTTAATGGAAAATCCAGAAATGACTTTGGGCAAGAAAGAAGGGTCAGTACGAAGGGACACTCTATCCCTGTGGAAGTTCAAGTAAGGTCTCTTGACACTCAAGGCCTGCAACTCAGATACTCTTCTCACTGAGGTAAGTGCTACTAGAAGTAGAGTCTTCCATGACAAAAACTTTACATCACAAGAATCAAAAGGCTCAAAAGGAGGGCCTGTTAGTGATTGAAGTACCAAGGTCAAGTCCCAGGGTTCTTTGGGGGACTTGACAGGAGGTTTAACGTGTAATACTCCTTTCAAAATAGTCTTGCACAGGCTGTGCGACATAACAGAATAATTATTAAATCCATTATGAAATTTTGCATTAGCTGCTAAATGTGATTGTTGATGCTGAGGCTCTTGCATGCAGAAGAGTCATCAGGTATTGTAGGATCTTTTGAATAGGCATAGAGAAAGGATCTAAGTTCTGATATTTGGCCCAGATAGAGAACCTAGTCCATTTACTAGAATACACTTTCCTGGTAGAAAGTTTGTGTGAAGCCAGAAGAATTTCACAGATGGGAGATGAGATATCAGGCAGCCTGGCAATCATTGGAAGTGTAAGAACCAAGCTGTGAGCTTGAGGCTGTGGAGATTGGGGTGAATCAGTCCCTGAGGATGAGATAGCAGACCTTGGGAATGATCCAGTATCCACCAGCTGTGAATCAGATGAGGCCATAGGAACGAGAACCAAACTTGATGGGGCCAATAAGGAGTAATGGGGATCACTTTGCTTCTCAAGCTTTGAGCTTTCTGGAGGAATTTTGGGGTGAGGGGAAATGAGGGAAAGGCATACAGTAGACCCGGGGGCCAGTTGTGTGTTAGAGTGTCCCTCAGGGGTTCCTCCTGAGGGGGGATCAGGGCAAAGTAGCTTCTGCATTTGTTGTTTAAGGGGGAAGCAAACAGATCACAGCAAGGCTTGCCCCAGTGGGGGAAAATCTGATCCACTATTACAGGATTGAGGGACCACTCATGAGGCATCAGAATGTTCCTGCTCAGATTGTCTGCAATAAGGTTGGAACTCCTGGGAATGTGTGTTGCAGTAAGAAAGAGGTTGGAAGCTATCGCCCAATGCCAAATCCTCATGGCCTCCCGACACAGGGGGTATGACCTGGTTCTGCCTTGCTTGTTGATATACCAGACGACTACTGACATGTTGTCTGAATGAATTGCAATGGTCCCAGAAGGGAGGGATGTACGGAACGCTTGCAATGCTAAGAGAACTGCCCTCAGTTCCATGACATTTATGTGCAAACTGGCCTCCATGGAGGACCAGGTGCCTTGGACCATTTTTCCCTGGAAATGCCCCCTCACCCTAACATTTTAGTGTCCATGGTCACGGTGGCCATGGGCTGGGGGAGACAAAAATGGTCAAAATCAAAGATTTGATTCTGACTCCATCCACCATAGCATTTCTTCCTTGCAAAGATTTGTAAGATATATCATGTGGTCAAGTGGGTGAGTTACGATTGACCATTGTGAAGAAAGGAGTCACTGTAGTATTCTCATATGCAACCTCGCCAGTGGTACTAGAGTAATGGCAGCTGCCATGGATCCTAAGAGTTGTAGTACAAGGCATGCTGGTACCAAGGTCTGTGGAAGAAGGGCTTGGATTTGGTGTCTTATTTTTAAAAGCCTGTAACCAGGGAGGGAAGCTTGACAGGATGTTGTGTCGAAAGCTGCTCCAATGAATTCCAGTGTTTTTGTTGGGGACATTTGAGATTTGTCCTTGTTGACTGTAATCTCCAAGTGGAAAGCAAGGCCTTGAGTGTAAAAGAGACTAAGGATTAGAAGATTCCTGGTCGGGGCGATAAGGAGCCAATCATCTAGATACAGAAACACTTGGAATCCTATTAGTTGAAGATGAGCTACTAGAACTACCATACATTTGGTGAACACTTGATGGACTGTCGAGAGACCGAATGGCAGTGCCCTGAACTGGTAGTGATTGGCTCCCAACCAGAAGCTGAGAAATCTCTGGGAGCGGTGATCCATCTTTATGTGGTAATACATGCCCTGGAGATCTATAGAGCAGATCCAGTTGTCCCTCCCTAGAAAGGGGAGAATGGACTGTACTGTGACCATCCAGAATTTTTGAGGTTTTATAAATTTGTTCAATAGGCTGAGATCCAGGATTGGTCTCCAGTCCCCTGTCTTTTTTGGCACTAAAAAAAACCTTGAGTAAAACCTGGATCATCTCTGGTCTGGTGGTACTGGTTGGATGACTCTTTTTCTTAGCAACATTTCTATTTCTAAGGGTGCTACCTCCCTCTGATTGTGTGGTACCTTGGGGATTCGTTTGACGGGTCTGGGATTTAAATTGAATGGTATCTGGTAGCCTCTGGGTATTATTCTCTGCACCCAAACTTTGGTAGTAATAAGTTGCCAGGCTGGTAGGTGCAGAGAAAAATGACCCCTGACTGCTTCCAGAGGAAAGCAATCAGGCCGCTGCTCAAGAGTACTGGTAGGGTCGGCCAAAGTAGGAATCTATAGCACCCTGGTTACAGGGACCCCTCTACCATGAAAGGGGCATCTTCCAGATGAGTTGCTCCCTCTGACCTGGGGGGATTGCTCACCATGAGTGTCACAAAAAAAATCTTTGGGATTTCTTGAACCACAATTTTCTTCCCCTCTGGTTCCTGGAGTAGGACCTCTGGGGGTGTAAAAATGTATGCCCACAGCACACAAGGTCTTTCCATCTTTCTCACTTCGTGCTAGTGTGTCTCGTACTTTGGGAGCAAAAAGTGCAGATTCGTCAGCAGGCATGATTTAAAGGGGTCTGTGAAATTACGCAAATGCATCCAAGCATGGCGTTTCATGACAATGCCTGATGCGGCAGCTTGAACTGCCCCCTCGGTAGTATGAGATATCAAATGCATCAAGGAGTTTGAGATAGATTCAAGGGTAGCTAGCTGGGGTCTATATTATAACATCAAAGTCTAAAAACATTGAACGTTATAATATCGACCCCATTTAATCGAAACACCAGAAAACCGAACAGTCAGAATAGCAAATTTTTTCCCAGGGAAAAAATTTGCTGTTCTGACAAACATACACACAACTCAAGCACACCAAAATAAATAATCCACACACATACACTTCACGAAACCCTATACTAAACCAGACATACACGACTAGCTACCCACTTACCTTAACCCAACCCTAACCCTAAGGTCCCTAACTATCGCCCACTCACCTTACCCGCTCCCTAACCCTAACTCACCTGCCCCACCCTAACCCTCACGTCCACACAATCGCACATTTACCTGACCCGCACCCTAACCCTAAGTCAATTAACCTGCCCATAACCCTAAAGTCTGTCACTACCGCACACTCACCTCACCCATGCCCTAACCCTAAAGTCCCTAGCTACTGCGCACTCACCTTAACCCAGTCTGTTTGCTCACTTACGTTAACCCAGAACATAACCATCACACCACTCTTACCTGAACCCAGTCCGTAACCTCCATTCGCTCACTTCCCTAAACCCGGTCCATAACCATTGCACCACACTGCTGTAAATAGCAAAGCCACGGACCACCAAAATCTTACCCTAGGTAAAAGTTCGATGTTCCAAGGCTTCATTATTCTCAGCTTTGGCACTAAAGAGTTCGATATTATAACATTCAAAGTTTTTGAAATTCGATGTTATAATATAGACCCAGCTAGCTGCTAGGCAACAGTGTCATGCACCTCATCAGGCAGTACCCCCACCAAAGAGGAAGACATTTCAGAAATTAGGTCTCTTTGGAGGCGAGTGAATTGTGCCAGATAGTTCAGTGACCGAATGGTAAAGGTCGCTGAAGCATAGGTCCACTTCCCTAGTCTGTCCATGGACCGAGACTCTTTGTTAGTAGGATGGACAGTGGAACTATATTCTGCTAGTTCCCTCTTGGTGGCCACCACCACGACAATAGAATCAACCATCAACTGCTTGGACCAGATGGGCTGGTCTTCAGGGGTGGATACAATTTTGTCTGGCCTCCAGAGGACAGGTTTTACATTGTCTGGGGCCTTCCAGGCATGCTGTATGATCAGCTTAATAAGCTCATACACAGGTGGGGTCACCCAGGAAGTAGATGGCCGGGCACGGAAGGCCTGCAAGAACATCAATTCCTCAGAAGAAAGGCTAGAGGACTTACAGTCTCCCCGCTGCTTGAGTATTTCAAGATTGTCTCCAAATGAGACTCATCTGGGGAGACCGTGGGGACCCTTCCCCCTCATTGCAATCAGTGGCCTTAGTGATAGAGTCCTCAGGGGAATCAAGGTGCTTCCTCTTGCACCATTTCTTATGGGGTGGCTCCCCAGTGGGATCTTCTGATGAGGACCCCGGAGAAAGGGTTCCCTTCAAAGGGAGGTCTTGCGACTCCCGTGCTTGGGATCCCAAAGTAGGCAGTTGAGACAGCTGCATGTTAGAGGGGGTACTGGTGCTGATGTCATTGATGCTGACTGTGAGCCTGCTGTGGCAAGAACCCTCTCCATTACCTGGAAAGCATGCCCGATCGAGGAGGGATGGGAGCCCAGAACTGAGAAGGATAACCTCAGAACTGGGGTCACACCCTGCCCTGAGGAGCACACCTCCAGGTGAGGAGCTCTGAGAGGACTGGAAGCTGTCAGAGCCATGGACATAGATGGTACCAGTGAAAAAATAGGTGCCAGGCTAGGTACCAAGATGCAAAAAGTCCTAACACTGCTCCAAGAGTGCATCGGCTCCATTGGAGCTGATGCAGCAAGGGTCATTTTGTGCCAACAGAGAAACATCCACAGTCGGGGCTGAGACAGTATGCATCGGAGAGGACATCGGTACCGAGATCTCCGGGACCTAGGTAGAGGCTGGAGGAGGATAAACAGGATAACATGCTGTGAAGGATTCAAAACCAAAGGGTACGGAAGGTCAAGCTGGAGTGGGCAATCCCGTAGCTGCCAGAAGCTGGTCCACAACCCGCACTACATCTAGTTCAGAAAGACTCCTGGTAGATCTAAAGGAGGCTGCTGAAGTAGAATCAGGTCTTTCAAGAAAGGGGCTAAACCGATGCCCCAAAAAAGAGTCATTGGAGAGTATCTGGTTCTTGGGAGATATTCAATTTTAGGCACCAAGGTCATAGTCTGTGGAGTCAAAGAAGCTGTTGGCACTGTGGCCAGGGATGGTGTCGAAGCAGATATGGTCATGAAAGCCATTGTCGGAACCAAGGATGGCACCAAACCCGGTGGTGCTGAGGCTGGAACTGAAAAAGGAGTCAACATCAGAGATGGCACTGAGAGAGAAAACACAGGGCCTGGTGCCGAAGAGGTCTGTGGTGAGGACTCCGGAGAATCATGGAGCTGACTTGGTTCCATAACTGACCGAGATGCAGGAACCAAGCGACTCCATTTTTCCTTGTGTTTCTTGGTCTTAGGAGGTGGTGAGACCTCAGACCCAGACAGAACCTTCGAAAAAGGCGATTTGTTTAAACCTTTAAGAATTAGTTTATTTTTATGTTCTGTTAGAGTGCAATTGTTAAACTAGAACACATGTCACAATCAGCATTTATATGCTCCATGCCCAAACAGTAAATGCATCGAGCATGGCCATCTGAGTTGAGCATCTTACGGCCACACATCACACTGTTTAAACCCCAACTTAACTTTGTCTGACACAGTACAGGCAACATAGGGCTATTATAAACTAAAAGACAACAACAAGGGAAAGAAAGGAGACAATACCAGCAATGGTATTCAAAAATACCACAAGTGGTAAAGAAAGGCATACTAAAGGCAGTAGAGATGGACAGTACCAATGATGGTAGAGATTGAACTACCAAAGATAGAGGGTAGGAAATAGAAGCAGGTTATAGGCAATAGTAAGAAAAGGCTAAACTGACTAAAAAATGACAAAGTTTAAAGAGAAACTACACAAAAAAAATCACAAATTTCCACTTAGCTTTGAGAGAGATGGTTAGGCATGTCTGACGAGGAATGCAGCAGATGAGATCTGGAGTAACTATGAGAGGGGCATTATGGGTAGGTCTTAGCTGAGAGTTTTTGGCTGGCTCGAGCTTGGAAATGGCCATGTCAGTTTTGAGGATGGAACCAAAGTCCTATCAGTAAGGAATGAATAAAAATTTGCAACATCAGATATATTTTTAAACCTTTCAACTGTGGCTGTTTTGTGTAGAGATAATTCAAGCTCTAAGAGTACATTGCATGCATATAGTGATGCTGTACCAAGTCACTCCAAATAAGTCTTGGCTGTTAGGTCACACTTGCCATTTGGATAATAATATTACACAGTAATAATTGGACACCCTTTTAAGGGCCTTTCAGTAGCTGATAAATATTAGCTGGGTGGTGGCAGTGATTTCTATCATATAGTCTGGGTAAAAGGGCACAGCTGGAGAACCTGTGCCAGCCTTCCCCAGAAGTGTCTGTGTGGTTGTATAAACTCTTATCTCAAAGTGTGTGTGCGTGTGTGTGTGTGTGTGTGTGTGTGTGTGTGTGTGTGTGTGTGTGTGTGTGTGTGTGTGTGTGTGTGTGTGTGTCAGCTACTTGGGCAGGGACATGAGGCACTGGTTGGACAGAGAGGATGCTGGGGGTTTTAGCTTGCCCAGCTGGCAGAGACCGGGACCCTATAGCTGTACCAGTGGGGAATCTTATTGGGGACCTGGACAGAAAGGGAGAAACCAGCCCCAGACTGACTGTGATCTCCCTGTGCTCTTAAGGGAAATTGTACTTTATTGTGTATGTATTTGTTATCATTTCCCTATATGGATGCCCCTCACTAGTGTTAGTGGTGAGGATTGAGGCTCCTTGATTGCTAGGTCAGTGCATGGGTGTCACAGAGGAATCTAGAATATTCATTGGACTCCTTGTAAAGCACCATGGCCATAGGCTGTTACAGATGGACTAGACCAGGTCTCAGTACAAATCAGAGGCTTGAAATAGTCTGTCCAAGGCTGACTCCAGTACTACTGGCATTCCACACAGTGGAAACCAATGTAGACACCACTATAATGACCTGAATAGGTGCAAGCAGGAACAACTCCACCAATGCCTGGATGAGATTACGACTGCTGACATCCCACAGTTGTATATGTATACAGATCAAGATACGTTATATAGAAATCTGGATATAACTAAGACCATTATGTATAATGCCCTTCTCTTTTTTCCTCCCCTTTTTCTTTTACAGCCACCCAGGTGAGAGATTGCAGTGAACTAGGATGCCTATGCTGAGCATTTGGAAAGACTTAAAGACGCAAGAGGTATGTATGCAGCACAAAATAATATTATTTTATCTAAAGTGTTGTGCTTAGCACATTAAGCTGCATATCTTAACTGTAAAATCAAGCAGGCATGCTTCAGTATGTCAGTCAAGACAACCGTAAGAGTTAATTGTAATAGCATATTCAGATGTTGTGGGTTCATATCCCACAGGTAACAAATATATTTTAAAATAATTTTAAAATATTACATAATAATTTCAACAAAATAGGCATACATGCCATGTTGTTAACTTAATCTGTATTATTTGACCAAGCTTGTGTGCAATATATGCATATTGTAAGAATTACTTGGAACAATCATCAGTCATAGTTTGTAGTTGTTAAAAAGCATACTTAATGTAAAAGTAAAATTATTATTTATATCACAACAATTTATTGTATGCTGTATATGATGGTACTAATTATCTTCTTTTTTGTCTCTTACCCCACTCCTTATCTCTCTCTCTCTCTTTTTTTTTTAATACCTGTGGTCACAACATTCTGATGTCCTCAAATTCTGACAACTCAGGAAATGATTTACGGCACAGGGAGGTAGGTGAATCAGTGTGGCTCAGCCTGCCACCCCTCCAACTGCTGCTGCACCAACACCTAGCAAATCTGGGACCCAAACTGGCAGTATTGGCTCTTCAGCCCCTGCACTACCTGGGCCATCCACATCAGATAGCATTACCCCAGCAGCTGGTTCACTGGTATCCTCCAGGAGTATTGGCAGAGATGGTGATTTTTATCCCAACCAGGAGATACCAGACATGATGCATGAGGTCGTGGAAAGTACTATTGGTGCATGCCTCAGCTGGATGGAGAAGATGTTTGCTATAATGCTGGGCCCAAGAAAATGTCAAGAACTCCAATAGCAAGCTGAGGAGGGGAATGGTGGTGACAGTTCTGATGGTGAGGACTAAATTCTCACCGTCCCCATGTTTATGCAAAGGGCACCCATGTCCCCTCCCTATCCCCAATTTTGTTTTCCTCCAACCAGTTGTGTCCCTCACCATCCCTGTCTTTTGCCTTGTTTGTCCTGTTTGTTTTCATCTGCTTCCTCACCTACCCTACTTACCTGACCCTGACATACCCATGTCCCTTATCAAAAAATATTGTCCCATACATAGTTTCCCACTTTGCACATGTGTCTTCTTGACATACTTGATTCGGTCTAATTGGCTATAGAATATTACTGTCTTGTTATCATCCATCTTTGTTGAGGTGACCATTCAAATTTAGACAATATTTTAGCCATGTTCATTTTACACTGCTGAAGAAGTGGATAGCTATGGTTCTTTCCTAATTCCATCCCACACATTTCTATATTGCTTCCCCATTGTTCTTCCCCCTGCTTGCCCCTCATTTCACCACTTTCTTAGCTACTCCATTTTCACATCTTTAATCTAGTCAAAAAATAGAATCACACACCACACATATGACAGGAATGCCCCCTAATGAAGCCCTTTAATTTATCTCTGCATTTGCAAGGAGTTTGGCATTATGCACCAATGCTGAGTGACATTGAATGGCTATTCAAGTCCTTTGGCATGGTGCAGTTACCTCTGAACAATGCTGCTTAAACCCACTGCACTAAGGAAACACAGAGTTAAATCAGAGTAAATGCACTCATATTAAAAATTGCACATAATTTCTATTTTGACTGATGCATGCCTAAATATGTAAATCCATATGTGTACTGTTGACATAAATCACTTGAGTATCATTTGTTTTTATACAGTACGTCATTGTAGTCATTCCTTCTTTCATTTCCAATAACTACTACATGTAATTATTTACTTGGATCATGAATACCTATATAAAAATTCAACAGGGCTGGATTCAAACCCTGTATCATCTGTGCTCAAAATAAGAACTCATTGCTGTTACACCTGCTGCCATAGAGACAGTTAGGCAGCAGGTGTTTTTCTTCTACTCACTACTGTCCAGTGCTGATTGTCATGTCTCTGCTTATCATGTTTGCATGGAGGAAAGCAAACCAATAGAACTCTCATAAGTTTCTTAATGAAGCAGAGACCCACGTTTGCTCATCACTTAACTATGTGCAAATGGGGAAAGCAGCATATATACCTTGTCAATGTTATACAATTTATGACACATTTCCAATATGAACACCCTGGTATCTGGTAGCTGTCTTCACCATCACTAGTATGGATAAGTACTTCTCAGTAGTAGGAGACCTTAAATGAGTATCTTGGATGCACAAACCCTTGGCCATTGATCAGACAAACCAGCTGCTCTGTGGTGCACTATGGAAAGTGCTGATTAGTATGTATTACTTATGTTTACTGCCCAGTTAGTCTTCATCCTATTAAAATCCATGTAAAAACACAACCAAAGGGAGGGCACATTTTAACTGACTGAACACATATTTACACTGAGTTATGTGTTACCTGCACCCAAGCACTTGAAACTTGGTATGTCAGTACTAGTTCCCAAATGTCAACTACACTACAGAAATAAATAGCAAAACTGTATTGTTATATACATGTACACATTTATAATCACAATAAACATACAGATTGTCTTATACATGTATTAATGTGGACCGCAATTCTTCAGAAATATGAACACATGTACATACACAGCTGCATCCATGCTGATCACAAAAAATGTGTGTGTCTGTTTGTGACAATAAGTGTATAATGTACACAACATTCTGGGAAACAGCTGCATATGTCTCAGTTCTGCTACATGCATTCTTGACAACTTTTTGCATCTAGTTTGACAAGATGTCTCTTAAAATATACCTGCACACTGTAAACACAACAGGAAATAATGTATCCACACTTTGCACACCACTTTCTGAACAAGATATGTTAACGATATCATATGATAATGATGGCATCATCTATAAAGACCACTATGACAAGGCATAAACATACTTCAGGGTTGTTGCAGCCATTAAATACTGTGTTTTGCAGATGGGAATGAAATACTTACATGTGTGTTAAATTAGATCAGCAGCCACATTATGTGTGTGTTTGTGTATTGTCAGAGGGACATCTGTCTGTATCATCAATCCAGCCCCATGCAGACCTAATATCTTGACAGTCATACATGTCTTCCCAGCCATTTTATGCAGACCTCACAACTTCTTCTTATAAACATCTAGTGAGACTGTCATCCACTAGAAATTGCCCAGCATCATTGTAAAAATCAGGCTTGTGACATGGTGCCTACATTAAGTACTGAGTTCCTTAGTTGGTGTACCTAGTTAGGTAGGGGTTCTAATCTCACTGCAGTCAACTTGTGCATGTGTTTAGTCAGAGAAGTGTAATTCTGTATCCTACTATCAGCAATCCAGTCCCATATAGTACAAATGTTTTCACAGTCATACATGGCTACCCATCTGTTTCATACAGGCCTCCCAACATCATCTGTCAAACATGCAATGATGATGCCATCCACTATAAATAGTCCAGCAGAACTGTAAAAATCAGACTTGTGCCATGGTGCTTGCATTACGTACTGAGTTCTTTAGCTAGTGTACCTAGTTAAATAGGAGTTTTAACCTCACTGAAATCAACTGTATGCATGTAGTCAGAGAAACATGAGTCTGTATCCTTCTGTCAGCAATCCAGCTCCATGGAGAACAAATATGTTGACAGTCGTACATGCCTACACATCCCTTTCATACAGGCCTGAAAACATCTTCTCACATACACTGCTGATGCCATTACTTATAAAGTGCTCTCTGACACTGAAAAACAGACTTGTGCTGTGGGTTTTGTCTTAAGTATTATGCTTTGGCTATAGTTAGGTAAGGGTTCTACTCTCACTGCAGTCAGCTGGTGTGTGTGTGTGTGTGTGTGTGTGTGTGTGTGTGTGTGTGTGTGTGTGTGTGTGTGTGTGTGTATTCAACAATCAGTATGATGATAATCTTAGAATGGCACGTGAGTCTACTGCTGTGTCAGATGATGTCATCCTGTATAACATGCACTCTGACAGTGTTCAAGTCAATCTTGTGCTGTCACAGTAACATTAAGTACTGTATTCTCTAACTTCTTGATCTAGATATTTAGGAATTCAAGTCTGGCAGCAGGTAATTTGAGTGTGTATACTTTCAAATATTACTTTTGAGACAATTTTATACCAAGATGTAACTCCACATCCATGTCAGACACTCCTCCCAACATGTCCTTCCCAGCATACAGTGATGCTATCATACTCCATAAAGTGCTACATGACAGTCAAGTCAGACATGTGGTGGCACTAGTGTTACATTGTATGGAAGTCATATTCTATACCAACACAGGTGTAATGTTCAAATCGGACCCAGTCTACTGCTGTGTTAGTGGTTGGTGGTACATTACGGTCATTGCATGATCTTGTGAATCACTATTCATTTCAGTACCACTTAGAAGAAACTTTAACATAGTGCCATGCATCCACCACCCTCTTTTTTATCTGGCCACATGACATCCTTCCTGCAGAGGTGTGGCAGATGTCCTCATGTCAAATATGCATACATACTTCATAAAGCAGAGTCGCTCCATGAGCCTCTGCAAGCAGTTTCCAGATCACTGCATATCTGATTGCTAATTGTGCTAATTCTGTCATGATGTGATGAACATGTTACATATGGACAGTGGTATTCTGTACTGTAACCAAAACAATACACACATACACACATAGCTTTACTATCTATCATCATATTTATTCATTTATTTATTGTCATTTGATTACCAGAAAAGTCCAGCTGGGTGGAAGCCCATTTTCTGAGGATGCCTGGGGATAAGAGCTCCAACTTATTACAAAACATTTTAAGAAAAATAATTTTACCATCTTCAGAAATCAAACAAAAACACCTGCAGTTTATATAATTATAACAAATTAGACATAGTATAAAAACATTGGTTAAGAATCGATATAAGGTATTTAGAGAAATTTTAGGCAATTGGTTGAGGTAAAGGTAAGTTATTCTACTACAAATACAAACTGCAATATGAAGTGAGGGAAAACACGTTTTTGGTATATTTGGAGAGAAAGCCAGGGAGGAAAATTAGATAGCATTAAGGAAATAAGTGAAGAAGGGATAGTAAGGAAGTATAAGGAATGAAAAGGTATTTGTTCATATTTAGGGATATAATTTATCCTGGTTTTGAACAAGAACAAAGCCAGATTTTAGCTAGGAAGTCTTTCAGAGTGGTTTGAAAGATGGGACAGACTCATCTGATGGATACAGGTAAGGGGTTCTAGGCCTTAGTGACCTTATATGAGTACAGACATTACCCAACAGATTTGCTAGGTTTGTAGACAGATGGGAGTTTTTGGTGACTGGATCACAATGACCAACTGGGAACATAGTTGTGTAGAATGTTTTAGTGCTGGACAGGCAGATGGATGTTGGATAATTTTATAGGTGTTAAGAAGTTGTGTATATGTTAGTTGATGTTGCAATTCTAACGAAGTTAGGCTTTTCCATGCTATACAGTGGTGGGTTCTGAAAGGGGTATGTGTTGCAGCTTTGTTAAAGCAGTGCTCGAGTTTTAATTTTTGTGAAGTTTTAATTTTTGTGAAGCCTGCAGGTTGGTAAGGTTGGAAGTGCCATAAGGAAGAGTGAGGAGGGGATAAGTAGTGGTGAGTGTAGTTTTAATTGCATTGGTGATTAAGTTTTTGGCTTTGCAAAGCATCTCTAGTTTTTGATGGGTTTTTCTTATGCAATTTTGTATATGCTGGTCAAATGTAAGATAATTATCCACTATCACCCCTAATAGTTTGCTATGAGAAGTGACTTTAATGATTGTATTACCAAGAGAGAGGACTTTAAATTTTGTTTTTTCATGAGAGAGGCACATTGGGAAAAAAAGCAGAAGTTTGGTCTTTTTGAGCTGAGCACAAGTTGTGAGTTACAAAGCCATGTTTTAGTGCTGTTAAAGCTTCCTGGGTATTTTTTGGAGGTATACCATGTTGTTAGATGTTCAAATGAGAATGGAACCATCTGTAGAAGTATAGAGGGTATTGGTAAAAATGTTAAAGAAGTGGGGTACACCGGTGGTGACTGGGAGGTAAGGAGAGAGCATGGAGTGCCAGTTTACTGACTGATACTTGTTGGACAGGTACTTTTGAACCACAGAAGGGTGGGCTTAGACAGACCTAGTGAGGACATTTAAAGTAGAAGTTTGCTGTGACAAACTATGTTGAAGGGTTCAGATAAGTCTAGAAATAAGGAAGAGACTAGTTTGCCATTATTTTTAGCTTTATTGACAGTATCTACATAGGTGAGAAGGAGAGTGTTAATACTATCGTATGGGTGGAAGCCATGTTGTGTAGCAGATAGGAGTTATTCCTGCTTGAGATAGTCTAGCAATTGTTTTTGAATACATTTTTGAAGTATTTTGATGATGGGAGATAATATTGCAATAGGTATAAAGTTATTAATGTCTGTTGAATTTCCTCCTTAGTGCAGAGGGATAATGTGTGACTTTCTCCAGAGACAGGGAATGTAGGATTGCTGGATTGTCTCTTTATAAGGACTGAGACAGGATAGGCAAAGCTATTGACTGCTGTTTTAGGTACTAGCTTGGAAGCTCATCAGCTGAAGAAGAGCATGGTTTAAGTCTGTTAAAGAGTAATTTTATATGGGATTTGGGCACAGGTTTAAAGGTGAAAGTGGATGTGGTGATATGTGGCTGTTGAGTAGGGCTGGGGTTAGATGTTGAGGAATCCTTGGTTAGAGATGCTATACTATCTATAAAATAAGAGTTGAACTGTATTGCAGTTTCAAGTGATGAGTTATTGGGAGAGGAGCTGTGCTTAGTATTATTCTAAACTTCATTACAGTATATTTTTGTCTTCATTTATTTGCTTTTTAGTACGATTGCAAAGCATTCTAAAGTTTTCTATATATCGAGGTGTTTTATATTTGTGCTATTCTTTCCATGCTTTTTCTCTATCCTGCATTAGCATTCTACTCTTTTTGGATAGCCAAATTGCATTATTTATTTTTAGTCCCTTCTAGGAGACGCAATGCTATTCTGGATATTTAGAAAAGTCGTATTAAATTAATTTACAGCATAGTCTAAGGCGAGGATTTTTAGGAAGTTTCAGTTAATATATGACAGTGCAGTAATGAACATTTCTGGGTTAAACTTAGAAAGGTTCTGTGATGTTTTATAAACATGCTGTTTTACTGGATGGGTGAGATGGGTTGTATAGATCAGGAAATGATCACTGAGAGAGTCTGACATTGTACCTGTACTGGTGTATTTACTGGGGTCTGATACTAAGATCCAGTATAACTGAATATTTGCTGTCTTTCTGTAATGTTTCAGGCTATTAATTAGTTGTGAGAAACCATATAAGGTCATGCTAGATGTAGGGGAGTTTATATCCAACCAATTGACATTTACATCACCTCGTAGTATTTTTTCTTGCAAAAATGTTATAGCTATCCAATGTAGGATACCTTCCATTATAGTTGTATTGTCACCAGAAGGGATGTAAAGGACAGTAATGCATATTTATATTTTTTTTATTTTGAGAAAAACAATAGAAAGCGCTGCTGATCTGAATTTGGGTATTCCTTTGGTCTAAGGGGAAATGTGGTAGGTGTTAGGAAATAGTAAAGCAACTTCACCAAATTTCCTCTTCATACAGTCATTACGGATGATATTATAATCAGGAGGTATAACGTCTGAGCTGTTTGTGATTAGTTTAAGCCACATTTCAGTTACAGCAAGAACATCAAGCTTATGGTGGGTAATCTAAACATGTAGTTCAGCAGTTTTATTTCTTATGCTCCTAACATTTATTGCAGCAAAAATTAGATCACCATGGTTGGGGATTAGCTGTTTTTGACTTAGAGAAACAAGGAGTTGGAGGGCAGTAGGAGATTCAGTGATGGTGGATCCTGAAAGCTGGAGGAGGATAAGTAAGGAGAGAAGTATTTTCTATAAAAGAAAAGAGTTAAGTTTTCCTGGTGTCTTCTATGGAATGTAAGGAATAGAGGGGTATGAAAGGCTAGAGTCTAATGAAGTAGTCAAACTAAGAAGAAATGAGGGTTTATTTGGGAAAAGTAAAGATACTATGTGGAACAGATAGGTACTATTAGGGAGGGTTGTGATTATGAATGGATAAAGTGTAAAGTAGTATGGGAGGGAGAAAGATAGTTGGAAATGGGGCTAGAACGTAAATGGAGATAGAAAAGTAGGAAACAAGGAGCAGAAGTGTAAGTATAGAAGTAGTAAGGTGATATGAGGAGGGTTTGTAATAAGGGTCACAAGTGGAATGTGTATGTAGGAAGTATAATGTTAGAGAAGGTTGAGGTGATGATGTCATACCCAATCATGCTGAGTATATACTGACACCGTTTGCTTGATTTTACAGTTTGCCTCATGATGACTAAGGCCTCCATTCATCTGGTACTTTTTTGATAAGTACAGAAATCAAGGGACTTTTATATTAGCTGCAGTTTTATGGCATTCTGGACAAAAGGCACAGAAGTTCTCTCTCTCTCTCTCTCTCTCTCTCTCTCTCTCTCTCTCTCTCTCTCTCTCTCTCTCTCTCTCTCTCTCTCTCTATATATATATATATGTCATTATGCCTGGCTAGTAAAATCTTGCTAGTATTCATGCTTAATTTTCCTGGTGACCTCATAACATCTCACTATAGACTAGCTTCATTACTAGCAGTCTGTAAGTGTTTGGCAGTAGTAATTGGATTTCTTACCTTTCTTTACTTTATCAATATAGGGATCCATCTTATAATTAAAAATGGAAATGAGAAACAAAATAAGCATCCTGTTCACTATCATCACTTAAAATCTTGGTTATATTTTCTCTTATACTACTTCAAGTATCATCTTCCCATCTTCCCATCTTCCCATTTTGCATTTCTTAAATTTACTTGGTCGTTTGTAACACAGTGATAGTCCTATCATACTTCATATGTACAAGTTCATCTCATGATTAAATTTCAGTTGTTTATATTCTTACTGACAGCATGTTTCAGTATTAGCAGGACAGAACTTATATTTCTCGGAGGTACAGGCCAACATGAAAGGACTGTGGCTGACCAAGTTCGCAGATGACTGCAAACTGGGCGCCATAATAGACTTTCCAACTGACACAAGCATCCTCCAAAAGGGCCTCATAGAAACAGACAACTGGTGCCAGAGCCATGGCCTCAAGCTAAATGCCAAAAAGTGTATAGTCATCCCCTTTGGCAAAAACAAAGTGCCCACAAATTACCACATAGGTGGTAATCCATTAAGTACAGAAGAAGTAATTAGGGACCTGGGGACCCAAGTTGATAGCAATCTCTCATTTGACAATCATGTGGCCAAAGTGGTTAGAAAAACATTTTATATTGCCCACCTAATCATGAAGAGATTCACATCTAGATCAGGGGAGGTCATCGTGCCTCTTTACTCATCCCTCATCAGGCCCATAATTGAGTACAATGCCCCTTTTGGGATGTACCTTACCAGACACCTACAGCAACTGGTAAGACCCCAAAAGTACCTCACCAAGAGGATCAAGGGGCTCAAAAAGATGCCGTATGCTGCCCGGTTAAAGAAACTCCAGCTCTACTCAGTGGCATACCGCCTGCTCAGAGGCGATCTGTGTCTGACATATAAAGCCATGTCCAACCCAAAATTAATGGACATGCTGCACCTCAGAAAATCCAAATCCCATTGAGCTACCTCAGCACTGACATAAATAGGACATGCTGGAGGGACAGATTCATAACCCAGAGGCTCCCTTCACTCTGGAATAAAATCCCAGCCCAGGTTAGGCAGAGTCCCTCATTGACTCTCTTCAAGAGGAATCTTGATGAGTGGATGGGAGATCGTAGGTTTACCCCGGGTATCACTTCTGTGTCACTGTTAGACAGAGGCACAGTATACTAACCTCGAAAAAGTGCATAGCAAATTTAATTTAAAATGGGTGGCGAAAGCCATACACACTCTGGCTAGGCTTATAAATGCCCTAGGGCAGATAGCCTAGTATGAACCTATGAACCTATGAACCTATGAACTTAGAAATGTGACCTTCCCCTCAACATTTGGAACAAATAAACTCATTGCATGTCGCTTTATATTGGTCTATGTTCCAAAAATGTTACCTACCTTACTACAGTTTTATCCGTAGAAGGCAAATTCATTTTCAAGTATTGCATCATTAGCAAGTATCATTTTACTAAAGTTGCTAGCTTACTCAAGCTCCTGGGATTACTTTACCAATTTTCTTATTTTTATAGGTAAATCTAATTTAAATTCATATATTGCTAGATTTTCTAGCATTTCTGCTGTTGTGATCAGAGTCAAGTTGAAGTTTTAAAATATACTTTAAATCATCCAGCTGTGCAGTTATTAGTTTGCTTATATTAAAAGACAAGTTATACCACCCATAAACATAGTCATTTCTTACAATTGTTATGGCCCATAAAATTGGTTTTATGCAACTCCATGTATGTATGTATTCAGTTCCTCTCCTTTAGCTTCCCCTAGTTGTGAATACCAGGTAATATTGGCAGGAATACAATGGTCACAGTTTTATAAGGAATTTTTATCCCAAACAGTGTTTACACTTGGAAGCCGAGGCTTTACAAAGAAACAAATATTAGTGCATCTCTGGCTGACTGCGTCGTTATAGAGCTATGATTTTAGAATGCAATATTAACAGTATGGCCATACAAGATATTGTACACATAAAATTAATTAGTATTCTCATGTTTGGATAATCTTAATAATATATTGAGCATGAGTCCATTGATTACTTACAGAAGAGGACACAACTTGAAAGAGAAATTGGAAAAAACATGAAAGACAGCAGCATACATAACCCCAGGACAGCACAAAAATGTGGGATGTGTGGGCAATCTGCTTGCATTTATGAAACCCCCACTAGTAATAGCACACTAGGCCAAGCATTTCAAAGAAGACTTGAACAGACCTGCATCAGCAAGGGAAAGGGGGCATCCAAGAAGTCAAGACAGATACAGAAAGCAGAAATTATCACTGCCATCAGGTTTCTAAAGAATGGAAAAGTTGCTGACCAAGACAACCTGAATGCAGAAAAGTTCAAGACAAACTCCAAAACATCAGCCATGATTCTTTGACCACTGTTTACATCTATTTGGGAGATAAATAAAGTTCAAGATTACAAAGAATGGAAGAAAGGAGCATTAGCCAACAAATGATGCAGAATCACTCTTCTGTCAATCCTGAGCAAAATTCTGGCAAACGTTATTATATAGTGCATCTCTGAAGCCACAGACAAGTAGCTGAGAAAAAAGCTGTCTGGGTTTGACAAAGGCAGAGGATGTGTTGATCAGACTTCATACTATGCAACATCATGCAGTGTGCACAGACTGGCAAACATAGCTATACATCAACTTCATTGATTTTGAGAAAGTCTTTGAGAGTATTCACCATGACATCCTCTGATGTATACTGAGAGTCTTCAGCATACCTCAGCAGACAGATGTCATCCTCAAGAGCTACTCTGATAACTTTAATTATAAAATGGGTAATAGTGAGTACAGCTTGGACATCATGACCAGTGTGAAACAGGGCTGTGTGATGTCAGTATTGCTCTTCAAGCTGGTCATTGACTAGGTGATGCGATGCACAACAGAAGACCAAGACAAAAGCATCAGACAGGCCTTATTGTCTATGCTGGATGACTTTGACTATGTAGATGACCTTGCTTTGCTCTCTCACAAACATCAGCACATGTAGGAAAATACTTCTCACCTCTACACCTATGCACAGAAAGTGAGTCTGAAGATCAGCATGAAGAAATAAGAAGTTATGACACTCAACATTTTAAACCGTTTATAGTCACGATGGTTGGAAGGGACCTAGCCATAACTGAACTGCTCACCTACCTAAGCAATACTGCAGATATGACAGAGAGGCAGGCAGTGACACTAACAGCAGTGAGCAATGCTAGGAATGCCTTCAGTGCTAAGAATGCCTATAAGTTGCTGAATAATGTGTGGAGGACATCTCAGTACACTAACACCAAGAGGCTTTACCAAACTCTTGTATGGAGCAAAATGCTGGCAGTCAGTCTTGCACACTGGTAACCTGAGAAGACTCCTGTGCATTTTTGGCTGGAAATCATCTCCAACCAAGAACTGCTCACCAGATGAAAACAAAAGAGCAAGGATACCATCATTATGTGAAGAAGATGGAGATGGATCAGGCATGCCAACAAAAGAGAAGAAGACTCCATCACAACAGAAGCTCTTCAATGGATCCTAGAAGGCAAATAGAAAAGATGCAGGCCAAACAACAGTTAGAGGTGAACTATGGAAATAAACCGAAGACCCTGAAACACAACTGAGACACCGTACAGTAATGTGCCCAATACAGAATGAAGTGGAACTTATTCATTGCTGCCATATATGCCAGCTTGTATAACAAGCAGTAAATAAACATAAACTGGTAAACGTTTAAATAATATCCATCTTCCTGTTAAAAATGGATGCATCAACTGTGGGAGAAAGGGTGTAGTATATCTTGTATGTTGTTTATCCTGCAATGGACGTTATACAAGAAAGATGGAGTGGATTATCTCCTCTACTCAAGGGTTGATATATATATATATGTATATATATATATATATATATATATATATATATCTATATATATATATATATATATATATATATATATATATATATATCTACTCAAGGGTTTATATATATATATATATATATATATATATATATATATATATATATATATATATATGTAACAACAAGCAGCACTGAGACCACGGCCAGGGCAGATTTGTTCCACTACCGCTTCTCAACACAAAAGTTTGTTTGTTTGTTGCAACACCTAAAGGTGCTTGCTTTCGATTGTACTCCACATGCAAAAAAAGCTCAGCAAGACACTTGGTTGAGCAGCCAAAATGTTTCAAATGTATTGTCTTCCCAAGCACAGCGTATATAATCAGTTCTACTTGAATATCAGCAAGTGTAGTTCACCTTCATTACCACAGATGACAACTGCATTCATTAAAACCATCAAGTATTTATTCACATCGAGCAATAACTTAAAAATAAAAACAAAAATAAAAAACAGAACAAAGGATAAGCGTTTTCTGGTCTCCTCAATAACCCTTCATCAGATCCATGTGTACTGTGCAGATAGTGCCTGTTTAAAAACTGCTCTCTACCAATAGAGTGCTAGATAAAGGGTGATGTCACATCAACAAACAGGAAATGTAGTGTTCAGTCCTAGTCTTCTATGAGCTTGTAGTTTTCCAATCCAATACATTTCTTCCTGCTCCAGTCTGTTGTTGTTATCACCTCCCCTTTCCGAGGTTAGAACAATTCTAAGCACTCTGAACTTGAAATTATGTCCTTCATTATCCCTGACATGTTTGGCAAGAGGATTCTTATAAGCTTTGAGTCTGATGTCACTTATATGTTTGGATAGTCTCTCCTTAAATTGTCTTACTGTCTTTCCAAAATAAAAATGGTCACATAATGAACATGTGGCCAAATATACTATATTTTTTGTGTTACAATCAGCATAGAAACTGCAGGTGTATTTCTTTTTGGTAATGGGATGCTCAAAACTGTTCTCTGTACATATATACCTGCACATAGTACACCTTCTACATAGAAATGTCCCTCTTCTATCAGAGTTGACACATGGTACTAAGTAGTCTTCTTTGCATAACCTATTTTTCAGATTACTTGCATTCCTGTAACCAAACTTAGGTACCTCTCCAACCACTTCTTTGCATTCTTCACTTGACAATAGTATCTTCCAGTTCCTTCTAATAATATTACATATCCCCTCAGTATCTGTTGTATGTGTGAGAATCATTTTAACTTCTCTTTGCTCATTCCTATTGTTTCTTGAAGGTGCACTATCTTGTTTACCTTTCAGGTATGGCTTACCTCTCGTTTCTCTTTCCAACAGCACATTGTGCCTCATTCTCACTATCTCTTCCTCTCTGTATCCTCTTGCCTCCAAGTGTCCAGACATATCATTCATATCTCTGTCAAGGGTTACATCATTCGAATATATCCTAGATGTTCTAAGGAATTGACCTCTCATAACATTTCTGTATGTATATTTTGGATGCATGCTGTTCCTTGGTAGTATATTGTTCTTCCAACATTCTTTTTTTAAATAGGCTGGTTTCTATGTTCCCTTCTTCATCTTGTAGTATTCTCACATCCAAAAAGTCCATTTGACTTTCATTACTCAAAATAGTAAACTCCAGAAAGTTGGTGCTGTTCTCTAAATATCTATGGAAATTGTTGAGCTCCATGACATCACCTTCCCATAAAATATAAATATCATCCACACATCTCTGGTATATCTTTAGGCATTTATTACAAGGGTTATTTTGATAAATGACTCTATCATCCCATTGCGCCAACACTATGTTAGCATAGCTGTTGGCATGCACATTGCCACACCACATAGTTGTATGTAGAGTTTACTGTTGAAAATGAAGACATTGTTCTCAAGTATCAACTTCATTAGCTCACATATAACTGTGATTTTATTTTCTTCATAATCTCCTTTATTCAACATGAATTCTCTTAATGTGGCTATGCCATAGTCATTGGGAATGCTTGTAAATAAACTCTTGATATCCATACAGACCATTAAGTGTTTCTTCTTGTCTTTTTTGTTCTTCATATATACACTTAATTTCTCAATAAATGCTTCCGTATCTTTCAGAACTGCTGGTGCTTTTACTAGCTCTTTCTTGATATGGTTCTCCACATATATAGAGGCTGGCTCAGTAATCCATCCTGCCCCTGCCACAATAGGTCTCAGTGGTGGTCTCTGTGGATTTTTATGTATTTTAGGAAGGCATTTGAATGCCGGAGTCAATGGAAACTCCACTTGCAGATAATTACATAGCTCAACTGATATCTGACCTCTTTCTTTCATTTCTTCTATGTGCAGCCTCATCTTCATTTTGATCTTCTCTAGTTCACAGTGGTTTATTTCTTTATATGAGGAATCATCCTGTAATAGGATTGTTACTTCCTCTATATATTTATCACTGTCCATTAAGACAACTCCTCCCCCTTTGTCAGCAGGTCTAATTATTAGACCCTTGTTTTCCTCTAATTCTTTTAGAGCCCGTCTCTCTTCCTTTGTAATACTGAAGGACCTTTTTCTATTGTTCTGTATATATTCCAAGATATCTTTTTCACATACATTCAGGAAAGTATCCATAACTGCACTATTCTGTGGTACAAAACAACTTGGCTTCCTGAATAGGTTTAACTCCATTCCTTTATTATTCTTATACATGTTTCTTAGCATAACATCTCGTCCAAACATCTTCAGGCTCAATATTGCTTCATTCTCTTCCATACCTCTTGTAAGTATAAATTTGAGGCCCTTGTTAAGAATACTCTTATGTGCATTATTTAACTGAAGGAATGACAAATTAAAAACCAAACTATCAT
Organism: Protopterus annectens; assembly: GCF_019279795.1. Lineage (NCBI taxonomy): Eukaryota > Metazoa > Chordata > Ceratodontiformes > Protopteridae > Protopterus > Protopterus annectens. The sequence continues at coordinate 1,067,214,230 of NC_056730.1, read as the reverse complement.
TAGTTTCTTCATTTATTTCTCTCCCACATACGACCTTCTCCTTTTCCTCCCTCTGCTTAGTGATCTCATTTCCTTTCTGCTTCTCACCTCTCTTATTCTTAGGGGAAAAACTGGAAAACCCACATCTTTTACCACAGCTTTTGATATGGCACCTGGTCCGTTGTTTCTGCCCTCTCTCTTTTCATTATCAATCATTATTCCTGGTGTCTGATTGATCATGGGTATGATTTCTTGATGGAATGTATCTTTCGGCCCTTCATCCCTTTCATCACTACACTTGCTGATATTTAAGTAGAGCTGATTATATATGCTGTCCTTGGGAAGACAATACATTTGAAACATTTTGGCTGCTCAACCAAGTGTCTTGCTGAGCATTTTTTGCATGTGGAGTACAATCGAAAGGAAGCACCTGTAGGTGTTGCAACAAACAAACAAACTTTTGGGTTGAGAAGTGGTAGTGGAACAAATCTGCCCTGGCCGTGGTCTCAGTGCTGCTTGTTATTGCATTCATACTCTATTTTTTCAGCAGTACACTCCTGTTTGGTTCTAGTTTTGTCGTGTTTGGATTTATTTCTTTTTTGAGAAGAACAATGGGAGACATGGCGGAAGGGAGAACGGAGAGCAAACTGAAGAGTTTGGTGGGGACAGTAATATACTGAATCGTACACCAGCTACTCCAACAGATGGAAGACCTGGCAGAACATACAGTAAGATTAATAGAATTTTATTTAACAGTGATAATCCATTACTTAAATTAGACTTCTTAGATGAAGTGGTACAAACTGAAATGTTTGATAATGAAAGAACGAATGTTATAGACATGAAAAAGTTCTGTAAAGAAATGAAGGAGATGGAAGATAGTATATATGAACTTAAAAGATTGCAATGGCAACGACAGCATTTAGAAGCGTGCTTACATTTTATAGGTTCATAGGTTTATACTAGGCTATCTGCCCTAAGGCATTTATAAGCCTAGCCCAAATTTTTGTGGCTTACGCCACCCCTTATATGAAAAAATACTGTGCCCATTAGTTTGTTGTGCCTCTGTCCAGCAGTGACACAGAGATGATTCCCGGGGTAAACCTACGATCTCCCATCCACAGGTCTAGATTTCTCTTGAACAGAGTCAGCGAGGTGCTCTGCCTCACATGGACTGGGATTTTATTCCACAGCATAGGGAGTCTCTGAGTGATAAATCTATCCCTCCAGCACATCCTATTTATATTCGTGCTAAGGTTTAAGTCGCTTGCTCTAGTGGTTTTAGTGGATTTGGATTTTTTGAGGTGGAGCATGTCCATTAATTCCGGGTTGGACATGGCCTTGTATGTCAGGCACATGTCACCTCTGAGCAGACGGTATGCGACTGAATAGAGCTGGAGTTTCTTCAATCTGGCAGCATATGACAGATTTTGGAGTCCCTTTATCCTTTTGGTGAGGAACTTTTGGGGTCTCTCCAATTGCTGCAGATGTCGGGTGAGATACATCCCGAATGGGGCATTGTACTCGATCATTGGTCTGATAAGTGAAGAGTACAGGGGAACAATAACCTCACTAGATCTGGATGTGAATCCCTTCATGATCAGGTGGGCAATGTAGAAGGTCTTTCTAACCACTTTAGCAATGTGAGCATCAAAAGAAAGGCCACTGTCAACCTGGGTCCCCAGGTCCCTGATAACCTCTTCTGTGCTTAGTGGATTGCCACCTATATGGTAGCTTGGGGTTACCTTGTTTTTCCCGAAGGGTATGACTATACATTTTTTGGCGTTTAACTTCAGGCCATGGCTCTGGCACCAGCTATCTGTTTCCGTGAGTCCCTTCTGAAGGATATCCGTGTCTGATGCACTTTCCACTATGGCCCAGTTTGCAGTCATCTGCAAACTTTGTCAGCCAAAGTCCTCCTATGTTGGCCTGTACTTCTGAGAAGTAGATGCCAAACAATAGGGGGCCAAGGACCGAGCCCTGTGGGACACCACTTGTGACCGGCTTGGAGTCTGACACAGCACCAGCAACTCTAACCCTGTGGTTTCTGTCCTTAAGCCAGTTTGCAACCCATCTTGTGACATATGGGTTTACATTTAAGCTGGTAAGTTTTTCTACAATACCCGAGTGGGGTATTGTGTAGCCTTTGCAAGGTCAAGGTAGGCTGTATGGACTGCCTTTCCCTCATCAATGGCCTTGGTGACTGTTTCGAAGAAGTCGACCAAGTTCAAAAGGCATGATCTTCCCTTGACAAAGCCAAACTGGGTCGGGTCCAATGTCTGCAAGTCCCCTATATCTTTGTTTATGAGCTCCATTATGATCCTCTCCATAGCTTTGCAGACTAGACTTGTTAAGCTTATGGGGCGGTAATTACCAGGGTCCGTAGAGGTGCCGCCTTTGTGGAGTGGGACAACAGTTGCCATACGCCACTCCTTGGGCACGTATCCTGTGGTAAGGCTGAGATTAAACAGCTGCCTTATGTGCGGGTTTAATTCCTCATTTAGCTCGTAGCACACAGCCGGGGACACCATCCGGTCCCAGTGCTGCTGTGTTTTTAGCTTTAGAGAGCAGCTTTCACCTGCGCATTTGAGATGTCCGGGAGGCTACACTCGGCTGGGATATTTATCTCTCCTTTAGGGGGGGGGAGGGGGTGAAGTTTGCACTGAACCTGTCTGCCAGTATGTTGGCAATGTCTGTGGGTTCAGTGATTTTTGTATCATTTTGGACTAATTCTGAGCATATCTGGGAGTTTCCACCCAGGTTCCTAACATAGCTGAAAAAAGGCCTTATGATTGTCCTTTGAATCCATGGCAATTTTTCTCTCAAAATTGGCCTTAGTTGATTTTATGAGTGCTCGTATTTTTTTTACTAATAATGATCAGGGGTGACTTCCCTTTTATGGATTTTGTTCTATCATGTAATAGCTTTCTCCTCTTATTGTAAAGTTTGTTAATGGCTGGGGTCCACCAGTCTGGGACGTTGCCCTTTGTGGAAAGAGTCTTGGTTTTATTTGGGATTGCCTGATCCATGCAGTCCTGGAGGTGTTCATAGAAGGCATTTGTAAGGGCTTCCGCAGCTTGGGTTGTGGGTTCCACTGGCTCAGGGGCCTTGAAGGATACCACACCAGTCTTGAGTAGTGTGAAGTTTGCTTTAGAGAAGTTCTTCACTATGGTCTTTTGTTGGGGGTGGGGGCGGGATGTGGATTTCCAGTGAGATTAGTTTATGATCAGATCTCACCAATGAGGGATATACTTACGGTGTGGAGCATTTTGTCCCCATGTTTGTGACAATGAGATCTAGTATATTTTCTCCTCTCGTGGGAACAGTGACTAGCTGTTCCATGGCATTTGAATTTATGAACTCCAGGAACCGTTGGGCTAGAAAGTTAGGGCTTGAGTAATGTTCCCAGTCTATATTCGGGTAGTTGAAGTCACCCAATATGATGGTGTTTGGAGATACATTTATACCCTCCAGTGTCTTCAGGAAGGCTGTGTGGGGTTCCTGAGTTTGAGAGGGTGGCCTGTAGCATGCTACAATTTGTAGAGCAGTTTTGCCTATGGTTAGTTGCACCTGGATGGTTTCCGAAGCTTCGTGCGTTGCCACCAACCTGGAGGTGTGGGTATCCTTTATGAATATGGATACACCCCCTCCTTTTGTGGTGTGGTCCGGTACATTGTACCGAGAGGTCTGAGAATTTTGCTAATGCCTTCGCAAGGCAATTCACAATCAGAATTGCTAAAGATATGGCAGAGTCTTAACTTAGAGCACAGCCGAAGTTATATGAAACTAATTATAGAACACTTTAAACCTAGAGAGAGTGAGCTTGTTAAAAAAGTTGAAAGTATGCAAGCATATCTTGAACAAAATTTCGGCAATGATGTCTGTCAATCCAAGTTAGATGAGGCATACTATAAAATATCTTTGTATGACAACAAATTGGAGCAGATAAAAATTAAGAAACTAAGAAGAGACTATGCTGATTTCACGAGAGGCGATGTGTTTATGTGGTCAAGAGAGTATAATGGAGAATATCAGGTTTCAAGGAACAATGTATTTCAGCAAGAACATAGGGATAAAGTGCCACAGAATAATCCATGCAATTATGCACTGGGTCATAAGGAGATAAATAAAGATAGAATAATGAATCACAATAGACGAAGAGAGAATGATGAAAGGGCTGAAGAGCCGAAAGATACAGTCCATCAAGAAATCATACCCATGATCAATCAGACACCAGGAATAATGATTGATAATGAAAAGAGAGAGGGCAGAAACAACGGACCAGGTGCCATATCAAAAGCTGTGGTAAAAGATGTGGGTTTTCCAGTTTTTCCCCTAAGAATAAGAGAAGTGAGAAGTAGAAAGGAAATGAGATCACTAAGCAGGGGGAGGAAAAGGAGAAGGTCGTATGTGGAAGAGAAATAAATGAAGAAATCAATGATAGTTTGGTTTTTAATTTGTCATCCTTTCAGTTAAACAATGCACATAAGAGTATTCTTAACAAGAGCCTCAAATTTATACCTACAAGAGGTATGGAAGAGAATAAAGCAATATTGAGTCTGAAGATGTTTGGACGAGATGTTATGCTAAGAAACATGTATAAGAATAATAAAGGAATGGAGTTAGACCTATTCAGGAAACCAAGTTGTTTTGTACCACAGAATAGTGCAGTTATGGATACTTTCCTGAATGTATGTGAAAAAGATATCTTGGAATATATACAGAACAATAGAAAAAGGTCCTTCAGTATTACAAAGGAAGAGAGACGGGCTCTAAAACAATTAGAGGAAAATAAGAGTCTAACAATTAGACCTGCTGACAAAGGGGGAGGTGTGGTCTTAATGGACAGTGATAAATATATAGAGGAAGTAACAATCCTATTACAGGATGATTCCTCATATAAAGAAATAAACCACTGTGAACTAGAGAAGATCAAAATGAAGATGAGGCTGCACATAGAAGAAAGGAAAGAAAGAGGTCAAGATATCAGTTGAGCTATGTAATTATCTGCAGGTGGAGTTTCCATTGACTCCGGCATTCAAATGCCTTCCTAAAATACATAAAAATCCACAGAGACCACCACTGAGACCTATTGTGGCAGTGGCAGAACGGATTACTGAGCCAGCCTCTATATATGTGAAGAACCATATCAAGAAAGAGTTAGTAAAAGCACCAGCGGTTCTGAAAGATATGGAAGCATTTATTGAGAAATTAAGTGTATATATGAAGAACAAAAAAGACAAGAAGAATCACTTAATGGTCTGTATGGATATCAAGAGTTTATTTACAAGCATTCCCAATGACTATGGCATAGCCGCATAAAGACAATTCATGTTGAATAAAGGAAATTATGAAGAAAATAAAATCACAGTTATATGTGAGCTAATGAAGTTGATACTTGAGAACAATGTCTTCATTTTCAACAGTAAACTCTACATACAACTATGTGGTGTGGCAATGGAGTGCATGCCCAACAGCTATGCTAACATAGTGTTGGCGCAATGGGATGATAGAGTCATTTATCAAAATAACCCTTGTAATAAATGCCTAAAGATATACCAGAGATGTGTGGATGATATTTATATTTTATGGGAAGGTGATGTCATGGAGCTCAACAATTTCCATAGATATTTAGAGAACAGCACCAACTTTCTGGAGTTTACTATTTTGAGTAATGAAAGTCAAATGGACTTTTTGGATGTGAGAATACTACAAGATGAAGAAGGGAACATAGAAACCAGCCTATTTAAAAAAGAATGTTGGAAGAACAATATACTACAAAGGAACAGCATGCATCCAAAATATACATACAGAAATGTTATGAGAGTTCAATTCCTTAGAACATCTAGGATACATTCGAATGATGTAACCCTTGACAGAGCTATGAATGATATGTCTGGACACTTGGCGAGAGGATACAGAGAGGAAGAGATAGTGAGAATGAGACACAATGTGCTGTTGGAAAGAGAAACGAGAGGTAAGCCATACCTGAAAGGTAAACAAGATAGTGCACCTTCAAGAAACAATAGGAATGAGCAAAGAGAAGTTAAAATGATTCTCACACATACAACAGATACTGAGGGGATATGTAATATTATTAGAAGGAACTGGAAGATACTATTGTCAAGTGAAGAATGCAAAGAAGTGGTTGGAGAGGTACCTATGTTTGGTTACAGGAATGCAAGTAATTTGAAAAATAGGTTATGCAAAGAAGACTACTTAGTACCATGTGTCAACTCTGATAGAAGAGGGACATTTCCATGTAGAAGGTGTACTATGTGCAGGTATATATGTACAGAGAACAGTTTTGAGCATCCCATTACCAAAAAGAAATACACCTGCAGTTTCTATGCTGATTGTAACACAAAAAATATAGTATATTTGGCCACATGTTCATTATGTGACCATTTCTATGTTGGAAAGACAGTAAGACAATTTAAGGAGAGACTATCCAGACATATAAGTGACATCAGACTCAAAGATTATAAAAATTCTCTTGCCAAATATGTCAGGGATAATGAAGGACATAATTTCACGTTCAGAGTGCTTAGAATTGTTCTAACTTTGGAAAAGGGAGGTGATAACAACAACAGACTGGAGCAGGAAGAAATATATTGGATTGGAAAACTACAAGCTCATAGAAGACCGGGACTGAACACTACATTTCCCATGAAACCAGCGCTCAAGAGGCGTGGTTTGAGAAGATGTGTGTGATGTGACATCACCCATTATCTAGCACTCTATTGGTAGAGAGCAGTTTTTAAACAGGAACTAACTGCACAGTACACATGGATCTGATGAAGGGTTATTGAGGAGACCCGAAAGCGCTTATCCTTTGTCCTATTTTTTATTTTTGTTTTTATTTTTAAGTTATTGTTCGATGTGAATAAATACTTGATGGTTTTAATGAATGCAGTTGTTGTCTATGGCAACGAGGGTGTACTACACTTGCTGATATTCATGTAGAGCTAATTATATACGCTGTGCTTGGGAAGACAATACATTTGAAACATTTTGGCTGCTCAACCAAGTGTCTTGCTGAGCTTTTTTTGCATGTGGAGTACAATCGAAAGCAAGCACCTGTAGGTGTTGCAACAAACAAACAAACTTTTGTGTTGAGAAGTGGTAGTGGAACAAATCTGCCCTGGGGGTGGTCTCAGTGCTGCTTGTTGCATTCATACTCTATTTTATCAGCAGTACACTCCTGTTTGGTTCTAGTTTTGTCGTGTTTGTATATGTATATATATATATATATATATATATATATATATATATATATATATATATCTGTTTACCTTCATATTGTCAGAAATGACAATATCGATCACGCTTTTGTGAGAACCTGAAGTCCAAATTTTAAACTGCGAAAGTCTCCGTAGTTTGAAAATCAGCAAATCGAACAGCAGATTCACTGATTTTCAAACTACAATGTCGAAGACACATTGTAATGCAGGGGTGCAAGCCCCCCTGCACCCCCCACACCCACTGTACTTTAATCTACTAACTCCGAGATCGCACTACAGTGGGGTAAGGGTTCATTTCCCGATCCCCGCTATAGAGCACTTCACACCTACAATATCGAATCTACAATGAGCAAATGCCAATGTGCATTCACTCAATGCACATTCGAACTATTTTTGTTTGAGGTATTGCCGATTTGTAAACCTCCTTTCGCAAATAGTGGATTCGCCCAAGTGCATAATGCACTTATGAAGGTGAACCATATATATATATATATATATATATATATATATATATATATATATCTATATCTATATATATATATATGTATATATATATATGTATATATGTATATATATATATATATATATATATATATATATATATATATATGTATATATATATCTATATATCTATATATGTATATATATATATATATATATATATATATATAGATATATATGGATCTACCTGACTACATCGACAGTGCATAACACCGACAACGAGCCAGAAGATCGACACGTCAGAAGACCGATGGAGGAAAACACCGCTGAGAACACTGAGATGGGAAAAGGATGTGTAAGTATGCGTAGTGACCGTTAGGGTGCAGTAAGGTAAGTGTGCGATGTTGACGGTCTGTAGGGATAGGGGTGGGATAAGTGAGTTAGGGTTAGAGCAGGTTAGGTAATGGTGCAGTAAGGTAAGTGTGCGATGTTGACGGTCTGTACGGATAGGGTGGGATAAATGAGTTAGGGTTAGCGGGTTAGGTAAGTGCAGTAGTGATATTTTTGGGTTAGAAGGGTTAAGTGAGTGTCGATAGTGACGGACCTTAGGGTTAGGGTTTAGTTAGGGTTGTAGATATTTGTGTATGTAAGGGTTAGTGTTGGTTTGTAAGGATTTTGGTGTGCTTGTGTTGTGTGTGTGGGTTTTGGACAGGGGATTTGTTTTGTTTGTTGTTATGATGTGTCGAGTGTATGAGGTGTCGTGTTTGTGAACTGTCGATTATGTGGTGTCGGTGAAGTCGTTGTCGGTGTTATGAAATGTCGATGTAGTCAGGTAGATCCATATATATATATATATATATATATATATATATATATATATATGATAAAAAAGTGCCTTTAGAAAACATTCATTTAAAGTGTTAATTTTAAAATGTTTGTATTTCTAGTGTTAGGGTTGAGTACCCATTGTTGATTTTGTCAACTAAGACTGAATGCAGTCAAACTGCTTGGTTTAAATGAAAATATAAACATTAGTAATGTGCTAAGATTAAGGTCAATGAAATCATACATGTTTATAAAATATATATATACTTTTTTTTATTTTGTAAATTAGGAATTTTTTGTTACTGGGTCAAACATCATGATATTTTATAATCAAAATAGTTTAATGGTTGGCAAAGTCACAGGATTTGATGAATTAGATTTTGTTTTTTTATAAGGAGTGGGGTTAATTTTGGAAACTCTTGTCAAGAAATCTTATTAAATAAAGATGAAAACATTCAACATGACCTTTTGAGTGTATGGTTGCTGATTTGTGGTTCTTATATCTGGAGCCTTTCATGGATACAGGTCTTTTATTTGTCTCCACAAGGGGTTTATTCTGTGTTTAGTATCTAGTTAATATCAATGAGATTATTGTCACAATCAATACTGCAGTGTACATTCTGGGTGCACATTCAAAATCATATGTACAGGCACCCATTTGTCTGAAACTATCTGTTGCCAAAGAGAAAAGTGGAGATTCAGAGTTTCTGGAAGGAGAAAAGGTACTGCCAGGATGTGGGGGTGGAATACGTTCTCTTTTAACTGTCATTCTGACTTGTTGGACTGTCCCTGGTTTTGGAAGGTTCCATAATTCTTTTTGGAATCCCCTTGCCTTTTCTTATTAAACATTTGTTTACTTGCATTTTGGTGAGATTGTTTATTTTGTTTTTGTCAAAACTGGATGGGGGTGGGGGTTACAGAATCCCTTAGGAAATGAGGGCTGAAAAATCTCAGACATTCCCTGTATCACCTTACCCCTTTCATCTTATCTTTTGACCACCTCTGCCACAGAGGGGCCAAAAGCTAAATTTGTGTTCAGAGAAGATATTAAAATCTTATTTTAATATCATCTGAGAGGTTCTACGAATGCAGCCATGCAAACCATCTTCTAGTAGCTATAGCCCTGGAAGAAGTATCAACTAAGTTATGTGCACACTTTGTAAACAATGAGTAGTGACTTGTACAGTGGAAGAAACTACATTATTTAAAACAGATTCCCCCACAAAAGTGTTTAGCAGCCATAAGATTAACTAAAGCAATAGTTGCTGAGTCAGGTTTGGAAAGAGAGCATACAAACTTAAAGGACTGAGAAACTTTATACATACCTATCTGCCTTTTCACTAGCAGCTGGCTGACTGTCATGAAAGTTATAGGCATTGACACACATCCTTCCAAAGCTGACAGAACTGGAGGAATGGCTGAAGGTTCTGGAAATTCCTTCTGTAGCAGCTCATATTTTTTGAAGGACTGAGAAACTTCAGTGTTCTTCCACTGAAAATACTTCTACTTTGTGGAAATAGTCTCAGACAAACAGAAACTCCTACATGGAAAATCAGAAACTCTCTCTCTCTTTCCCTCTCTCAGTCTGAACCAGAAATCTGAAAAGAAAACTCTCTATCTGTCCCCTTCATCTTCCAGTCCAGATTCATAATCCGGACTTTCTTTAGTAAAGGAGTTATCCCTTTTTTCTTTTACCAGAAACTACATTACAAGAAGGATCAATAGCCTGAATTAAACCCCCGAGTCAGACCCAGTAAACTACTCCTATCTATGGAAATTTGAGGAGCAGTAGATTCATGTATAGATTTACAGGATCATATGATCGTAGGAGGTTACTACGCTATGGGCCATGAGGGTCTTATAAGCCTAGCCAAGCGTTTAGACCATGTTTAGACAAGTCAGCACCCAGAGCCCCTGCTTGACTTGAGAATATGCAGCAGTCCCATCAAGGTGCGGTCTAAGATTGTTTTTTTTGTATGCCAGACAGAGGTTACCTCTGAGGAGTCTGTATGAAACTGAGTAGCGGGACAGGGCTTTTAGCCTATCTGTGTAGGTGTTTGAGGTCCTGGATTCTCCTGGTTTGGAACCTCTGTGGTCTCTCCAGCTGCTGCATGTGCTTTGTGAGGTACATGCTGAAGGGGGCATTGTACTCAATAATTGGCCTTATAAGGGAAGAATACAGGGATGTTATGATCTCTTTGTCCCTGGATGAGATACCCTTACTTATCAGGTAGGCAATGTAGAAAGCTTTCCATACAACACAAGCAACACGGTGGTCAAAATCAGGTTGCTATTAACCTGAGTGCCCATGTCCCTCACTACTGATTGTGTACTTAGGACATTGTTATTAATGTGATAATATGTGGGGACGTCACTCTCCCCAAAGGGGATGATGATGTATGTTTTGGCATTCAACTTGAGGGTATGTTTCTGGCACCAGTCAGTTGTTTGGGTGAGACCCTCTTGGAGGACATCCACATCACTTGGGGACTTGATGACTGTGCCCAGCTTGCAGTCATTTGCAAACTTGGTCAGCCATAGCCCACTGAATTTGACCTGCACCTCATAGAAATATATCCTGAATAACAGATGCCCCAAGACTGATCCCTGGGGTTTGCCGCTCATTACGGGTCTACTGCTTGAGGTGGCTTCCTCTATTTTGATTAGATGGGTTCTATCAATGAGCCAGTTTAATACCCATCTGGTAACATATGGATTGATGCCTAGTTGAGAGAGTTTATCTACTGTGCCCGAGTGGGGAATAGTGTTGAAGGCTTTGGCCAGGTCAAGGTAGGCAGTGTGCAACATCTTCTCCTTGTTCATGGCTTTGGTGACAGTCTCAAAGAAGTCAACCAGATTTTAACAGACATGACCTCTCCTTAACAAAGCCAAACTGTGTGGGGTTGAGTGTTTGGAGGTTGCCAATGTCCCTGTTAATGAGGTCCATGATAATCTGTTCCATGGCCTTGCAGATCAGGCTAGTTAGGCTGATGTGTCTATCATTTTCTGGACTGGTGGATGCTCTACCTTTGTGTAAAGAGATGATGGTGGCTGTCCTGCCCTCAGCTGGGACAAAGCCAGTACTCAGGCTTTGATTGAATAGGCTGCCTAATGGTGCCGCAAGTTCATTCCTGAGTTCATGTAGGATGCAGCCGGGGATGTTATCAGGTCCCATGGAGGATGTATTTTTTGCCTTTGAGAGGGCAGTGATGACCTGTTCCCTAGAGATAAGGGGAGGAGGGCAGGTACTGGGGATGTTCTGATTTACTGATGGGGGACAGAGGGGAGAAGTTTTTGCTGAATCTGTCAGCCAGTAGATTGGCTATATCTACAGCATTTGTGTATGTGGTGTCCTTGACCACCAGTTCTGAACAGATCTGGGTGCTTCTTTTGAGATTGCAGACGTATGTGAAGAAGGCCTTATGATTGTCTCGAAGTTTGTTTATTTATTTATATAATTTATTTTGCATTTGTTAACCAGGATGGTCCAGCTGGATAAGAATTTACCCTTTTGCAGTGGAGACCCGAGGGGAAAAGCCCCAAACAGACATACAAATCGAGACAAGTTTACAATAATACAGAGCAAAACAATGTCATGAAGACAATGGATAAGAAAAAAAAATGTACTCCATGGAATTAAACATAGCTATATACAAAAGTATAATAATAAGGTTCTAAAAGGAAAAACAATGCTAATAAATCCAAGAGGTATGCAGCAAGGGAATTAAGGTTATAGGTAATCTTTTGAAAATAATATGGTATTATTAAATTAGTGGCTAGAAGGAGAAATTGTATGTGTGCAGGGGGCCTCAGATCTGAGGATGAAACTAGTGCAGGAGTAAAAAAAAAAAAAATAAAAAGATAGAGAAATGTGTATGCACAAGGGGCCTCAGATCAGAGGAAGAGATGGTGCAGAAGAAGAAAGTAGTAGAGGAGGGATGTAATGATCTAGAGGGAAGGTGTAGAAGGGAGAGCATATAGATATAGTAAGTTATAGAAATAGGAAAGGTCTTATAGATCAGACTTAGTGGTAAAGTGGGTATAGGGAGAGGGAGGAGTTAAGTAGGGTGGTTGCAGGTACATATAGGGTTGTTATGGAGATACAGTCTTAGGTCATGTTTGAAGTTAGAAAGGGAGGGATGGCTTCTGATTTGGAGTGGAAGATTGTTCCAGATAAGGGAAATGGAGTGTTTATAGAGTATTTTACTTATGTTCTTGTTGGGTCTATAGACTTGTAGCAAGTGTTTATCGGAACTGCACAGGGAACGGGGAGGGGTGTACCAGGAGATCAGGTTGGACAGAGATGGACAGTCAGAGTTTGAATTAAGAATTGTAAAAGCTTGGATTAGCTGACTTTTGGCCAGAAGGTGTGGGGGTTCAAGCCAATGTAATATTGTGAGTGCTGTGCAGTGATGGGATTTATAGGAAATGCTGGTGACAAATCTAGCAATTTTGTTGTAGGTTTGGTCAAGCTTTGCCAGCAGGTTATTTTGTAGATTAGAAAATAGAAGGGAGCCATAGAGGAGGACAGGGAGGATATAGGATTGGGCTAGCAGCAGTTTTGAGTTGGGGGTCAGGAATTTGCTATTTCTGTATAGCAGGCCAAGTTTTTGGTGTGTTGTCTTTATGGAATGAAGTATGTGGAGGTATAGTTTGAGCTGGTCGTCTATGATGACACCTAGGAGTTTAGTGTGTGAGTCTGGTCTTATGATGGTGCCATTTAGAGACGATAAGTGAAAGCTGGATTTGTGGTGGGCTAGAGTTTTAGGCAGGAATAATAAGAGCTTAGTTTTAGAGGGGTTGAGGATGAGTTGATTGTTGGTGAGCCACTTCTCAACAGAATGAAATGATATTTAGGTGGAATGGTGGAGGTTGCTGATAGATTCAGAAATGGAGATCAGAGTTGAATCATCTGCATACTGCATGCTAGAGGAGAGGTTACAGGCAGTGTGTAGGTCATTAGTGAAGAGACTGAAAAGGAAGGGACCGCAAATTCAGCCTTGAGGAACACCGGTCTGAACTGCCAGAAAGGGAAAAGAAGGAATTTTGCCATTTAACTGCTTGTAGATGATTGGACAGGTAACTTGAGAAGCAATTAAGGGTGAGGATGGAAATGTTCAGCTGAGGAAGTTTATGAAGTAGAAGGTTGTGAGAGACAGTATCAAAAGCCTTTGAGAGATCTAAGAAAAGGTAGGACATGAGTTTTTTTATTGTCTCTGGCCTCAGCTACTGTATGTGAGAAAGATAAGAGTGCAATGTTAGTACTGTGTTTGGGTCTGAGCCCATGCTGGGTGGTGGTTAAAAGATTGTTTTGAGTAAGGTGAGAAAGTAGTTGAGAATGGATACACTTTTCAAGAATTTTGGAGAGGGGAGAAAGAATAGTAATGGGATGGAAGTTAGATGGTTCTGTGGAGTTACCTCCTTTGTGTAGTATTGCTTCCAAATAAAGGGAACAGTGGATTCTTGGACTGAGTGGTTGATTAGAATGGTGACAGGAAGGGCAATAGAGTTAGCAGCAAGTTTTAGGAATTGGGAAGGTAGGTTATCAGGGGTGGGAGAACAAGGTTTGAATTTACTGAGGAGAGTTTTAATATAACTAACAGACAGGTTTGAGCATGAAGAGGTCTGAGAGGTTAATGAAGTCAGATTGGGGATGTGAAAAAAGTGTGGGCTTGGTAGTGGAAGTAGTAGAACTGGAAGTGGAATTAGAGGTCCTGTTGGGGTTGTTGGTGGTGTTAGGTAGTAGTTTAGAAATGGTATCAATGAAGTAGTGATTTAAGTGGATGACGGTATCTGAGGGTAATTGATTGGGAAAAGGGTTGGGAGCTGTGAGTGAGCCAGGTTTGAGAAGAGTTTTTATGGTTGTCCAGAACTTCTGAGAGCTAGAAGTGTGCAGAGATTGGTCAGAGAAGGGAAAGTTTATTTTGTCCTGGTTGACTCTTTTTTGTAAAGTTTCTAAGTTCCCTGTATGATTGTAGGAGGGCAGGAGATTTGCTTTTTGTTTTATTGTTTCCAAGTGACATCTCTTTTATGCGCAAAAGTTGGCTTTAGAGGATTTCACTAGTGCTCATATTTGCTTGTTTAGGCTAAGGAGAGATTGCTTCCAATTAGGCACCTGGTCCTTCTTGGTCCTGGACAGAAATTTTTCCCTTTTGTTATATAGTTTATTTATTGCAGATGTTCACCGGACAGGTTTACTCTTTCTTGCAGTGGATGATTTTGTCCTGTTAGGTATTCCTGATTTCATGCATCTATATAAATGCTCGTACAGTACTTTGGTATATATATGGACATAGGTGCCAGTTCCCACGGTGGGGGAGGGGGCTATGAAGCTGTTTATACCATCCCTCAGGAGGTTGTAATCAGCTTTGGAGAAGTTTTTTTGTTTGACTCTAGCTAGTGGGGGGTAAGGGGAGATGGTGACTTCAAAAGTGACTGCTTTATGGTTGGATCTTATCAGGAAGGATGATACCATAGGGGTGCTGCAGTGGTTACTCATGCTGGTTAATACCAAGTCCAAGATATTATCACCTCTTGTGAGGGTATCATCTAGCTGTTCCAAGGCATTTGCACTGATAAAATTGAGGAATCTCTGGGCATTTGTGTTCCAGTCTATGGTTCAGTAATTAAAGTCACCCAGGATCAGGGTAAAGGGTTGAATCTTGATAGATTTGTAGAGGTCCAGATAAGTGGAGTGGGCATCTTGAGTCAAATTTGGGGGCCTATAGCTAGCTATAATTTGAATTGGGGTCATATCAATGGTTAACTGCACCTGGAGTGAATCCTGTGCGTCATATTGTTTGACCAGCCCGGAGATATGTGTGTCATTAATAAATACTGAAACTCCTCCTCCTTTGGCTTTGCTGCCTATATTTTGGGGTCTGAATGTATGATAGGATGAGTAACCAGGTGAGGCTGGAATGCTCTCTGCATATTTGAACCAGGTTTCTGTGACTGCACAAATGTCAGCATCTTTCAGGGTTAAGAATGCTTGCAATGAGTGCAGTTTCATGTTTAGACTCCGAGCATTTAGCAGCATGACCTTTAATTTGCATTTTGTTGAAATTTTTATAGTGGTAGTATTGACTACATGACTGTTCCTAAAAAAAAAGGCACTATGGGGGAGGCAAAGGCCTTTGCAGAAGCCTGAAGCCCAAGTGAGACAGATGCAGGCCATCTCTAGCAAAGTATTATGGTTTGTCGATCATATCTTCCCAGGCTGTCAGGCGCTGGATCCCCCTGGAATGACACCAGAAACTAATCCAGTTGTTAAAGTCAATCATTTTCTGTTTGTATTGAGGCATCATTCTGGGTGATGGTAGAATGCTTCTTAAGGCTAGGGACCTATCTGCCTGGGACACATATTCAGTGAGCTCAATCATGTCTCTCTTCATATAGTCCAGGGAGGTACGTCTCAAGTCATTCATGCCAACATGGACTATGACAGAGTCATAAAAGTGCCTCTTGTTGGGAGACTTGAGTATGTATGTGATATGGTGGATTCTGGCACCTGGCAAACAACTAACCATGACTTTCTCCTTATCCAGCCTGGTGGGAGGCACATCTGTGTGTCTCACAATGGAGTCTCCTATGACTAATATGTTGGGTTTAGGGTTAGGCCTTAGTGGCTGTGAGGCACTGGTGTGTGGACTATGCATGGTATGTGGTGTGGAGGGTTGTAGAGTTCTCATGTGTTTTTGCTTCTGAGGTCTCCTTTGTTTGGGTTTGTTTTTGTTGAGAACCTCCGCATATGTGGGTGTGTATTGTGCAGTGGTGAGTGGTGCTTGAGGTGTAGTGGTTGTGTTGGCAACCTTCTCAGTGCCAGATATACTGGCTTGTAAGGGAGAGAGCATAGACTCTAGCTGTAATTGCATCTCTCACAAATTGTGTTCCTAGGTGGTAGTAGTAGATGGTTGTCCGCGTACATTTGCCAGTTTCTACACTGTCTCAGGATACCCATATCAGCCAGGCTGGCAGGAGAAAACCGTAGAAAATTGTCCATCCATATTTGTCAGAATCTGAGGGACAGAGGCCAGGGAGAGCTAAGGGGTAGGCCTAAAACCCAAGTACTTAAACTCAAACTAAGAGAGTTAGAATAACACTTAAATTTTAAACAGGCTCAAAACAAGCAGTAATAAATGCAGCAGAGAAGATGCAATTGAAGACTTTTGAGAACAAGTAGCAGAAAAACCAAGATGAAGCGATAGAGTAGAAGAGGAAACACAAATACTGTAAAATCAGCTGAATACAGTAAAGTGGAAAGGGAGGAAGGGGATAATTCAAGGTTAAGAAACTAAGAGGGCTGGCCTTCCCAAATATTCTCTCTGTATTAGGTAAAATGAGCTAATGACACTGGACTGGGCGGAGTGTTTCAGATCAAATTTACACTAGGGGTGGGAAACTGCAAAAGCTATCAAGTATAAAAACAAGATACCAATAGGGAGGGAGTGTGAGAAACTATTCTACAGATGCTAGCTCAACTATTTTAGGCAGAAGACACTACAGAAATGTTTATCACAGCAGAAAAACAGCAGTGAGACACTAAATTAAAGTTTTAAACAGATAAAGGAGTAAGGAGACTCTAGAGAATGCTTTTAACTGCAAACCACTCAGTTATATGATACACTCCCTGGCAGGAAACCAAAACAAACAAACAGATGCTTAACAAACAGAGAAAATTTCCAGTTAATACCTTCCACACATTGAAACTAGCTAAAATGCTTTACAAATGGTGTGACAGTAGCAAACGTGATTTAACAGGCCCTGTAAGGCAGACGATTTCAGTACAATAGTGCAGATTAGTTTATAGCAATAAAATACAATAAAAATAGTAGGCAGTAGACAATAAAAAAAGTGCTATAAATGGTTAGAATAAGTAATGACAAGTAAAAATAAGCAAGAAACATGATACTTATTGTTAAATATCACAGATCAGAGTTGTAGTCAGTGATCCTCCTCTGTTCAGCTCAGTGTGGATACACAGAATTCCTCTCAAAGGAAGGGCCTAAATACCAGACGGTACAACCTGAAACAACTTAAAAAAGCTCAGAAGGACCAATGAGTGCTTATTCTAAGCTCAAGACCAGCCAACCTTTATCAGCCAGTGACCAATCAACACAATCCTCTCACTAAGGTGAAGAAAGGCTTCTGGTAATTCAATATGGCCTGGGACATGGGTTTAGAACATATTTCTGTTTCTGACAGGACAAAAATGGGGCCAACAGTGTTATTAATGGTTACAGTAGCTTTCCTAGGGATGGGAACAACATTCTGACAAAAGGAGGAAGCCTTCCCTATTCCCTCTCCCAGGACTGAAAACTGTGTCTCTCTCTTGCCACAGAGGATGCCTCAACAGCCGCAGGGGGATGTGCCTAAACCCCCAGTCCATAGTGGCTGCAGGTGCTATATATACCAAAGGGATTTTGAGTAAGAATTCTGGGTCTGACAGTTTGCTCCGTAGTTAAGCCGAAAATGGTGCCTTCTAAGGAAAACAAGGAGCATATGCCAGTTTGTTTGTTTGTCTTTTCGGCTTTTCCCGGTTAGGGGTCACCACAACTCCGGTCCGCTAATGATTGGCAGCAGATTTTTTTATGGTGCCGAGTTGCCAGCCCGACGGCTATCCTTCAGTGAAGGCACTCCCATTCACGCATGTCTTTCAAATGCTACACGACTGCGGGGAGGACATGCAGACTCCACACAGAAGGCACTCCAGCCGAGAATCGAACAGGAGAACCTCTTGCTGTGAGGAGCATATGCCAGTAAAAATAAAAATTCTTTGAAAGTCACTTTTCACAGACAAATACTGTAAAAAGAGTTTAAAAATGTTCTGCCAGTCCCACAACATAAATAGACACTACTTCTCCACAAAAAATGGTTTTCAGTCACTTTAAACAACTTTTAAAGTAACAGAAAAAAAGATTGCTTCAGTTTAAAAGTACGGTACAGTCTCATGACAGTCCATTAAACACAAACTCCAAGCTTTAAAATAACTTTCCTGAAGATGAAAGTATAAATAATAAGCAAAATTATTAAATTTAATTTTTTCCCAAAAGAAAATTTATCTGCCTAGTGAAGGAGCAGCACAAGCCACCTGTCAATCTTCCAAAACATCATAGGAATGTACTCTTCAGCAGCAGTAAAACTCTGAAGGGCTTGGTGCTCAAACTTGTCTTTTAGTCAGCTCAGCTCAAGATGCCTGACAGTTTGGATGCATGGAAGGTGCCCTGAAGCTTTGGAAGCTAACCGGTTGTTATATCCTTTGCAGGATATAACCTATATAGTTAATGCTACTGCAGCAGTGATCAGTAAGTTGAGCATGAGCAGATGCACTCAGAATATGAAAGGCATAGAATTCTGCTAAGCATAATTTTACTGATGACTAAACTAGCATGCTTAGAGTGGGCATAAAATAAAAAGTTACAGAACCTGAACACGAAGAGTACGGAATGTCTCTGACATATTCAGTTTTAAATGTAGTCCAGTTAAGAAGTCTGAAAGAACAGTCTTATTACTTGTCTGACATAATAGAAAACTCAGTAAAGGAGCCACATACATACTTTTTGTACATTATGTGCATAATATACATTATATATAATTGACATACATTATGTTCATTACACACCTTATGAGCATTGTATATATATATATATATATATATATATATGTGTGTGTGTGTGTGTGTGTGTGTGTGTGTGTGTGTGTATATGTGTGTGTGTGTCTGTGTCTGTGTGTGTTATGTGATATGTTGCTTCACACATTTATTAGTGTGCTGAAATGCAGGTGCTTTTCATCTGGGGTACTGTTGGTCAAATTATGTAACAGTCAACATTCATTAGATCAGCCATTCTATAACTCCAGGGCTTTTCCCCTTTCTTCAATTTTGAGAAAGCTTGGAGTTAGTATCTTTCATTCCAGGGGTTTGGGGTAGGGTATCCCACATAAATGTCATTTTTTGTTTTTATTTCGGTGATAACAAATGTAACCTATTGGTTTACATTTATGATTTTTTTTGTTTTTTTTTATGATTTCAGTGGTGATTAATGATAATCACAGATGAGTTTGTATATATAATGCACAGAATGTTTATTACACACCTTATGTATATTATGTTTCTACATTTCGGAAGGTGCCCATAAAGATAATGGAAACTGTTGTATTCATCTCTGTTTACAGGAGTATTGACTGTCTCCTTGCGCCTTGCACCTGTATGTCTGAGCACAGTTTAAATGTCAGTTTGTGATGAGTGCACCCATCAGTGGGATAGCAGTCATGCCATTCTTGTCTTGTTAGGATGCTTTGAACTTTCTAGATTATGAAGTACCCCCTACATGCCCAGAGTGCATTGGTGCAACTGGTGCTGGCTGCAGTGCCAGTTTTGCTAATTTGCTGGTGATAATGACATTATAATCCATTTTTGCCATTTGTGACCTGGTTTATTTCCATTGTCATGGGCATCTAGCCTGATATTGATTTGGTACAACATAACTGGATTTGTGCATGCATATGTGGTGCTTTGTGTTTTATAGTGCTGCACAGCTATGTACTATTTGGGTTGCAGCCATGCACGTTGTTTTTATGTTGTGATTCTCTTCCATATGGCACTTTGTTTGTACTCTTACCTTCCCAACTGAACACTGGGTTTATGAATTTTGACTATAGTATATAATCATAGTTAGTGTAGCATAAAAACATTGTATGTTACTGAAATTAAGACAGAATCCTGGTTATGGACTAAAATTAGGACAGACTCCTGGTTATGGACCTTTATTTGTGAGAAGAAAACAATTTATATTCATACAATGCTCATTGGATACAAAAACTGCAGATTGCATAACGTGTAGGATGTGAAGCATTTCATAACAGAATGTGAAAGAAATGCTTGCATTGTAATTCCTAAAGTCATCTACACTAAATAAAATATGCATAAACAATAAAACATTACTTATCACATAGAGACTAAATATGTCAAGGTGAGGGATGAATCACTGGATTTCAGATGTAGTCATACTTATTGGATGTATTAATTTATCATAGTACCTCAAGCTAGTTTAGTATTCCACTGCATTAACTAGGTAGCTAGTAAGTTGTCATAGGTGGTATTGTGAAGGACCCCAAGCTCATCAAAACACTGCAGCCTGATGCACAATCAAAGGGAAAGGAACAGTGTTTTCCCACTATATGTAACAGTTCCCTAAAATTGAACATTTCAAATTCAAAATAAAAATGCTTTATTTAGAATAACTCTGATCTGAAAACAATATGCAATATGATTCATTTAGGATAATCCTGATTTAAGGGTCATTGAAAGTCACTTTTACACTGGCACTATGCTGAATCATAAACACTGTATAATAAATCTATAATTCAGCACACAAGGGAGTAGTCAGAGACAAAGTAAATCAGTTCAGAATGATCAACACACTGCAGTCAAATTAAATTCACACTGTGTGTGATGAAACTTAATTCACATGGAATACATACATAAACCTGCAAAAAGACTGCGGTTCCTCAGAAGGTGAAATTGTATATAACTTCCTGGAAGTAAACAGCTTATTAGATTCACTAACTACAGCAAGTTTGATGTTATGTTCCTTCTTAGCTTGGTTCCTCTTTCATTAGGTTTGAATTAATGACAACATCTGCCTTTGCCAAAACACACAGTTTCTTTCAGAGAACCACAAAAACTGCATTGATGTTCATGTGGATCTGAACCATCACAGAATACACAGCAGCAATCTTGATTTGTATAGCCTTACACAGTTTCTTTAAAGGTGTAAATTCTGTTTGTGTACAAGAACAGAATGTTACATAAAACAAGTGTAGAAATCAAACAAATAATTTAAAGTGAGAATAAACAGTGGTTAACTACTGTCTCCGGTGGGATTTATTAGTGCAGGTGTCAAAGGAAAAAACTTCAAAGACCAATACACGTAAGGTTCAGTTAAGGTACATTTAATAACTTGCTGCAAGGAGACAAAAACATGCAAATACAGGATTTTGCCTAACTACTAACAGGAAGTATGCTATTCTTATACTGTTCTACAAGACATTGCCTTCTATGGCTAACGTAATCATACACAACTTTCAGTATTGTTCTACAGCAGATGTTACTCAGATTTTCTGCTGACATGACTGGATTTATGAAAAACATTTTGAGAAAAACAACCTGGCCTCGGTGGGCCCTAGCCCGTTACAAGCTTCTATTGTGTAGTTCTAATACATGTGTTACATTTCAAGGTACTTCTCTAACTTAGGCACAAGCAAATGCTGATTGCAGTTCATATTTCCAAGCAGTCTTTGTTCTGATTATCTATAGCTTCTGCAGCTGTGTATGTTCTCACAGCACAAGCGGAACTCCTTGTCTAAGTCTCATAACATTAATATTGTTCTATTCATTATTTTCCTGACACAAGCAGAAATTATCTACTTCCTTGTAAGTTTCCAAACCATAAGCAATAGCTACACATATTTCATGACATTTCAAGGTTAGAAATCTTTCTGCAATTCGTACAGATTTATGCAGTGTGAAATAGAATAAATGTGTTAATCCTTTTCAAGCTTTAAATGCACTAAGCATATAACTAATACATACACTAATACATATTTTTCTGACATTCCCCCCTTTTAATACTTTTATTCTACTTTCAAAATAAGCATAAACAGTTTTTTCTTCTCCTAACCTCTTCCTACTCAGGATTTGCAGTTAAGAGAGTCATTCAGTTTAAACTTATGAAATCATTTCAGTTTTTCAATAGTTCTTCAAACTCAGCACTTTGATATAAGGTTTCAGAAACTGACATGTCTATAAGGTCTTTAATCAGTCTTTTCATGCAGGGGATGCCACAGCAAACACATACTCCCAATAGGAGCATCCCTACATAAATGACAATCAGGATGTTCATTAGGATGGTACCCCACCCCCCAAACCATTTCTGGAAAAAGTCTGTCAGTGGGTTTGGTCCTGGTTTGGTCATGGCCGACACTTGCTGAATTACCTCAAGATGATTGTCTATCTCGTGTTTATGGTCAGGAATATACAAACAGCACTCCTCCTGGATTAAAGCACAAGTACCGCCTCTCGCCACTAGGGTGAAGTTGAGAGCCATGTGGTTTGAAGCACTACAGTTCTCATGGCATTCATTTCATCAGTCACCAATTCGAGAGCAGAAAAATTTGCATTGCTCATTACTTCGAGAAGTTTAGACAGTTTTCTCAGCTCCCAGATCGATTTCACTGCTCCATATGCTGGTAATATGCCTGCCCACAATATAACACTATCACTCAAATCCATGTGTGTCAGTCCATTGCCTATAGAATGATGTTTTTTCTAACGCACATCGATTTGCCCCACTGGATTTACACATTTCTTAAAAACTTCTCGGACATTCCGAATTTTTCCTCGAGACAAAACTGCAGTGTGTCGTATGGTCAGAACCAGGTAACCCAAAAAACAACTGCCGGACCAATTCTCAGGTAACCACTTGTATGCCTTTCTGCCACATATGAAATTACAGTCCTCTACTTTAGTAGTAACTTTGCTATGAATATACACTTGCCCTGCATGAAACATTTTTCTATCAATTATAGACAGTTGTTTATAAAGAACAGAATTCTGTTTTACTTCATCAATTGTTTTATGCATCAATACAAGAAATGAATCATAGTTTGTATTACAATAAGAACCTGCATTGTTAGCTTTAGTGTAACATTTATAAGGAACAGTCACATTGCAATTGCTCCAACCCACCTGAACAGTATCATTTTTATAAAAACACACAGTTCCCTTCTGTGGAACAGACAAGTGCAATGCTATTTTATCTTGTGATGTAATGGTTGAGGTATCATAAATCAAGTTTTCCCAGGTCTCGTTGACCCCTAGGGGGACTGTAGTCATTAATAACCCCCTCCCCCGTATGCTGTCGGCAAAGCTGTGCAAATCCAGCAATTCAAAACATTGAAAGTCTCAGCATACACATATTTAATTGCCTGGTAAGTGTTGAAGTTTGGGTGTCAGTTTATGAGTAATGCTTCACGTTTATTCAGTTCAGTTTGTGTGGCTGGAAAAAGGAATGGCCACAACAAAAAGATTATTGTCACTAGTACAGTTAGCAGGATGATTATGCAATACTTCTGAGGAAATGGTTGCTCTGCATTCCTGTTTGTTCTGGATTCTATCATTTTTGTGACAAGATTTTTGTCCAGTTCAAAGTTCTTAACTAGTTTGCAGTGCATCAGGTGGATCCACGAGGGACACTCTGCAATCTTGACTGCAGTGGGTGTCAACAGAAGCACTTGATATGGACCTTCCCACTTTGGTGACACCCAATTCTTCTTCTTTATTGTCTTCACCCAGATCCAGGTACCTGGTGCCACTGCCACTTCTGATGGTCTGGTTTGTTCTTTATCTGAAACAGAATTTGACTGCAACAGATATTTAGAATTCAACAAATTTCTCATGTACTCTGCTAGTGTACAGTCGGCTTCCTGGTCTGCGGGCATGAGAGGTTTCCACTGAGGTATATAATACGCCCTACCAAATAGTTTTTCAAAAGGACTTAATCCTTTTGCATTTGGAACAGTTCTCATGCTCAACAGTGTCAGGGGCAGACAGTACATGCAATTTCTCTGTGTTTCTTCTATTAACTTCCTTATTACTCTTTAATATCCCATTATGCCTCTCTACTAGCCCTGCAGATTGCGGGTGATACGCACAATGATTTTTCAAAGAAATACCAAAATGTTTACTTAACTGTTGTATGGTTTGGTTTATGAAGTGTGTGCCGTTGTCACTGTAGATCCCTTCAGGAATGCCAAATCTAGGGATGATTTCTTTAACGAGAATTTTCGCTATGGTAGCCGCATCTGGATTTTTGTCAGAAAGGCTTCCACACATCCGGAAAACATATCTACAATGACAAGACAATACTTCTTATTTTCACATTTGTTCAATTCTATGAAATCCATACAGATAGTATGAAATGGATACAGTGGTGTAGGGAAACTCCCTTGCTTGGGCTTTAACGCCCCTTGTGCATGATGTTTATTACAAACATGGCACATCAAACAAAACTTTTTAGAGTAATTTAAGAATCCATATGTCGTGAACACTCGGTTCACCAGCTGTACCATCCCCTCTGTTAAGACATGGCATTGCCCATGGCTCAACAAAGCTGCATATCTAAACAAATTAGATGGTAATATCAGTTTCCCCTCTTTAGAGATGTACAGCCCTTTTTCGAGAATTGCTCCTCGTTTTACCCCTCTTCGTTTTTCAACTTGCGTAGTAAGTGTCTGCATTGTCTTTAGCATTTCTAAGTCTAAAATCTCAGAGGGTTGTAATTCCTCATTCAAAAGAAATACTTCTGAAGCTGCCTGCTTTGCAGCTGTATCAGCTTTCGCATTACCTTTTGAAATCCTATCCTGTTGCTTGGTATGAGCTGTGCATTTACAAATAGCTACTTTCTGAGGTAACTGAATAGATTCTAAAAGATCTAAAATAAACTGTGCATGATTGATTGGTTTGCCAGTAGATGTTATAATTCCTCAATTTTTCCACTGTTGCGCAAAAACATGTACAGTAGAAAAAGCGTACTGGCTGTCAGTAAAAATGTTCACACATTTACCCTTTGCTAAGGTACATTACCATGTCAAGGCAATCAATTCTGCTGCCTGTGCAGCTAAATTGTGTGGTAAAGGTTTTGTTTCTATAATCTCAGTATCAGAGACTACTGCATATCCTACTAAATTCTGTCCTGCAGGACCCCTTTTGCACAAGCCATCCACGTAGTATGTCACCTCGGCATCATCCAAGGGGACATCAGCAAGATCTTTTCTAGGCAGTGTCTTTTGCTCAATCGCCTGCAGGCAGCTGTGCGGTGTGCCATCTGCAGGGGTTGGGAGCAAGGTAGAAGGGTTTAAAGTCGTGCATCGTTCAATTGTCATATGAAGTTGACTCAACAATATAGTCATACAGGAAAGATGCCTAGCAGGGGAAAGATATGCTACCTTCTCTTGCAGTAAAATAATTGTGACTGCATGAGGCACTCTCAATGTGAGAGGGTGGAACAAAACTACTGAGGCCGACGCCTGTACTGCCATTGCAGCTGCAACTACTGCTTGTACACAGTGGGGTAAAGACCGTGCCACTGGGTCTAGTTGTGATGAATAATAAGCAATAGGGCATTGCTTGTCCCCATGCTGCTGTGTTAACAGTGATATCATATAACCTTGCTTACAATCTACAGTTTGGAAAAAAACGTTTATGATAGTTTGGTAAGCCCAAAACTAATGAGGACGCTATTAACTGTTTCAGTTTGCAGAAAGCAGATTCTGTTTCTGGTGTCCATTGTAACAAATCCTGTGCTGCCATAGGCGTTTAATATATCAGGTTAGTCAGCGGAGCAGATTCCAAGGCATAGTTTGGAATCCAGCTCCAGCAAAAATTAGTCGTACCCAGGAAGGACATCATTTCCTTCTTCGTAGTGGGTTTTGGTGCTTGTAAAATCGCTACTTTTCTGTCCTCATCTAATGTCCTACCCTCTTTGGATATTACATATCCTAGGTATTTAACTTGTTTTCTCCAAAGCTGCAGTTTATTTTTGTTTACTTTATGTCCCTCAGTGGCTAAAAATTGTAATAGCGCTATGATATCTTCTTTGCAATCTTGTTGGGTGGGGGCCGCCAGCAGGATATCATCAACATAAAGTAAAATCTGACTGCCTCTTGGTGGGGTAAATCCCGCCAAGTTACTTGCCATTTCTTGTGAGAATATTGTCGGACTTTCACAATATCCCTGTGGTAGTCGTGTATATGTATACTTTTCCCCTGAAATGTGAATGCAAACCAATATTGGCTGTCAGGGTGTATCGGTATCAAAAAGAACGCATTGCTGATATCTACCACAGAAAAATATTTCTGCTGAGGTTTTAAATCATTCAACAGAGTGTGTGGGTCTGGCACCATAGGTGCCCTTGGTATTACTGCGTCATTTATAGCTTGTAAATCTTGAACCATACGCCACTCTCCATTCGCTTTCTTAACAGGAAATAAGGGTGTGTTACATGGTGAATCAGGAGATTCCACCAACACCCCTTCCTTAAGTAAAGCTGCTATAATAGGTTTGATTCTTACCTCTGCATCTTTTCTTAATGGATACTGTCTTGTCTGTGGTCTAAATGCTGACTTTGGCATGATAGTAACTGGTCCTGCTGTACGAATAAGTCCTACATCTGACTTTCCTGTTGATCAAAGGGTTTCTGGTATATTCTGTAAGGCATTCTCTTCCTCCTTTAATAGGAGTGCTAATCAGCTGTCCTTGCTAGACAGCAAGTACATAGCTGGGTGGGTCTGAGTTATCCAATTCAACTTCTGCGTTTGTATTCCTTGTTCTGACAGTTCTAACTCTGTCTGCTTCTCCCATCTCGTGACTTTTTCTCCTAGGTCTACCCATTTTACTTTCTTGTCCTTAGTTAAGCTAATGTGGTAATTAATTATATTTATAGAGTGCAAAGAACTCCTGGGGCAATGAACAGCTGGCTACACTGTTCCCTTCCATGTCCCAGTACACATTATGTAATATCAATCTGTTTGCACGATTTTTAATCAATTCTTGCTCATATTCCTTATCAGGTCCTGGTGTGTTACAATAATACAGAGTATAGTGCAACAAATGTTGTTTATCAATGTCAAGGGAGGGGAACTTGCTGATAGCTAAATTCATCAACTTTTTGGTCACTGCCCCTGGACCAGTCGCAACCAAGTTCTGGCTGTATCAATAAAACATTTCACCCTCCGATTGCACTGCAAAGGTATCAATTTGTCGCTGTGCTTCCATACCCTGCATAGTCGGAACTACTGCTATACCAAATAGCTGCATAAGATCTCTGCCCAAGAGGTTTACTGGGCATTTTGTAGAAACAACAATTTTGCTTTTCTGGGTCAATCCTGAAACAGGATCAGTTATTACAATATTATGGGAGAGGGGCTCCTGATACAGCTGTCCATTAGCTGCTTTCACTAGTATGTAATCAGGTGACTCTGAATTTTCTGGCAGTTTGGAGGAATGTATCAGGGTCCGTGATGCCCCTGAGTCACACAAGAATTTGATTTCCCTCCCTTCTACCAGGAATGTAACTTCTGGTTTTGTGTCCGCTAAATAGAGCTCTAAGCTCAATAAACCTAAATCCAATATTTCATTTTCTTTACTATCCGTAACTTCCTGCACTTCCTCTATTTCTTCTGTCACATCCTCTACTCCCTCTATCTCATTCACATTTGTCATTTCTCTGCTATCCCCTTCTAGTGATTCTTGACTATCATATAGTCAGTCCTCACCCTCCTTGTCTTCCGTGGTCGCCTTTTTGTTTTTCTTGCAATCCCTTGCCAAGTGTCCCTTTTTACCGCATTTGAAACATTCACCCCTTTTCTTTCCCCTTTCAAAGTCCTCTGATCGCTGATCAGATTGTTTGTTTCCCTGGGCATTTCTCTTGCCCTTTTTCATAGACTGTGCTACATAAACTTCTGCTCCGTCTTCTACAGAAAATACTTGGGGTTTCTTTTTCTTTTCGCTATTAAAGTGCCTTTTGGCATGCCTAGCATATTCAAGTAGTGACTGTAACCTGCTTGTACGATGATCTACCATGTGCTTCATAATAAAACTGCTTATGGGTGCAATGCTGCCTTTCAAAACTGCATTCTTTAGCTGCTGCTCATATGGGGAATCGTGTGTCTGATCTTCAGGAACCTGCATTCCACAATGGTTATTAAAACATCCTAACAGTCTGGCATAATGTCTGTCAATAGTTTCACCTTCTTGTTTTATGCATTGATTAATGCAAGTCCAGTCTGCCCTACGCTTCCATTTCTCAGAGATGCGGTCTGTAAGACCTTTTACTCTGTTGTCTAACTCTGCACTGCTATGTGGGATGGGCCTGAGCGCAGCGTCATGGGGATTCCAGTTGCCACTAATCATGTGCCAATCTGGTCCAACAACTTGTCTGACTACTTTTTCTACCTCTTCTCCGTTTAAATTATAACTCATCCTCATTCCTTGTAAATCTTCTAAGAACTTTCTGAAATTAAGTTTTGTATGGGGAATTCCCTCAGTGGCTTTCTGGATGTCTTCCAGAGTCCAGGGTCTATACACCAGAATAGTTGGGTCCTGACCTTCTTGCCCTGCCTGAGGATTAGGCACTTCTATGAGTGGGCATATTTTTTCTTCACTCATAGATCGTGAATTTCTACCCATTTGATATAATTCAATGTCCCCTTTTGAATTACCTGCCCGTGTTCAAGACTTGGTCTCGAAGGGATCTCTAATAAACGGTTTTGCTTTTGTAGTGTCTCTATTTACGGTAACAGCAGGATATTGCGGAGGTGGACTAACTTGTTCACTTGCTTCATATTCTGGTAAAGGAGGTGGAGGGGCTGATGCTATTACTAAGTTATTGTCCTCCTTATCTAAAAACATTGCTTTTGAATTATTGCTTTTTTGTTCCCTACGGTTTACTTCCTCAATCCACCTGTGTGCCTGAGGA
This sequence comes from Protopterus annectens, assembly GCF_019279795.1. NCBI lineage: Eukaryota > Metazoa > Chordata > Ceratodontiformes > Protopteridae > Protopterus > Protopterus annectens. The sequence goes on along the minus strand of NC_056730.1, from coordinate 1,067,185,207 downwards.
ATTCCTAATTGGCGCTGCTTTTTTACCCGACCTTTGGAATCGGTTTTAAGCTGTTTGACAAGTTTAACAAGCAAGGAGTTTTTTAATTTACCATCAAATTCATACTTATTAACCCATTTTGAATAGTATTTAATATTATCAGCACACTGTGACTGCATATATTTTGCATCTTTGGTTAACGGCGGATTTTGGGGTCTTTTTGTGCAATTATTACCCATTTTGTTTTAACCTTTTAATCATTACATAACTCCTTATTTTTAACGTGGTATGACAGATTTTGTTATAGTCTCTTCAGAATGACTGCCTACCTGCTCTGTTTCCCTGATCTATGACAAGACAGTAATCTTTTTTGTCCCTGACTTATAAAAATATAGTCCTGACAAAAACAATACAAATCTAGTCCCTGATCCAAAACAGGAAAAAAAGGTAGATTCACCTTACCTGAGCCTTCATGATTGATCACCTAGTTCGTGAAAAAACCCGTCCTTCAGTCGGAGATCAGAAAGTGGCCGGCCTCTTTTGTATGACAATTCAGTCGGAGGGCTTTTCAAATAAGAAGAACCGATGGGGTTTCTTCCTCATATGGTTTCAAGCCACCTGGCCTGCCTGATCCGAGGCAAAGTGAGGGTTTCCGGTCCGAAGGACCAATCTGTCAAAGGAAAAAACTTCAAAGACCAATACACGTAAGGTTCAGTTAAGGTACATTTAATAACTTGCTGCAAGGAGACAAAAACATGCAAATACACGATTTTGCCTAACTGCTAACAGGAAGTATGCTATTCTTATACTGTTCTACAAGACATTGCCTTCTATGGCTGACGTAATCAAACACAACTTTCAGTGTTGTTCTACAGAAGATGTTACTCAGATTTTCTGCTGACATGACTGGATTTATGAAAAACATTTTGAGAAAAACAACCTGGCCTTGGTGGGCCCTAGCCCGTTACAAGCTTCTATTGTGTAGTTCTAATACATGTGTTACATTTCAAGGTACTTCTCTAACTTAGGCACAAGCAAATGCTGATTGCAGTTCATATTTTCAAGCAGTCTTTGTTCTCATTATCTATAGCTTCTGCAGCTGTGTATTTTCTCACAGCACAAGCGGAACTCCTTGTCTAAGTCTCATAACATTAATATTGTTCTAGTCATTATTTTTCTGACACAAGCAGAAATTATCTGCTTCCTTGTAAGTTTCCAAAGCATAAGCAATAGCTACACATATTTCATGACAATTCAAGGTTAGAAAGCTTTCTGCAATTCGTACAGATTTATGCAGTGTGAAATAGAATAAATGTGTTAACCCTTTTCAAGCTTTAAATGCACTAAGCATATAACTAATACATACACTAATACATATTTTTCTGACAGCAGGCAAAGGTGGAACACACCAAAAGCCACAATGATAATAGACTCCAGACATGCAGGGTCTTAACAGACAAGAATTGAATCTCAGAAGACCGAAGCCATACTCTAGGAATTATTGGCAGCTCTAGGGTGGCAAACTCCAACATCTATAATGACAGCATGGGAGAACTTCTTTAGATACAAAGGATCTGCATCCATGTAGGAAATAAAAAGTTAGTAGGATGAGTGTTTTTAGTTCCAAGGTTCATAATTTGCAAGGCCAAATGGCAAAGAGCATCATTACACTTTTATGCAATTATGGATATCTCCACTTAATGGTGCTGTCTATCTGAAAATGAGGAGCTGTCCAGATATGCCCACAAGCTTCTGTGCTGTATATAGGTTCATAAAGTGGATTAAAACCACTGTTCTTTTCTATGTAAACTCTCGAGAATAAATTGATCATTTATTTTGGCTATTTTCATAATTGGGAGATAAGAGTAGACTTCTACAAGCCCTTGAATGTTGCCAGCACTCAGTTAGGGAAAGTGACTCTGCTATGTAGAAGTGAATTTATAATCGTGCTATGTACTGAATATATAGGAGTCCTTATGTGGATACCCTAACTGGGTCTTTATAAGGCTGAAGATGGGAAGATAGGACAGCTAGAAATCAGGGAGTGTGACTCTTACTAAAGGATAGACACCTCTATTTTTCAAATTTTTCATATAGTATAGAAGTTGGGGTAAGAGTAAGGGAAGAGGGCTGAGGAGAGAGGCTTAGGAAAGAATTAAGAAATGGATGCAACATAAAAGACAGACAAGACAGACAAGAACATTACAGTGGGCTGACATGAGTGGGGGATGTACGACATACAGACTGCAGACAGACACAAAAAGTGGGGGATGAGGAGTTGTCAGACTGGGTCTCAATCCAGTCTACAAGACCTCAAATATTCCCACTTCTTGACAGACGTGGAATGGGGGACCTCAGTAATGAGGACCTCTGTGATGTGGGGGTGGAGGTCTGTGGCAGCTTGAAGGATGGAGCAGACTGGTTCAGTGAGTCTATAATCCACAGGAGGAGATCTTGCCTGGGCTGAGAGTGTCTCTCCACTGTACTAGGTCCTGAAGCTTGCACCTTTTGTGGCTTTTCAGGCTATAGGATACTGGGGTGCCCACAGAACCAGAGCTTCCACAATGACCATGATAAGATGTTATCAAGTGAACAGAAGTTAGTGGTCCTTGACCTGAGAGATACCATGCTGGGCTGCCCGTAGGATAGCTGGATGTGTGAAAAAAGGGACAGAAAGAAAGTAATTAATAGAGACAGGGAGATGCTGAAAACTTAGACAAGAAGGACTTCTACATTGTTTTGTAGTAGTTTATTGACAGTGCATATTAAACATTTATTAGGCAGATTTATCACATGAATTTCTGCTATATAGTACATTTTTGAATAACGCTGCCAAACGGTGCTACTATTGACTTTGATGAAAGGATTACTTATGGTTATTGAATTATTTTTGCAAATACATTTGAAGCAGATTAGTAAAATATCATAGGTTCATAGGTGTGTACTAGGCTAATGGCCTTGTAGTCTTTACAAGCCTAATTCACTTTACAAACCTAAATTCACCCTGATGGTTCCACCTGTGTCCTTCTTAGACTGGGGCAATTGCTGCTGATCGTAGAAGTAAGGGTTGAATTTAGCTAGCCTTGTAAGGGCTCTGGGGTCATTATCCTAGTAACTTCATATGATATTACACAGTCATAGTCCATGTGGCAGTACATGACCTGCAACATGCCTCCCTAGACTATACTTAGAAATACTAATCTGAGGTCTCAGAACATATCTGTGTGGTCACTGACACATGACTTAAAGCCGTGGAGAGCACACCAGTGGTGCAAGCTTATTATGCTTCCACACATTTAGACCAGCTACTTCACAGGCAGGAACTAAACGTGGAGGTGTCTCTATGTACATCAAAACTAAAGATTCTTCAAGGCTGATCAAACAGGACAATGCACTTGAGCTGCTCCAGGTTCAATTCACAATAGGAAAACTCCAATACTACAGCCATGCAAGTTATAGCCCCCCCCTTTATGACCCAGGACACCCATACCATTTATGTAAACTTATTAGAAACACTAACCATCCAACCCAATACCATATTCATGAATGACTTTCATTATATCACTATTAACTAGGAATCCTATATGACAACAAACATTCAGGCACAGAAATTCCTGGCTTTTGTACACACAATCTCCCTGGACCAGATAGTCAATACACCAACCAGGGGTGTAACCATACTGAATCTGGTCCTCACCAATATGGGAGAGTCATGCGCAACCCCTGCTGTAATGTCTTTCCTGGTAAGGTCCAAATGCAAACTGGCCTCCTATGAAGTAAATATAAAGCATGAAACCCCAGCTAAACATGCAATATTCAGGAACTAGTCTAAGGTTAACCTCTAGCTATTAGGTGATAAACTGGCCAAATCCCAAGTCCCCATAAACTCTGATAACACTGCAGCCTACGCAGCAGTGTTCACATAAACCCTGTACAAGCAGGTTAATAGCTGCATAGAGGCAGCCATACCCACCAAGAAGTACAGAATTGACTCAAATCAAGTTACCCTGATGGAAACACAGAATCAATAGGTTGTATAGCAGAAGGAAGAAACTCAGGCAAAACTTAGGTTTACAGCACACAGCAGGATAAAAGCACTCTCATCAAAGTAAACAAAAAAATCAGAAGACAAATTAAGTCTGCCAAAGCCAGATTTGAGGTAAGTTCAGGCATCCAGACCAAGGATGACCACAAAGCATAGTTCAGCTATCAGCTATGTCTGAAACCTCAAAGGCAAGACAAAATTGTGTGCACATGTCATTGTAAATGGAACCACCTATAATGAGGCAGAATATATAGCAAACCTCCTGGCTGATAAATTGAGCCCCAACCTTACCCCTCTCTTCCACTCAGCCTTCCTTCAGGAAATACCATCAAATATAAGCATCACTACTATCACTAGGGAAGAGGTCCCTTAATGCTCTCTCTCTAAGATCTAGTAGACTGCATCAATGGGCCCAGAGAATATCCCAGCATGCCTTATAAATAGCATGAAACATGACCTTGCAGGGCCTCTGGAATTACTATTGCACTATAGCCACCAAACAGGCTTCATGTCTCATGAATGGAGAACAGCAACAGTCATCCCTCTGCGTAAAGACGGGCTATCTACAGACCCAGGAGACTACAGACCCAAAAGTCTCACTAGTCTAATATGTAAAGCCATGAAAAGAATTATCAAGGAAATGATTAGCAGAGATGCAGTACACCTCCAGACACTGGACCAAACTCAGTTTGGTTTCCTCAAGGGCAGATCATGCCTACCCAACCTGGTACACCTATTTGAAAAGATAACCAAAGCAATGGCCTATCATGGCCTGACAAAGCATGTGACACTATACTTCCATCAGTCATTGTTGACAAAATCAAGAGGTTTGGTACAAACTAGTATGTTAGCTGGTGGATAGCCAAATGGCTCACAGACAGTACCCAGGAAGTTAGCACTGAGGAGTCCACTACCTCTACAAACAGGCCAGTCACAAGTGGACTCCCTCATGAATCATTCCTCGGACTGCTCCTTTTAGGCATTTACTTGTCTGAAGTCAAGGCCACTGTCAGTGGTCTCTGGCTGACTAAATTTGCAGATGACTGCAAATTAGGAGCTGTCATTAAATCCTACACTGACACAAATGTTCTCCAGGAGGGTCTGACACAGACATACAACTGGTGTCAGTGCCATGGAGTAACACTAAATACCAAGAAATGGACAATACTATAATTTGGGAAGTCATCCACTCTGGTAACTATCATATTGACAGCATACTTCTAACAGCTGACCCAGTAGTCAGGGACTTAGGGACACGCATAGATAGTAATCTGACCTTTGACTGTCACATGTCTACAGTATTGGTGAAATCATTCTGTGATGCTCAACTTATAAACAAAGGTATGGCATGTAAGTCCAAGAAAGTCATTCCACTGAGTGCAGTGCCACCCTTGGTATGTACCTAACCAGGCACATACGACAATTGGAACATCCACAGGGAATCCTCACTAAACAAATATAGGGTATACATAAAATGTTCTATGCCGACTGCGTCACGGCCCTATCCCTGTATTCTGTGTCCTACAGCCTTTGGAGGGGACATGTATGCCTGCCATATAGGGTATTGTCAGACCCCCACTGTGGACCTCCTGCATATCCACAAAACAACTAGCACCAGAATTACCCATTCTACAGACCTACACATTGCCTGTGGTATGAATAGGTTGTGCTGGAGAGACAGGATGTATCCCAGAGACTACACCCTAAATGGAACAGGCTCCCCAACCATGTGAAGCAGAATTCTGCCTAATACAAATCAAGTGCAAGTTACTCAACTGAATGGGGAATAGGGCAATCATCTCTGGTTTGGGACCTATTTCTCTAATGGACTCTGGGAAAATATAAATGGTTAAACACCCAGGCCCCTGCTTGTAAATGTTCCATCTCCCAAAACCCTGATTACACTTATGAAGGGTATCAGACCTTGTCAGAGATTTGGAATACGTGGCTAGGCTTAAAGAAGCCCTTGTATTCATTAGCTTATTAAACATATATGAACCCATGAACCTAAACTGTATTACCGTTCTGAAGACATTTCTCTTCTATGCTGACATTCAATCCTATGCTCTGACATTGATGAGATGATTGTAGATGTGTACTCCTAGATGTGCCCTACACAATCCTAAAAGTGAAACGTAAACATTTCCATGAGACACATTTCATTGTGTGACTCCATAGCCCTTACAACAGCATCAATCGTAAAGTACACAAATTATTCTGCTATACACATTATAAATGGCAAAGTACAATATCTGTAAATAGCCAGTACAAGTAGCATGTCAACAGCAACACAGGAGGAAATGATTTCATACTAATGTAGATAGTTACCCTGTGCATCAGACAGCTTTATTTCCCTGCATCCTTGAGAAAGATGATAGGGATGTGGCACAGGTATCACCACTTGCACAGGGTGTTGTATGGTGGTGCAGGAGTCCTAGGCTGACCCAACAGGTTGACAAGCATGTGTGTGAATCAGGAAGGGAAGCAGGCAAGATGGACCATGGAAATGTTGTGTATGTGTCTGTAGGTACCCTTAATGTGACAATGGTGTGTGAGTGTATGAAGGAACACAGTCAATCTCAGTGCTAGCCCTATGTATTTGTATGTTGGACAGCTGTCTGCTGTGCATGGTAGAGCTGATAGTTCACCATCTCTGTCCCCGAACATGAGAACTGACTCTACCAGGAGTTGCACTGGCACCTCCATGCCCAAGGTCAGATGCTGTGCTACCACCTGAGGGTGACTGATGTCTGCTGGGAATCTGTCCTCCAATAGAATGCCCAGGACCATGAGCCCATGGTCTGCTATATCTTGGAGTGGACAGCACACTCCTGTCTTGAGCACTGGATGTACTTCCACTACAGGAGCATGATTGTGCACAGCCACGTTGACTCTCAGCAGATGTAGTTGCTGACCTACACCCATGAGGACAATGCTCAACTCCAGTCAGACATTCCAAAACAGACAACGTGTGTTCCAAGATAGATAGTGCGTGATCTGTCTCAGACATACCTCTTTCCACTGTGTCAGTCAACTGTTCCAGGGTATCATCAACACAGTGGAGGCAGTCACTGATGTCAGACTGTGATGCATGCATAACCCTGAACATTCATATTGAATATCAATCACTTTCCCATGGTTATAGTACTGTATTTTGCCTTGCTAAACTCAGTAGTCACAGTCTGTATAATTTAGTTCTGTGTAATTCAAGTTGTTGAAGAAAATCTTCATGTATATGTATTTAGATATACTTTTTGGACTTTTGTTCTGTCTTGATTTATTGTAGTTTAATGTGGAGCTTATCTCCCCAGGCCTCTACTGAAAATGGACATGTATCCAGTTAGACTAGCCTGGTCAACAAATGTAAAATAAAAAATAAATAAAAATAAATTTGTCAGAAGTTCCTTTCTGAACATGCCTGTGCCTCCATGATGGCTATAAACATATGTCGAGTGACAAGTGATGAGACATCTGTAACAGGTGGGAGAGGGACAGTAGACCTCCTACAATAACCCCTATCAATCCACCTGTGTGAAACCTCACCAACTATTTGAATATGGTCAGTGTCAACATCACTGAAGCCACAGTAGCCACACTTCCTCTGACTGTCCAATATCTGTGGCCTCAGGAGACTGGGTATGCATAGGCAGGCTGGCTGTGTACTGTGTCAATGAGGGTGGATGAAGGATGTCAACCTCTGTGTCTGATTCAGCCTCTGCAATCCCCAGCTGTGCCTCTGTTTGGCCACTATCATCATCAGATTCTGAAGAGACACTGACATCAGGCTGTGAGGGGGACAAAGACCAACCTCCCTAGTCACCTGTGATAAAAAGGAAAAAGCAATACATTAATACTTGCACTGCTATGTTCTGCAGTAATATGGTGCAATATATGTTAAGCTGTATACACTGTTGTCACTATTACAGACTCGTGTAACCCCCAACCACACATAGTAGGACATGAGGACATTATTTTCTAACCTCAATCTGTAATTATTTGGAAATAATTATTAAACAAGAATCTCATCAGCAAAACATAAATTATGTAAACTGTTGACATTCTGCAAAAGTCTGCACAGTTGACAGTCATGACGATCTGTAATGTCCTGACAATACTGTCAAGCCAATCACTATGGTCACATCTACAAGGCAGAGATATGACTCTGAATTGTGAACATTCAGAAATTATCTGCCCGTTTGGCAGTCATGCAGACAGTACATCAGTCCAGCCAGCTGGCCTGGGATGATACTTCAGCGAATACATTGAACTATATCTACATCTGTGATAAAACAGTTTTGTCCTTACCAGTAGCAGCTCTTCTAATTCTTGAGGGTCTTGAAAAAAAATTGATGGAGAGGTAGTGGCAACAGCACCACATATTACAGTATAACAGTGATAATACATCCAAATATCTCACATTTACAGCAGCTGATATGTTAACAGGTATGTGGGTCACAATCTCTACATGAGCTTAAAACTGCTTACTTCCTCACCCCCCCAAAAAACACCTGCCACCCATGTAAAACTATATACACCTTGACAAGCTGACTGCAACAATATTCCAATGCTGATCTAACTAAGCATACCTGAACGCTCTTCTTCAGAGGAACGGGTGGCACCCACGTCCACAACATATTATCTGATGGATGCCTGGGAGCTGTCCTGTGTTGCAAGGTTTTCCAGGAATTCTTCTGTAGCTGAGAGGTTGTTCTGCTGTAGGCCCACCACCACTGACCTGATGATCACTGGCCAAATAAGCTGCAAGTCTCTGTGCTGAATTTACAATATCCATGGCAGGGTGTTGCACCTGATTGTAGGTATGATTCTGGTGACCCATGGTACTGATGTTATGCACCAGCTCATCCCACATGGCTGCACATTCTGGCCTATTTGCCATCCATCTGGACAGCAGGACTTGGTTGGTGCAAAGCCTCAATGATAAGGTCATTTTTTGCCTCAGTAAATGGTACCCTGCAATGTGCATGCATGATCTTGCCTGAAATAAAATAAATGAGAACACATGTCACATACGTAGGAGTACAGTATGTAGAAATACAGCAATAAAGGAAGGTTATCAGTATTCACTGCTTGATTACACATCTCATATTCAACAGTGTGCCAAACATACAAAGCATGTGGATGCAAGTAGGATAGTAGCAATAGTGACCTATTCCTGTCTGTGCCATGACATATATTCATGTATGACCACAAACCCAATGCAGGAGTCCATTGTAGTGTGCCCCAAACCAGGAAAAATCACCCGGTCCTCCATATAATATGTATAAACAACAGTGCCAACAAAACAGCAGTGTACTATTATGACTGCTATCAAAGGAAGTATCCAGGAGTGCACCTAGTTATCACACACCATTTTACCCTTGCTGTACTATACATCCTCTGTATGTGTAACATGGCTGGAGATCAATGCCATGTCATCAGTACAGTTCTAACAAAGGCTTACTGATGTCATCCCCATTCTCCCTAAGTATGTTCAAACACATGCATCACGTTGGAAACAAAATGGTTACATACCTGATGGAGTACAATACTCCTCTGCTGAAAGATACAGCTATATAAGTAATGGTGTCAACAAGTTAATCATACAAACTAACTCTCATACACACTGGTTCCACTAGCTAGAAGTTTGCATTTTTAAGATCGTTCTCATTAGCAGGTGATTGCCTCTGAACCAATCTGTGGTTCAGAAATGCTACATGCTGCCTACACAGCTGATTTACAGTATAATCAGACAATCCCATGCAACTACTCAACAAGATATGAGGCCTCAATGTAGATGTCATCCCATTTCTTATATGTTTGGGTGGAAATTACTGAGGTACAGATACAACATTAGCACAGAGAGAATGCTAGTAGCAGCTACTTTTTTATATACAGATGTGTGTGCTACAAGCTGAAGCTGCTGCTGCTTCTGCTGCTGCTGCTGCAGGCAATATGCATAGATAGAGTGGCTGAAGACTGTGCAGGATGACAACACTTAAGAATAACTGTGAAACCTGTAGCAGCATTGATGAACAGTAAGAGCCAGGTAGAAAGAACTCATTCCACTGGAAATTAAGGCAAGTGATTAAGGTAAGTATGTTAGCCAAAAGTATCATTAAAAGAGTAAAAGGCAACATGCTTGGCATGTCCTAGAATAAGGTAGGGGGTATATCAACCATTATGTCAACCAGTTGGACAACTGCCAAGTCATGAGCTATATCATGGTAGTCATCTGGACCGTGTGTGCTGGCAACACTTGCTTCTAGCACAACCTCCATAGAAGTATATTACTTGTGCAGCTGTGTTTGTCTGTAATATCACTAGTGAATCATTGTGGGATGCAGTCTGACAGTACTTGGCCACATTTGAATTACATATTTCAAAATCCTCTGAGAATTCATGCTAATGCATAACCTGACATCATATGCACTTTCTAAGGTTGTAATAGGAATAGTTGAAATATGGTCCTATCTGTAGGTCTTTGGCTTCCATTATTTAGAAGCAGACGTTCCATCTGTACTGCTTTGGGAGGATAAATAGGTGATGAAGCAGTCATACATATCACAATTTATAATGGTGATGTACACATACATTTATTTTAAGTGCTAGACACGACTTTATTTGAACCCACGACCATGTGAACCAAAAAAAAAAGAAGTTATGTCTTACCATAACATTCCATGTGTGTTGTAGATCTTTGTTCATTCATTACCATTAGAATTTCGGTTCCATCCTCAGAACTGATACGGCCGTTTCCAAGCTTGCACCAGCCATAAACTCTCAGCTAAGACCTACCCATAATGCCCCTCTCCTAGTTACACCAGATCGAGTTTGCCCACCCCTATATAATAGAGGTACTAATAGAAAAATAGTAGAAGGCTCTGTCTGAGCAAATACCCTAACCAGGAGTTCCTAAAGTCCACCAGGAGTCCAAGCATGGGGAAGGAGGGTGGGTAGTAATGAATGAACAAAGATCTGCAACACAGATGGAACGTTATGGTAAGACATAACTTCTTTATCTGATGTTGTAAATCTTTGTTTATTCATTACCATTAGGACCGAGTTCCCAGCTACTTGAGTCCTGGGTGGCCCTAAGGAAGGATAATCCTGAGCACCATAGAACCAAAAGATGCTCATCCCCTGGAGTCCAAATCCAATTTGTAATGAGATATAAAGGTATGAGGTCTTGCCCAAATGACTGCTGCGCAGATATCATCCATAGAGGCTCTGGAATGAAACACTACAGAAGTAGCCATAGATCTGGTAGAATGAGCCTTTATTCTGGAAGGTAAGGATAGCTTATTCTGTTGGTAGATAAAGGTAATGACATTTCTAAGCCAGGAGGATAAAGTCACTTTGGAAACAGTTTTACCCAATCTGGATCCTGCAAAGGCCACAAACAATTGATCCATCTTCCTGAAAGATTTAGTCCTGTCCAAATAACAACGAAACTGTCGATGCGCATCAAGGGTGTGCAAAAGGTACTCCCCTCTATTAGAATGCAGAGGGAAGAAAACCGGCAGGTCAATAGATTGGTTAATGGAAAATCCAGAAATGACCTTGGGCAAGAAAGAAGGGTCAGTACGAAGGGACACCCTATCCGTGTGGAAGATCAAGTAAGGTCTCCTGACACTCAAGGCCTGCAGCTCAGATACTCTTCTCGCTGAGGTAAGTGCTACTAGAAGTAAGGATTTCCATGACAAAAACTCTAAATTGCATGAATCAAATGACTTGAAAGGAGGACCTGTGAGATTGAAGCACCAAAGTCAAGTCCCAGGGTTCTAAGTGAGGCTTGACCAGAGGTATAAAGTGTAATACTCCTTTCAAAAATGTCTTACATAGGTGGTGTGACATAATCGAAGAATTATCAAATCCATTATGAAAATTGGCGATAGCTGCTAAATGTAAAGTGATTGTCGATGCTGAGGCTTCTGCATGTAAAAGAGTCATCAGGTGTTGAAGGATCCTTTGAATACACATAGAGAAGGGATCTATGTTCTGATCTTTGACCCAAATAGAAAACCTAGTCTGTTTACTAGAATAAACTTTCCTGGTGGAAGGTTTGTGTAAAGCCAGCAGAATTTCACAGACAGGAGATGGGATGTCAGGCAGCCTGGCAATCAGTGGAAGTGGAGGAACCAAGCTGTGAGCTTGAGACTGTGGAGATTTGGATGAATCATTCCCTGAGGATGAGATAACAGGTCTTGGGAATGATCCAGGATCCACGGACTGTGAATCAGATGAGACCATAGAAATGGGAACCAGACTTGACAGGGCCAATAGGGGGCAATGAGGATCACTTTGCTTCTCAACCTCTGAGCTTTTTGGAGAAATTTTGGAATGAGGGGAAATGGGGGAAAAGCATATAGAAGACCCGGGGGCTAATTGTGCATTAGAGCTTCCCTCGGGGGTTCCCCCTGAGGGGGGATCAAGGCAAAGTAACTTCTGCATTTGTTGTTTAGGGTGGAAGCAAACAGATTGCATCAAGGCTTGTCCCAGCATCAGAAGATCAGATCTGCTGTTACAGGGTTGAGGGACCACTCGTGAGGCATCAAGATGTTCCTGCTCAGATTGTCCGCAATAAGGTTCGAACTCCCAGGAATGTGCATTGTTATAAGAAAGCGGTTGGAAGTTATTGTCCAGTGCCAAATCCTCATGGCTTCCTGACACAGGGGGTAGGACCTGGCTCCTGCCTTGCTTGTTGATATACCAGATGACTTACATGTCATCTGACTGAATTGCAATGGTCCCAGAAGGTAGGGATGCATGGAATGCTTGCAACGCTAAGAGAACTATCCTCAGTTCCAGGGCATTTATGTGTAAATTGGTCTCCATGGGGAACCAGGAGCCTTAGACCGTCTTTCTCTGGAAATGTCCCCCCATCCTAACAGGGTAGTGTCTGTGGTCACCATGGCCATGGGCTGGGGAAGACAGAATGGTCGACACCAAAGATTCGTTTGTGGCTTTATTCACCATAGCATTTCTTCCTTGCAATGGTTTGTAAGACATATCATGTGGTAGTGTGGGTAAGTTAAAAACAACCATTGTGAGGAAAGTAGCCACTGCAGGATTCTCATGTGCAGCCTTGCCAGTGGTACTAATGTAATGGCAGCCACCATGGAGCCTAAGAGTTGCAGTACAAGGCATGCCGGTACATAGGTCTGTGGAAGAAGGTCTTGGATTTGGTGTCTTAGTTTCAAAAGCCTGTGAAGGGGGAGAGAAGCTTGACAGGATGTTGTGTCGAAGACTGCCCCAATAAATTCCAGTGTCTTTGTTGGGGACATTTGAGATTTGTTCTTGCTGATTGTAATACCCACGTGGAGAGCGAGACCTTGAGTGTAAGAGAGGCTGTGGACTAGGAGATTCCTGGTCAGAGCAGTAAGGAGCCAATCGTCTAGATACGGATACACCTGGTATCCTTGTAGTTGAAGATGAGCTACCACAACTGCCAAACATTTGGTGAACACTCGGGGGGCTGTCAAGAGACCGAATGACAGTGCCCTGAACTGGTAGTGATTGGCTCCTAGGCAGAAGTGGAGAAACCTCCGGGAGTGGTCATCCATCTTTATGTGATAGTATGAGTGCTGGAGATCTATAGAGCACACCCAGTTGTCCCTCCCAAGGAAAGGAAGAATGGACTGTACTGTGACCATCTGGAATTTTTGAGGTTTGATAAATTTGTTCAATAGGCTGAGATCCAGGATTGGTCTCCAGTCCCCTGTCTTTTTTGGCACTATAAAGAACCTCGAGTAAAACCCGGATCCTGTCTGATTTGGTGGGACTGGTTGAATGACTCTATTTCTTAGCAGCTTTTCTATTTATAAGGCTGCTAATTCCCTCTGACTGAGTGGTACATCGGGGATTCATTTGATGGGTTTGGGAGTTAAATCAATTGGTATTTGGTAGCCTCTGGATATTATTCTCTGCACCCAAACATCGGTCGTAATAAGTTGCCAGGCTGATAGGTGCAGAGAAAAATGACCCCCGACTGCTTCCAGAGGAAAGCAATTGGGCCGCTGCTCAAGATCACTGGTAGGGTCTGCCGGAGAAAGAATTTCTAGCACCCTGGTTACACGGACTCCCTCCACCCCAAAAGGGGTGTCCTCCAGATGAGTAGCCCCCTCTGACTCGAGGTGATTGCTCACCACGAGTGTCATGAAAAGATCCTTGGGATTTCTTGAACCACATTTTTCCTCCCTTCTGGTTCCTGGAGTAGGACCTCTGGGAGTTAGAAAAGTGTAAACCCACAGCAGACAAGGTCTTTCCATCTTTCTCACTTTGTGCAAGTGTGCCTCGTACTTTGGGTCCAAAAAGTGCAGATTCGTTGACAGGTGCATTGACTAAGGAAGATTTAAAGGAGTCTGCAAAGTCACACAACCACATCCAAGCATTACATCTTATGACAATGCCTGATGCGGCAGCTCAAGCTGCCCCCTCAGTGGTGTTTGATATCAAATGCATTGAGGAGTTTGAGATGGATTCAAGGGTAGCTAGCTGTGAGATGGCAGTGTCACACACCTCATCAGGCAGTACCCCCACCAAAGAGGAAGGCATTTCTGAAATTAGGTCTCTTTGGAGGTGAGTGAAGTGTGCCAGATAGTTCAGTGACTGAATGGAGAATGTCGCTGAAGCATAGGTCCACTTCCCTAGTCTGTCCATGGTCCAAGACTCCCTGTTTGGAGGATGGACAGTGGAACTATTTTCTGCCAGTTCCCTTTTGGTGGCTGCCGCCACAACCATGGAATCAACTATCAACTCTTTGGGCCAGTGCGGCTGGTCCTCAGGTGTAGATACAATTTTGTCAGGCCTTCAGGGGACAGGTTCTACATTCTTCAGGGCCTTCCAGGCATGCTTTGCAATGAGCTTAACAAGGTCATCTGCCGGTGGGGTCCCCCACGAAGTAGATGGCCGGGCACGGAAGGCCTGCAAAAACACTGATTCCTCAGAAGAAAGGTTAGAGGACTTCCACTCTCCCCACTGCTTGAGTATTTCAAGAATGTCTCAGAATGCGACGTCATCTGGGGAGACCATGGGGACCCTTCCCCCTCATCACAATTTGTGTCGTTGGTAATAGATTCCTCCGGGGAATCAAGGTACTTCCACTTGCACCATTTCTTCCAGGGTGGCTCCCCAGTGGGATCTTCTGAGGAGTACTCTGGAGATCGGTTCCCTTCAAAGAGGGGTCTTGCGGCTCCCATGCCAGTGATCCCAAAACAGGGGGTTGGGGCAGCTGCATGCTAGGGGGGTTCTGATGCTGATGTCATTGGTGCTGACTATGAGCCTGCGGAGGCAAGGACCCTCTCCATCACTTGGAAAGCAGACACGCCCAAGGAGTGATGGGAGCCTGAAACTGAGCAGGACAACCTTGGAACCAGGGTCACACCCCACCCTAAGGACCCCATCTCCAGGTTAGGAGCTCCGAGAGGACTGAAATCTGTCTGAGCCATGGACATAGATGCCACCAGTGAGAAAATAGGTGCCAGGCTAGGTAGCAAGGTACGGATGGTCCAAGCACTGCTCCAAGAGAGCACTGGCTCTACCAGAGCCAATGCAGCAAGGGTGGTCAGTGCCAACAGGGGAAAAACTGTTGAAGGAGCCGAGACAGTATGCACCAGGGTTGACATCTGTAATGAGATCTCCGGGACCTGGGTAGAGGCTGAAGGAGTATAAACAGGGGAAGATTTAGTAAAAGATTCTGAGCCAAGAGGGACAGAAGGTCTAGCTGGAATGGGCAGTCCCCTAGCTGCCAGAAGCTTGTCCACAACCCACACTAGGTCTAATTCAGAAAACCCCCTGGTGGATATAAAGGAGGCTGCTGAAGAAGAATCAGGTCTTTCTAGAAAGGGGCTACACTTCTGCCCCAAAAAAGGGTCGTAAGTTGGAGAGTATCATGTTTTTGGCAGATATTTGACTTTAGGAGCCAATGGAGCAAAATAAACTATTGGCACTGTGGCCAGAGATGGTGCCAAAGCAGGTACAGTCATAGGAGCCAATGTTGTATGCAAGGACGGCACCTAAGTCAGTGGTGCCAAGGTTGGAACTAAAATAGGGGTGAATATCATAGACGATACTGAGGGAGAAAATACAGAGCCTGGTGCCGAACAAGTCTGCGCCAAGGGTGCCGGAGAAGCATGGCGCTGACTCGGTTCTCTAACTGACGGAGATGCAGGAACTGAGTGACTCCATTTTTCCTTATGTTTTTTGATCTTTGGAGGGGGTGAGACCTCCGACCCAGATAGAGCCTCCGAAAAAGGTGTCTTAATCAAACCTTTTAAAATAAGCTTATTTTTACATTCTGCTAGTGTACGATTACTAAAACTAGCACAAATGTCATAGTCAGCTTTAATATGGTTCACGCCCAAACAGTAGACACAACGAACATGTCCGTCCGAGTTTGGCATCTTATGCCCACACTTGTCACACTGTTTAAACCCCAACTTAGCTTTGTCTGACATAGTAAGGCAACAAGGCTATCCTAATATAAAAAACAAAAGAAGGGAGAGAAAAAAGTGAGAGAATACCAATGATGGTATTTAAAAAATACCACAAGTGGTAAGGAAGGGCCCACCAAAGGCAGGAGAGAGGGACAGTACCAACAACGGTAGAAATTTGATTATCAAGGTAAAGGGTAGGGAATAGAAGTAGGTTATAGGCGACAGTGAGAAAAAGTTAAATTGACTAAAATATAAGAAGTTTTGAGGAGAAACTATATTAAAATCACAATTTTCCACTTAGCTTTGAGAGAGATGACTAGCACGTCTGACGAGGAACATGGCACATGAGATCTGGAGTAACTAGGAGAGGGGCATTATAGGTAGGTCTTAGCTGAGAGTTATTGGCTGGAGCGAGCTTGGAAATGGCCATATCGGTTCCCTAAGATGGAATCGAAGTCCTAATGGTAATGAATAAACAAAGATTTACAACATCAGATTAAATGTTTTCAAAGCATTTAACAGATTGAGCTACAGAATCAGTGATATAGCAGGTATATTTTTAAATGTGTAGATATAATTGCACAATTACCTGCTGTTACATACCTCACTTGCATCTATTATTATGTACATGGCTTTATAGTGATGTATTTCTCTACCAGAGTCCCAGGTAAATTCCTATTTTTCCATTAATATTTTAGCGGATTTGCTGCATGATACAGCGTGGTGTGCAGCATCATGTAAACATGTTTAATGATGAGAAAATGACAATTACTATTTTTTTAAACATCTGTGATAATTAACTGGCTGTGTGGCTTGGTGTGTTGATACACTGTTATTCAAGTGAAATTGTACTGGGTTTGAAATAAGGCATAGGTGCACTTTTTGAACATGATTAATATGCTTTTAAATACATGTAGTAATACACCACCATTTAGCGTAGCTTAGTGATGCTGCTCATAGTGCAACATCATACAATAATTCTTTAAAGGAAAAAAAAAATGGGGAGATAGGACAGTGGTGAAATGGGGTGCAAGCAGGGGGAAGACGTAGGTAAAGGCATGTAGGAATGTGCAGAAAGGGTGTAGGAAAGGGCCATAGCTATCCATTTATTCAATACCAAGAACTGTGTACTTGCAAAGATTTTTAGCTGAATTTGGACTGTCACCCTCCAGAGACAGGAGTGATGACAACATAAGTTTGTTGTCAAGCCAATTGGACCAAATGAAGTGTGTTTAGTGGACATGTGTGCAAAATGGAGAGCTGTGTGGGATGAAATGTTTTTTTTTTTTGGGGACAGGTGACCTTTTTTTAAGGAGACAGTGGTATGTTGGGAAAGGGGCATACATACAGACAAGACATAGAAGACAGCAGACAGAGTTACTGAGGGACACAAGAGAGAGGTGAGCACCTTAGTTGGGGAGGGTGTTGGGGGATCCTGGTCCCATGGATGTCAGACACGTTAACAGTGGGTCTCAAGTCCTCACCCATGGGACTGCCAGCACTGCACCTTCACAGTTCTGGTGGAGACAGTGGCCAATGCCAGGGCATAGAGAATGACTTTCCCACCAGGATAGACATCATGCTATTTGATCCACAAGTTGACTTGCCTGCAATTTGATTACAGATGACAAATGCATCCCCTCCACCTCTACTCCAAGCCTGTGGGGTAGAAATACCCAATGGAGCAGGTAGTTCAGGGGCAGCAGAGGTCATGCCACCAGGCTGCAGCCCAGATGTGCTTGGCCCCGGTGCCTCAGCTGGGGGAGCCAAGGTAGGTGGACCACTGGGAACTGGTCTACCTTTTCCTGCTGTGGTAAATAAAATGGAAAAATAAAGGAAAAATAAACATAGCCCAAACAAATGTAATTAATAACATGAGAGAAAATACTAATGAGCAATGGAAACAAATTGAAAATAATGTAATGAGGTACATGACAATAAATAAGCAATATTAAATTATACATAAGGCCAACATAAGAGGTAATAAATAATATAATAATAGCGAAGAATTATAGTAAATATATTGATTAAATAAATAGAAGAAAATGGGTGGGGTGAGAGAAAAAAGAAGAATATTAGTAAATTCACAGATAATATAACAAACATACTACAACTACATACTTTTAGATGCATCAGATTTCACTTGTGAGACCATTGACTACTATGATGTTTATTACTTGAAATGCTACCCTGTTTCTTGCACACACACTATTGTTCAGATCATATTGCATCCAGCAATCATTCAATGTTACTTATATTGTATATATGATGTTCCACACATATACCTGTCATCATCTTAGCATTCAACATTATGGGCCAAGCAATACATAATGGTGGTACAAAGGCACAGAAACAGAGAACATACTTACATAGTGTGCTCTTACAATAGAAGTGAGGTGTTTTGATAACAGATTTGCCATTAAATTGCATTTCAGCTGATGTCATATATCTGCATATCAGAGGAGTGACATTCTTTCTGACATTGATCCTCAGCAATGTAGCAGAGACTGGCCAGTAAAACAAGATCATATGCTAAACAGACCAAACATATGGGGCAATATTCTGTACATTCTACAAAAATAGTGACAGTTGATAGGTATGCCTGTGTGCACTGATTACCCTTGACACCTGGACAGTCATTGCACAGGTCTATGGTTGTGCACTTCACATGCAAGGATGGGTATGTTTTACTGATGAAATGCTAACAAACTATTGAAAACTGCACAATTTCTCATTTGGCTGGTGTGGGATTAGAACTCACAAGCAGTGAATACAGAAATACTGAACATTTTATTTGAATAAAAAAATTATCATATCACCATCTCCTTTTACACTTTATTGATTCATGGTGTTTCAAATGTTACATTTACATACATAGATAGCTGTCTAGGACTTCTGTTAACTTACATGTTTCCCCTATTCAGTTATTGACTGCAATCTACAGCATACTTCAGACAATGAGAAGAACACAACATTGAGTCTTAATCTGCATATTTCAGAACATTTGCTAATGGTTGGATACTAAGCTACACAGTACGGCATGCTTACTTGGTTTAACTTGCTTTATCAGTTCAGATATGCACTGACACATTAACAAAAGTCTACGATGTTCCAGGTATTTCATACATGACTGTTGAGACTGCAATATCTGTATTTACTTTATTTTATTATTAAGGTATGCTTTACGTTATTACTTTATTGATTTTCTTACATACCACGTGCTTTCCTCATCCTGGCCAAACCCTTTATATGGGACTGGACATTGCAAGCCCTCTCTTCTGCAGCTGTGGTAAGAGAAGGAAACCATTATGCATACCAATTTTGCACAGATTCAGCTTGTATATTTATAAATTACTAGAAAACATACTTACATGTATGTGAAGTGTTCCCCACATGTGCCTCCTAGATACATTAATCCAAGGTTCCCTTCTTCATTTGATAGAGGTCATCATAATGGTGATGACACTGCTCACCAGTGTGGGGGATACCAGTTGCCCTGGTCAGGTCCTGGCCAAACTATACCAGGCTTCAGACCTACATTCTGATCTCTGATAGTTGCCCTTCAGCAGCTGGTGTCCATAGCACTCTATCAGGAGTCCAATGAAAACCCTAGACTCCTGTACATCCTACCACTGTGACCTAAATTGCACACCTTCCCCCACAACAGCAGCTTTCTCCACAGTCAAGGTCAGGCTCCAAGGAATAATGTGAAATTCCTGCATATTTCTCCTTAAATAGGCTGCATTTCTGCCATTGCACATCATACTGTAACTTTCAAAACTGTGCTGCTTCGCTTGGTATTCAGCAAACTCACACAACCCATGTTAAAGCAAAGCTTAGCAACACGCAAACAGGGAAAGACTGTTGATCATGTTAAAGTAATGCTTAGTATAGTGCACATTTTCTAAATTTAACAATTATTGAATTTAAAGTTAACCAATGTTTCAGTCACCTGACAAAGTTTCACAGCAGTATATGTAAAAAGGTATTACTGTCCAAGACCTACTACACTGTAGGTCATGACTCAACCTATCTAGAAACTGGGATAGTGAAGGGAACTCATATATCTTGAGATATACTGTAAAGGTGCATGTAAGCATAGTGCAGCTTTGTTGCATGAGTTTGCGCAGTGCTAAGCACTGAAGAACCACACCAATTAAATGCATCTGATTGTTTAGATGTTTAGCATATGTCTAATGCATGAGTGTGCAAAGCTACGCATAGCTAAATAACATGGGGCATCATGCAAATAAGCACATAAAAAAATAGAAATTGAACACATCCAGTTTCTATTTTTAGATGAAAAGACCAATGGTTAGACCACAGCTGAAGATAAAAATGGAATAATCCACGTCAGTTTTCTTTCACGTGTTTCTATTTTTAGATGTCTGGCACATGTCTAATGTATGGCTGCGCAGAGCTAAGCATAGCTAAATAACATTGTGCATTGCACTAACAAACACATAAAGGAAAAAAAAAATAAATCCAACTTAGTGAAAAAATGCCTTGTAGAGCTTTCTGTCAAGGTTAATGGGCTGAAATGTTTGTGGGTGTGCCAGCGGTCTTACATGGATTCAATATCCATGTTGTTCTAACCTCCTTTGGGCACATACCACAATTAATTTGTATGGCACACTGCCAAGGGATAATCGTGGCCATGTGATGGATACATTCTGTGTAGGCTTTATATGGAGCCTACACAGACTTTATTGAATCCTGATGTAAATCTTGCTGGGTCATCTCTGTGGTTTCATGGTTGAAGGTGTATGTCTGCTTAATGCCATATAGTCCTAATCAATTATTGTGTCAACAAGCACACATCCTTCCTGTGTAAAACCCGAAGGTGGCTAGAAATATTAATGGAAGAGCAATGTTTTCATGTCATTGATTTGGTAAGTGATAGATAAAATAGGAGCAGTTAGCAAAGAGGATGAAAACACTGAATGTTCATGAGCTGCTTCCTGTAACCCAGGTGATAGGGATTGGCAATTTTATTATGCAAAGAAACAAAGAATGTGCATAATGTAAGCAGATATGAAGGCTTTAAAATGGCTCCTGCTCTTGTGACTTTCAGATAATGCTCTACCATTATAACTTTTTCATCCACATATCTCCATCCAGGAGTGCATGGAAGGGAGGGTAAGCAGATTCTTCATCATATTATGTACAAGCACCAGGGCTCCTTATTAATCATGGGTGATTTTATTTTCCGGCGAGGCAGGTACTGGTCTAGATTAGAAGGAAAGCAGTTGGTTGAGTTAGGGCTAAAGGACTTAGGTGCGGTGCAAGGTAAATCAAGCAAGGGCTTCGTGTTGTATTCAAGTAAACATCGTGGTCTAGCAGAATAGAGAGATAGATAGATGTTACAAACAGCTAACTATTTTAGCTAACATTTTTATTTAATAATCTTCATCAAACTCTATTCAGACCATATGATACGTGAAAAACTTCCTTAAATTAGTTCCTAATCCTGCTAAGATATGGAGGCCCCCATTTCATTTTATTATGAGATATGTATTTAAACAGTTGTTTCAAAACACTGTGGTCTGGCTCATAGAGTGCAAAATATGAAGGGGCATACACCCATAATCTTATGATGTACAGTTAAGTGTTATCATCATGCTAGATTAAGGCCTTTAGTTGAAGCTTTAAATTGCCAGATGATGCAAGTGTTGCATACTGTTCAAGGCAGGTTACACAGGCTCAGTAAGAAGGCGGGGAACATAGGCAGCTGCAGCTACAGATGAAAAATGGAGGCAGCTAACAGAGCACGTTCCAGACATCATCTGAGCTTGCATTGGACAGACTGCAACCCCAGTATCATGAAGTGACCTCACAAGTGTACAAGATGTTTGCCAAGTGATGCAAGCTTCAAGCTAGACATCTGCCTTTCCCAGTCTTAAAATATGGCTGTCAATATAACTGTAAACTGTCTGAAGAAGAGTCTAGAAATCCTTAAGATACATTTTGAGAAACTATGTAATTAAGAATCATCCTTTCTCCCTCCACATTAACTGTAAGTTCTGGATTCAAACTATCTTTCCAGGAGATGCTTGAGTGAAAAGGATCAAACCTTAATGAAAGCTTCAACAGCCAAAGAGGAATTAACTAGGGATATCATGAAACTTAAAAATGTAAAAACACCAGGCCCAGATGTCTGGTAAGAGAATTATACTGATGTATTATCAGTTGCTATTGAATTTATTTCCTGACAGGCATGTTGGTTTGTACATAAAAAGCATTATTAGAGCAAGCCTTAGTTTCTCCTGTCTTAAAGCAAGGTAAGGAACTAGTGTACCTTAATAGTTATCAGATATATCATTACTTAATTTAAATGATAATTATTTTATGGGTATAACAGCAACAAGACTCAAACCAGTTCTTATTATTACTATTGCTCATAAGGACTAAGAATGTTTTCTGAAAGAGCATTAATCCTGGGACAATATTGTGCATGTTATACACTCACTAAAATGCATGAAAGGACAAGAAATCTATGATTTACTCCTTTAGTTGTGTCTTTCGGCTTTTCCCAGTTAGGGGTCGCCACAGCGGAACTCCGGTCCGCTAATGATTGGCAGTAGATTTTTACATGCCTTGTTGCCTGCCCTGATGCACAACCTTCAATGAAGGTATGCCCATTCACGCATGTCTCCACACAGAAGACACTCTAGCTGAGAATCAAACAGGACAATGTCTTACTGTGAGGTGACAAAGCTACCGCAGCACCACCACCGCAGTATTGATTTAATCCTTTAGTAAATATTGAAAAACATTTACATTTCTAAATTTGGGTACCTTTTTAATAGACTATTGGGCATTTGTTTTCCAGACCCTCAGAGTCCCAACATGACTCATTGCAAATGATTATGATGAAGTTGCAGTTGTAGTTATGGGAAAAGTAAGAAAAAGTTGACCTTAGACTGGTTTTATTTATTTTGCCTTAGAGCCATTAACATACATGAGTGTGGTATGAGGACTGGAGAGGGAATGAAATGTCATTTTTAGAACATGAACCACTGGAGCTCAGCCAAATGGTATAGGACTGTATCATAAAGTATAGAACTCTCAATGCAGTCCTGACCAGTGCAGATAGTGTGATGGATATCAGTATTAAAGCTCCATTTTTCAACAGTGTCATGTGACTGTGAAGTGTAGAGTAGTGTGAAAGCATGAAAATTAAGACAAAGGCAATGGCATGGACTTTTAGAAGACTGGGTTATTTTGTGAAGGAGAGGTAGTCAAGGCTGAATTAGGAAATTGTGAGCAAATCAAAGAAGTTAACAAGTTATGGGAATGGTTTAGAAATGGAGTAATTAGGGTATTGGACAAGGGTGTGAGAAAGAGCAAAACTGTAAAAAGAGAAGAATGCCAGTGTAGCTACAGAGGAAAGTGAGGCTAGCAATTAGGGCAAATGATAGAGGTTACAAGAGGTAGGAAGAGGGTTATGGAGGCATAGGAAGCACAGTGCAAAGAGGCTAGTAAAAGGCAACAAAAATGGTAAGGGCAACAAAGGCTAACATGAGAAGAGACCATATCTCAGTGAAACTGTCTCAGAACTTAGACTGCATAAAACATGGAAGGAGAGGAACAAAGTGATCACCCCCTGGGGAGGAGTGGATGCATGTTGTAGTCCACATAAGCACTAATGATCTATCAGAGGAGACAACAGATATGGCAACAAGCTGGACAAGGGATGTGACAGAGAGATATGAGGAGAGGGGACTGAATGTGACAATGATCACAAGAGATCAAAAACAGAGGCAATGATTGTTTATGTACTAGCAAAGAAGGAAGGACAAAACTTGTCATGTTGAACAAAGATGGGAATGAGAGAGAGATCACTGATGATCAGGAAAAAAAAGAGGTTCTGAATGAATGCTTTGCTTCAAACTTTACAAAATAAAGTGTGCCAAGAGTGGTGTGATGGGAGGGGACAGGACAGAACAGGGAGAGCAGTGTGTAGATATCAGAAAAGGGAGGGAGTGGGTTCTAGAAAACTGGATGTTCTGTGGGAGGGTAAAGCACAAGACCAGATGGACTGTCTCCCACTGACCTCAGAAATCTGGTCAGTGTGTTAGCAGATCCTTTGATGTAGACCTTCAACAGATCTCTGCTTGATGCAGAAGTGAAAGAGGACTTAAAGAATGCAATTGTGGTACCCCTGTACAACGGGAGAGCAGAAAATATCCAGGGACCTATTGTTTTAACAACAGTGTTAGGGAAAGACATGAAGAGACTGCTAAGAGGAAGGCTGGTAACATTTCTAGACAATTATAATCTCTATGATGACAAGAAAGATGTGCCATCAGACCTCATCTAGCCTTATGTCTGGGTACAGGTGAATTTGACAAGGAACTACTGAATAGTAGGACACAGAGGATTGTGGCGAAAGGAACATTGTTAGAGTTAAGGACATGTCCAGCTGACTACAGTGGAGGTCTGTCCTGGGTCCACCACTATTCAGTTTGTGTCTCTCAGATATATCTAATGGGATAGAGAACAGAAGCAGTCTCTTTGTTGATAACACAAACACAAGGGCAGCAGAGCAGAATGCCACCGATGTTAGTAAAGGATCTAGAAAGGCCAGACAAGTGGATATACAGATAGTAGCTGAGTTTCTGTACAAGCAGATGTAAAGTAATGCACTTGGACTAAAACAACCCTGATATGCGCTATCAGGTGAGAGAAGTGGAACTTTTTGTAACAATGAAGAAGGAATCTGCACATCTTGGTCACTCACAGAATGGTCCATTAGGAGCAGAGTGAGAAGACTGTGGACCCATGGAATGAACTACTGGAGTGGGTGGGAGAGGGATGACCCCACTTAAACACAGGGCAGTAACTAAGGAACCTCAGTCCTCACCACTGTCTCCGGTAAGGAACGTCACTGAAAGCAGGGATAGAAACACACAATTTCCCCTGGAAACTAAACCTGGGACTTCACTCCGATCCCCAAATGAGTCAACACACTAACCACTGCAGAGCATTGTGTCCCATTTCTACATATTTGACACACTCACTCTTAAGTATTTGATATTTACACATACAAACACTGTTGGGAAAGACTGGCACAAATTTACCTGATATGTCCTCTTTCCCACATTACAAGTTAATGGCTGTTACCAGTCAAAATACCACAGTGCCCTTCAAAAGCGGTGTTCAATTATATTGAGTAAAATAAATATTGATATAAAAGGTAGCATGCAGTCCTAGCAGTAAGGCTTTTCTGAGTGGCCCTGGTGTTATTACAGTAAGCATAAATGCTCTCAGATTACTAAAAGTACTTTCTAAATAACCAGCCATAATAGAAGATAGTAACATATTTAATAAATAAATTGATTTAAAACACATATACAGTGAATAACTGATTCCAATTATCCACCGACTTTCATACACAGGAATTACGAAAATAGCACTGTAGGAAAGGATTCACTCTGAAGGAAAACTCTATCTAACTGCAGATCCCTAACTGTCTAAAGATTAACTGTCCCTATCTAATCTAATCAATTCAGTAAGGCAAGATGATACTCTTACTTCTGCAACCAAAATAAGAATATATGTCCACTCTTCAGGCTGTTGTCTGGTCCTCAGCGACTGGAATAGCAACTCTTACTATTTCTGCTGAACAGCTCTGGAAAACTCTGAGTGATAACTACTGGGCTGGAACACAATTGACATCTACAACTACTGAATTAACTGACTCAGAACATGCTTTTATAGCAGAATTCTTTTAAAAGTCATAGAAAGCTGTCATAAGAATTCTACTCTTTCATATCACACTTTAGAAAGTAAACAAACAGCTGCTGTGGAGATTCTACTCCTTTCAGCTCTGGCACACGATGACTTCACATCTAGGTCTGCTAAGTTGCATAACCTACATTCAGAATTCTTTTTTAAAGAACATGTACATTTGGTCAGCCAGAAGAGCACTGTTTGATTCAAACATCTTACATAAATCAACATAATGATCAAAACTATAAACAGCTAGTCATACTGGCATATATAGCACAGGATAATTTACAATTATTTACAAGTAGCTACAAGACTTCAGCCAGTCATGCTAGCACAGATAACAATATGTAATATCGTCAGAGAGGCCATGGGACAGCAAGTAGAATGCTGATGTTTATTCTTAGGGGGTTGGATTCTAAAAGTAAAAAATTACTACTTCCACTTTATATGGCCTTGGTCCATGGTTAGACCACATATGGAATGCTGCATGCAGTTCTAGAGCCCATATATTTAAAAGGATATCAGGCTGCTGGAAGGAATTCAGAAAAAAAAGCTACCAGAAAGATCTGTGGAATGGAGTGGTAGACATATGGCCATCAGTTAGAGAAGGTGGAGTTCTTCTCACTTGAAACCAGAAAAGGGAGGTGGGCACAATCCTAGAGCACAAGATCATATCAAGTAGATGTAATGGGGTTACTCTTTACATAAAGGACGTTTGGGGAAGGGGTGAGTTGCAGGCAGTGGACCAAAGAGGCTAATTACTCCCTGGATTTTCAAAAGTGCTTTTTTCCCAGAGAGGGATTTCCACTAAGACATGTAAGAAGTCATGGGACAGGTGTAAAAAAGATAATAAGAAAGTAGGGATGGAGGATAGGTGGAATGCTAAGGCACTTAAAAAGGGCAGATTAGAGAGGCTTATTGTCTCCTGCTCTCAAACAAATTTCATGTCATATATTGTTAAACTCAATTTTTTTACTCATTCATCCTGTTAAGTCTACAGTTTTACCTCTCTGTGTTTTGATACTGTTCTTTTACAGTATTTTTGTGTTGCATTTGTAAAGTAAAAGTGCTGTTTTTGTTATATATGTTCCACAAACTACTTCACTTACAGAGGTGACAGAGAAGAGGGGAAGGCTAATAGTGGTCTTAGCTGCCACACAGGTCTACAATGACCTGTGCATACTGGGAAATGAGATCTTATGTTATACAGCCACAGATATCAGAATATATGCAGCACATATCTGCAAATATACGTTATACATGCACTGCTGGTAGAAATATGAGCCTGAAGTGCTAATTACATTGGATTTTACTAAAAGTTTATGTCATCAGCTGTATGGCTTCTGACAAATATTTCTCTACACAAAAGGAATGGTGATTCCAGTACATTAGACTGGCCCTTCACCAGTTTCACAAAACGTCACATTCAGACTGATCAGGTCAGACTGCCTCAGTGGCTATCACTATTATTTGCTTCATGGCACTTTTTCCCACCACTGCGCCAGCCAGAAGTTGTTATAGTTAGACATAATAAAAATTGACTCACTTCCAATAAGCACACAATCCTTCATAGATAGTACATTGGAATTGACAAACCACATTCTATTAACAATGCTAATTAATAATTTTCCTGTGACAGAATGAGGTTCACTCAAACACTGGCTAAATTATCCTACAAATATAGTAATGGAGAATGTGAGTGGCAGTGTTAAAGCAGAAAGGACATAGAGTGACATAGGCACTGGAGTAATACTACCTATAACTGACTTTTAAACTCACAGAACATTTATAACCACAGGACTATTACTGGTACAATTAACCAGGCTTAACTTACAGTATTAGAAAACTCAGCCACACCCGATTGCTTATACTGAGGTCTTCTGAAGTGAGACCTTCAGTGATATTTTGAAACATAACATCCAACAATGGAAAACTGGCATCTCTGACCTCTCTCCATGCCTGGTAATGAATGAAGTTAGCAACTACTCTGTATCCCTAATTAGAAAGGCAGCAAGCAGCATCTCATTACACAAGCTGTTGCCCCTCACATGTATCCAGAGAACCATCACTTCAAACACCCCAATTTTAAAGTCAGGTAAGTTAATAAACATGAAATCAAAAAGGCTTCTACAATGATGGACGTGAATATGGATTACCCTGTGCTCATACTTTGCTGGCAGAATACTTCATTCAACTTATACCCACTGAGTTACTTACTCATCAATTCATTACTGGGGGACAGAGACGTCGGGAGGCATATGCACTGTACTGATTTCAGTATAACTTCTTTAGAAGACGGGGTAGCTTTTTTTTAAAAAAAAGTACATATTTTTTTCTTTTTTAAACAGCATTGGCTCCTTTAAGGAACATACCAGCCAGTCGGAATTGAGCTCACGTCATGTCCGGCTGGCTGCGAACAGGAAATGTGCAGTAGTGAGTGGAAGACAATCGCGAATGGATTATCGTTGTGGTGATCGCAAACAGATTATCAGGTAAGGGGTGTGTGTGTTGTAGTGAGTGTAAGGCAATCGCAAACAGATTATCAGGTGAGGGGTGTGTGTATTGTAGTGAGTGTAAGGCAATCACAAATGGATTAGTGAGTGTAAGGCAATCACAAATGGATTAGTGAGTGTAATGCAATAACGAATGGATTAGTGAGTGTAAGGCAATCACAAATGGATTAGTGAGTGTAAGGCAATCACGAATGAATTAGTGTGTGTAAGGCAATCACGAATGGATTAGTGAGTGTAAGGCAATCACGAATAGATTAATGAGTGTAAGGCAATCACGAATGGATTAGTGAGTGTAAGGCAATCATGAATGGATTAGTGAGTGTAAGGCAATCACGAGTGTGTGTGTGTGTGTGTGTGTGTGAGGTAGGTAAGTAGCATACCTCTCAACTGTCCAAATTTTGCAAAATGTCCAGATTTTTGCCTCATATTTTTTGTCTGTTCCTCATAAATTTTGTGATTTTCTAGAAAATCATTGAAGGCTGAAGTTGCTAAATAATGACAGACATTTGAGTTTCAGACTTCATGTCCTTTAGAAAAATTCATACTAGCACAAATCCTGTTATTCTAGCAGCTTTCTCATACTAGCACAAATCCTATTATTCTATCAACTTTATAAGTTGACGAGAGCATTATTTAATATCTGTCCCTATTTATTTTAGGCTTTGCCCATATTTCTTGCACTAAAAGGTAGGGAGGGGTGTGTGTGTGAATGAAACACCCTAGTTAGGGGTAGCAGGTGGTTAGTAATTTACTCAAGCTCAAAACCTGTACATTAGTTACAGAAAACAAAAGCATGAATCCTCTACCCCAACTACCATGCTGCATTTTTCAAAGAACTGAGTTTTAGTGAATCAATATTATATTACTGAAGAGGCATTACAGCGAATGCCTCTTCATCGACACTAAAAGAGCGAACTGTGAATTACGAGAATGGCCGAAGCTTGGCTGGGGAGGGGGATAGCAGTTTGAGAGCTGTGAGTACAAATTTGAAAATCCTAGCTACACCCCTGCTGTGGGAAACTAGTAAAACAGCTCCACATGCAATGGAGTAATCCCAGAGAAAGTACTAATTACAAGCCATTTGTCCTTCCATGTTCCCTTCCCTATGTATTGGAGAGGCAGTCTATGAACAAGTCATATACTATTTTTAACAACACTCCAGTTTATAAAACCAGAAACACAAACACAGATTTATACATTGACATGAAAGAAGAATGACCTGATTGGTATCTCAGACTGTGTCTTTGCTAAGATAGTTATGAAGAACTTTATTTTTGCTCTCTTTCTGTATCTTTCAAAAGCTTTTGTATGGTCTGATATCCCCATAAGGTAATCAAGTTAGCTGAAGACAGTGTCTAAAATTCACTTTGGGGTTGGTTTCCCAGTTATCTGACAGTAGCAATGCCAAAGAATAACATGGACCCTGTATCATCATTGTCCATGGTCATAAGCATGGAAGAACTCCACACATCAGTATTAGACCCAATACTGTTCCCTATTTTTCCTTATAGGACACAACAAACTTGCAGGCACTCCAACTAGCTTCAGTATGCAAATAGTTACAGTAATATAATATGGTGTCACCTCTTTCACCACTGCCAAAGGACAGCTACAGAGCAAGTTTAATAATAAACAAGCCTTTTTCAGTGGCAGTATATTCATATTTAAACCAAGCTGCATCAAAGTAATATTGAGACAGACCCCTAAACACTGGACAAATCTAAACTCTTACACATTTTCTCTCATTAAAAGGTTAGCATGCAATAGAACATTTTGGAGTCTAGTGATTTATAATAAATAAACTTGTTATTCCAAAGATGCAACCACAAGGCAACCATCAATATCTACAGGTAAGATAGACCTTTTGTGCTGTGCAACACTGAAAAGCTCCTCATTATGGAAGCCAAATTTAAAGTGGCAGAAACATTTTTTGGCCCTATGGAGAAGACTGTTGGCTGCCACTGGAGTCGTTCCTTGATCTCAGACCCTGGGAGTCAATCATGACTCTCCCAAAACCTATTTAAAATTATCTCTTTGTCTGAGAGAAGACTGGGGAATCCCAGGGTACTATCAGACTTGTGACTAACAAGACTTGTTATTTACATGCCCTACTTATTTCCTTGACACAGCTGTTGATGTGCCATGATGTAAGGCCATTACTGCAGAGAATCTTTATCAGATCATGCCCCCAAATTTTGAAAGCATGTGATGAATACCCCAGTATCACCACCAGGGCTTTACTTCTGCTATAGCAGTAACTTTTAGAGGAATGCCTTGATTTATAGCTGAGATCTGTTGTAGAATTCACCATTGCCTTGAGCTTGCTAAGATAAGATGACTTTTTCATGAATGTATGATATCCTATACACAGGTACTCTCCTCCTGTTTACAATCTGGCCTGCTAGCACAGAGGCAGGGCATCCACTTGTCAGTGGTGATCAGGTTTAAGGAATAAACCCCAAGTGACTAGAAGTGTTATCTCTGGTAGACCGAATGAAAATTCCTTTGGTTATCTCTATGTCCAGGAGGAAACCAGGAGGCATTTAGTGGCTTGTATTGTATTGTATCTGCTGGAGAACAAGGGATCTGATCAAAGTAGGAGTACCACATCGCATACACGTGTGTGTGTGTGTGTGTGTGTGTGTGTGTGTGTGTGTGTGTGTGTGTGTGTGTGTGTGTGTGTGTGTGTGTGTGTGTATACATGTGAGAGTATGTGGTACACACATGTAATACCACTGTGACTCCCTGACATAAGGAAAGATTGAATGGGAGATGTGCCAGACAAGGGTTAGGTCTGTATCTATCAGTAAGGAACAGATAGTATAATAAGCAGAGTGGGAATGTGTGGGTTTTATGACTTGCCACCTAAGCAGCAAGTAAATACTCAAACACTGTTCACTGTGATAAAAATATAATTTTTACTTTTGATAGAAGACGATAACTCATGAAAGCATATTTATCCTTTTTACTTTTTTTAATGACTATATAGTTATTACTAAAGGACTACCATCAGGAAAGCTAATATCATTCTAGGCATGTACCCTGCTATACTGTATGTTAATATCACCAACATTACTATAAATGCCAATTGCTACTTAAGAATTACCAGTGTGTAAATTCATATTATTTATATATGCTGAAGAATATTTATTTATGTATTTATACATGTTCATATTTTTTATATTCTATTAACTTGGTTAGGTTTTGTTAACCTGGATGTCTATCTGAGTTGTGATCCATTTTCAGTGAATGCCTGCAAGCACTGATCAGTTACGTTCAGACTCATACATTAAGCAAATAGAGACTAAGGGAATCAACCCCCCTGACTAAAGAAGGCAACTTGTTAAGTGCTCATACTCTCAATCCTCTGGGCTGACTATGAGCTGTAAACATGTAATACTGATATTCTACTGTATGTCAGAAACAAATGTGTCCATGCTGTCAGAGCAAAGGACACCAGTCTGAATACAGTTTTGTGAAACAGATAGTGTTAAACGACATTTAGCCAAAACACTTAGAGGTCTTTCCTGTGGGTGAAATGTCTCCCATGCCTCTCATGCAGGAGGCTTTGTCCCTTACTAAATACTGAGTTTGCTGCACCTTTTGGGGGAGATAATGTCTCCTTTGTAGCACAACCTCACTTGCCACACGTATGTGCATTTTACACAAATATTAATCCCTCTGCTGTCTCTGCGACGCAGCCATCTGATGTGCTGTCACACTACTGAGCCCACACAGGTGACAGAATACGAAGTCATAAAATACCAGGATCTGCAGGCAGAACTGAGAGCAATGTGGAAGAAAGATACCCAGACAGTTCCAATAGTAGTAGGAGCAACGGGTCTTATAAAAAAGAATCTACAATTGTATTTAGATATGTTACCAATACAGGTAACCCCATACTAATTGCAGAAGGAGTCATTACTAGGCACATTGCGAGTGCTGCAAAGAACACTTTTGGCTGACATCAAAGATTGGAACAATACTAATTTCATGGACTTTAACAGTACTTTGACTTAGGAATGCAGTCTATTCCCATCATGGTATTAGAAACCCAAAAGGTTCGGAGAAATTAAAAAAAGGGACAGAATATGCCTTACCATTGCCCATTTTTTTATTATTCATATATTATATTACTGTATCATGACCCTTCCTATTTTCTCTTGAAGAGGTTTTGCACAGACTGACAAACTAATCAGAAATCTGCAATAAATAAAAAAAAATATATTGCAACATCTATGTGTAGTATTTAGTGTTTCTACTTCATAATGCTTGGTTTTACAGTTAGTTTGCTGCTGGGGTGCCTTCTATATGGAATCTGTGTGCTCTTCTGTAACCATTTGGGCATTTGTTGGGTTATCCAGTTTTGTCCTGTGCGTATTGTGTGTGTCCATATGTGTGTGTATTGGACTGCAGTCCTGTTCTGTACTACCTTCTCTACCTTGTACATACTGTCTGATAAGATAGGCTATGACTCTCCTAAAATATTGAAATGAAAGAAGGAAGGAAGATTTAATTTTGATGGCAATTGATTCAGTTCTTACAATGGACATAGAAATCCTTAAATCACAAAATACAAAATAATACCATGCATGGAAATGTGATATTAGGATACACCTTTATAAGAACTAAATACTAACAAGTAAAGAAGTGTATCATTTTGGTTCTGAGAAAATTGCAGTTAGGGTCGTCTGTTGCTCTCATCATCCCACTATGTCTCTCCAATACATACTGCATATTCAATGTCTGTCTGTCTATTACTTCATTTGGTAATTGAGGAGGTGCAATAATCCTAAGTTTTTTTTCAACTATAATATGGGCTCCTGACAGATAATGCAGATAAAGGGTTACAAACAGAAGTAATACTTATAGAAAAATGAACACAATGCAATGAGGAGACCGTATAAAATCACAACAAATAAAATAATCACATTTTGTGAAAAAGAGGACAGTATAGACAGCATTTACAGGAATATTTACAAATTCAGTATTTTAAAAGGGAATGTGATCACCTGAACAGGACTGTAGAACATATGAAACACAGAAGTTGTACAAGGCTCTTTGCTAAACCCCAAACAGAATTCACTTAAATTGCAAAAATTTAACCAGTATCCCCTAAAACAGTGGCAGCCATAGGTCATTAAATTCGTGATACTCTGTCATACAACCTAGAGTCAGAAATGCACTGGTTCACACATCAGATACACTGGTATACTGGTGTTTTTAAAAACTCTAAATTTAAGGGGCTTCACATCCAAAAGACATGCTGTAGATAGATTGGACTCTCTAAATTCACCCTAGGCATGAATGCGTGCATGTGTGTACCTTCTGTGGAAGGTTGGGTGCTGGGCTGGCAACTCAACACCATAAAACTCCACTGCCAATCATGAGCGGACAGGTGATCCGCTGTGGCGACCCCAACTGGAAAAGCCGAAAGAAGAAAAGATGAGGAAGTAATAGACAGCCACAAAAGGCTCAAATGGACTTGTATAGCAAGTCAGGTTAGAATTCAATAATATTAAGGCAGTGTAGCCAAACATTCTGACTAGTTTTATATAAAAAGGCATGATGAGCTTACCGGAATGCTATGCATGGGGCCAGGCAAGATTCAGCCTTCAAAACTAAGTTCTAATTCAAAACTGAGTTAATAAACTGCAGTGGAGTAAAGTTCAGCAAATACCAAGAACAAGGACTTAGTTGGTGATTGGTCAGTAAATCCTCATTTTACTGAACATGGAAGGTGTTATCTGGATAAAAAAGAATGTATGCTCATTTCAGAGGCTTTTTCTAAAGAACAGTTTTAAGAATTTCATGGCTGCTAGTATCAGTTGACTTAAATAATTCAGAGGCCTTCCTGGGATGAGAACATCAGCATTTCACATTTATGTATTTGAAGTCTATATCACACACATTTTGTCAGGCGCATTTATAAAAAGTAAACATCATCAAAGTGTGCAAGCTGTTTGATAACGTCATTCTATTTTTATTTTCTTGCGCTTTCAAAGTTTTGCCAAATGGTGCTTGCTGCTATAAAACTTCTGTCAGCTGTGACCGATTGCATTGTCAGTGCAAACATAATTTTGTTTTGGGATGATTTACTGAAACCTTTTTGGCTATGCAGCAACTGAGAAGTAATGTTTGCTTAATACAAAACACATTCTCTTGATATGCCATTTAGATTGATTTCTTGTGTTTACAATGTTATGCTAACAGAATCAAGAGCTATTATTCCATTATTTGGAAAGAAATTGTAGTTTGTAGCAAATAGTTTAATTACAAATAAGACTGACTAGCAAAGAAAGAAAGTGAGCAGACAAGAAAATAAGGACAAAGAAACATTACAACTAGGAAAAATGTTTTCTTTTGAAATCTAATGAAGGAATTAGCCTACTTTAAGAAATATGCATAAAGTTTACATCTGTGAATTAAAAGTGTTTAATTCACATGTAAAAGCTAAATAAAAAATGTATGTAACACAAAACAATATAAACATATATACACACACTGCAACTCAGCTTCTGTAAGGAATAAGGATCACAGAATTTTTCTTTCAGCTTTTACCATGAGGGGCTGTCATAGCAGAACAAGAGTCCACAGAACAATTGACAGTGGAATTCTGTAGTGTCAGATTGCCAGCCTGTCAACCAACCTTCCGCAGAAGGCACACATATGCACACCTAGGGCAAATGTAGAGTGTCCAATCAACCTGCCTTTGAAAGGAACTTGGCACACCTGAAGGAAATCCACAGGGAAAATATGCAGACAATGCACAGAAGGCACCCCAGCTGAGAACTGAACTAGAGAACTTCTTACTGGGAAGCAGCAATGCTAACCACAATGCTTATATTTAATATATTTCCATTGTATATTTAGGAGAATCCTATTTTCTGTTAGTCTCTAGAAATGAGAATATAAAAAAGAAAACAGACTGCTAAATCTAACAGTCTGTTAATAAAAAATATATTTCAGAAAAGATTTACTGTCAAAAGTTGCAGAAAATAGCATGGTCAAAGCTGCGCAATGTGATACAATGGTGATTAAGTATGCTGTAACCCTAAATTAAAATAGACATATCAACCTAGATTGTTCATTTCCTTGCAGAAAGGCTGTCTTGGGTACTGTTGGGGAACCAGCAGATGGTGGCAAGTAGGGTGCAGTACATGTTGGATGCTGCTGTGATACATCTAGCTCCATATCTGATTTTAAAGAAAACATGAATATGAATGGAGAGAAATAAAACAGGAAATGGTAATAATAAAATGATGAAAATAACACCAACAAAAAAAAAGAACAAACCAAAAGCAATTATCACTAGGGTGTGCTACACCATCTTGTACTGCAGGCCCTGGAAGGGGAAAAAATCAGTAAACTGAACAATGGCATCATACCTTTCAACTGTAGAATTTGCAAGAATGCCCATAATTCTGCCTCATGTGTTTAGACTTTTCCTTGTAACATTTGTGTTTTTCTGACAAACCATTGAGAATTTCCATACCTGAATAGTGACAGACATTTGAATCATTGAGCTTTTCCATCACTGAATAATGACAGGCATTTGAGTTTCAGTCTTCATATCCTTCAGAAAATGTATACTAATATACTAATGCAAAGCATCTTATTCTAGCAACCTACAGTTTTAAAAATCTGTTTATTTTTTACTGGCCTTTATCTGCCCCCCCCCCTAATTTTGGCTTTATCTCAGATTCTTAGACAGTAAGAGATTTTTCAGTATGATGACAACACAAAAGTGATATACATGCCAAGGGCACACCTGTTACAGAATTTGGTGGATCACAGGGCAGAATATGTTGGGAGCCTCTCTGTCACTGGTATGTTGGACAGTGGCACAGTGTACAGGTATCAGCCATTGTGAACCCAATGGACATCAAAACCAGGCACAAATAGCCAATTGTTACAAATGAACAGCACAGTCCTGAGGATGGTATGAGCAGGCAGCA
This sequence comes from Protopterus annectens, assembly GCF_019279795.1. Classification (NCBI taxonomy): domain Eukaryota; kingdom Metazoa; phylum Chordata; order Ceratodontiformes; family Protopteridae; genus Protopterus; species Protopterus annectens. Next base: position 1,067,148,543 of record NC_056730.1, on the reverse strand, counting down.
TACAGTGTGTGTCCACTGATAAAATATGCAGCACAGGGTAGCACCAGGCCACATTTAATATTCCAACAGGCAGCATACAGTGCATGACCACTGATAAAATACACAGTATAGGGTAGCACCAGGCCACATTTAACACTCCACAGAATACCAAAAGAAATACTCAAAGCACGTGTAATTTGTGTGAAAGTACTGCAACATGACAAGCTTAAAACCAAGAGAAGTTCTGCATATTTACATGTTTATGGTATGGTGGACATAACTGACATAAATATACATCATGGAATGGACACTCAGACAGTATGACATGTCAGGTTGACAAGGGAAGTGTGAGGTGCCTTCATAACCCATAAGTGTGATGCATGGAAACATGCTAACTTAATGAGCTGTATCAGAGTCATGCATCCACAATCACAGTGTTTCACCCAAGGAAGTCCAGTCTACTATAAGAAGGTACTGTGTTTAACTACTTGGCAGTACCACACTTACAATTTCATGTATAATTTGCATAGTTACATTGCGTGTACAAGTTAAATAGACACATTAACCAAAAACAAAACTATCACCAGTGGTGGAGTAAGTTAGCAGAATCGCAAAGCCCTACAGCTTAACAAGTGAAACAGAGATACACAGCAATTCTAAATGGTATACATGCATTTGTTCAAATGCACAGAATATTGACAGCTATTTTTTTCACAGATGATCACATTCATTTGTGGTTGAATTCTAGAGTTACTAAAAAAGCAATGTCAAACATTACTTTTTCCAAAGAAATGTATGTATGATGGTGAAGAGTATGATAGTTTGTGCATGAGTATTGGTTGGTTGGTGGACTAGGATTAGACTGATGGGCATGGGAAGGGATAGATTTTACGTTATGTGTGACTGGTGATGTGTGTGTGTGTGTGTGTGTGTGTGTGTGTGTGTGTGTGTGTGTGTGTGTGTGTGTGTGTGTGTGTGTGTGTGTGTGTGAGTGTGTGTGTGTATGAGACAGTGTCTGTGCAAGTTAGGGATTGAGTAAAGGTTAGGTAAGCAGATAGAATTAATATTGTGAGTGTTTGAAGTTGTGTGTGTCTATATCAAAGCATGCTGTATAATGGTGCTGTTAGTGAAAGGGGCTTTCATAAGGTAATGTGTCAGGGAGTATATGTTAATTTATTAAAATGCAAAAAATTTCGACACTCAGGTCATCAGTGCTGGAATATGGAAAATTAGCATAATGAAAACTGACAAAACTGAAAAAAAAGATTGCAAAAGGAAACAGTTTCCTTTTATGACATGATCGCAAAATCCTACACTGCATTAAGAGGTAATTTCTCTAAACAGTGGTAGTGTTATGGAAAAGTAAAGTGCAGGCTTAGGGTAAGGATTTGCACATATTAGTAAGCATAATGTAGAACATGGGCTCTTTCTCCCTTACCTCTTCTTCCTATTGGGTGGTGCTTCTTGAGGGGGCTTTACCGATGCTAGCACTACTGTTCAGAGTTGGTAAAGCCCATAGCATCACTTACCACCCTGGCAACTTAGTGTCTGACATCCACCTTGTACTACAGGCCCTCACATGAGTTCCCCAGCAGGTGCTCCTGGTTTTGAAGATGTAGCAGGTGAAGAAATATCTTAGTCTCCCTGCTGCATTATGGAGGCGCCCTTCCAACATGAGCCTTTCCAGAAGCCATAGCCAGTTGCCAGGTTGAAGCTAGGAGGAAAATTATAATCAAATCACATTGATGCATATTACTAACATCCTACAATGTGCATTGGTTGGCAGTATGATGTAGGCCAATACCAATCTGCACTCGTGTGACTACAACAAACAATCATAAAGCAGGAGTGGGACAATAAACACACATCATATATGACAGCATGACTCTGCCAACAGATGTAGTGTACATTAACATGACAACATACTGTACATCATAGCACCATCATGCCATGGCACTGCTATAGGCTTGTGACTGGTTTGCGATTGCCTACTGTTATGTAGCTGCCACAAAACTGCCCAGGCAAATGCAGAATGTATCATGGTTTGCCATGCATGTGCATGGATAGACACAGGTCCTACAATGCACTGCAGGGCTAATAACACACTGCACTACATCTGCAGTTCCCGAAGCATTTCATCAAAATTATTTCATTATATTGGCCCATAATAGCACAATAAAAGAGATGGCTGTTATGGTGGTACTTATTGAATTATCAATTTTCCTACCGTATAGCAAGCAGATTATAAACTGAGAGAATAATAGTGTTCTACATAGTAGAAATGTGCACTGCATTTGCCATGGTAAGGGTACACAAGGCAGGGGTAGGTGGGGATGCAAACTACATATATGTACTTTGATTTGTGAGGTTGCTGTGTCAGACTGCTCATCCCTTTTTATAGGAGTGCAGTTGACATATACAGAGAAAGGGGTGGGGTGGGGGAGGTACACCTGGTAAATGATATAGCCTGTAGGTGTGTTCTCTTGGGCACACCATAATGTAACACAGGTCCATCTAGATATATAACAGATTGTATGTTACACCACATTCAAGCTGTCTCCAGTAAACTGCTGTGAGGACACAGTCTATAAAAGTGATGTATAGCAGGTATGGCACTTGTAGCAACTTCTACTGTTGCAGATGTGGTGGATTAGTACAGCTGATGGTAGACATATTTGTTTCACATCACTGACTATAGGTGTATATCCCAATGTACAGGGACATAAAGGGCACTGAAACAGAATCAGTGATTAGAAAAGTCTCAACAGCTGTGACAGATATGTTAATAAGGGCTGTATGTGCAAATGGAAATTGCTCCCTAAGCTCATACAGGTCTGACAGGGTTTTTCTTGTGCATGTGTCACAGAACATCATTACAGATGTGAATGCTCTTGGTGGCTACAAAAGATTAGTGCAACAGGACTGCTGCAGAGTTAGTCATATGATATTGGATGTCTACATGGAAGCATGAGCCATTGTAAGGCAGATGTGTTAACAAGGGCTGTATGTGCAAATGGAAAGTGCACCCTAAGCTCATACAGGGCTGACAGGTTCTTTCTTGTGCATGTGTCACAGAACATAATTTCAGATATTAATGCCCTTGGTGGTTATAAAAGATTAGTGCAGCAGGTCTGCTGCAGAGTTACTCATATGATATTGGATGCCTGCATGGAAGCACGAGCCATTGTAAGGCAGAGGATGACCACAGATGGGAGATCCACTATCACAGACCATATTTACCAACACAAGGATTTCTTGGTGTTCCTGTCTCAGGACAGTGAGAGGATGCTAGAATCTGTTGGATGACATGATGTGGGTGCTGAACTGGTTGAAACATTGCATGTCTCGGCTGGGGATGCATCAGACTGATATGACCCTAAAACAGTAGTAAGTCTTGCAGCACATCACTGGCATAAGTGTACTGTTAGCAAACACTACCATATCTCTTCTACAGGCATGTCTAGGATGCAGGCAAGGCAGCATCTACCACAAGGTGCTTTTGCCTTCATTCGTTCTATGTTCTGTTTTGTGCAATGCTGATGCAGAAGTGGGGTGAGAGATTATCATGTATCATTAGTGATACGCATGTATGTCTGCCTACCTTTACATGTGCAAAGGTTGTGCTTCAACCTCAAAGCAGCAAATCATGTCTAATATCAGTGCAGCACTAGAGCCTGTGGATGACAATGACCTAATCTTGCTGCAGTCTGATAGCAGAGTGTCACAGTCAGCAAAAATTATTGTGGATGGCACCCTCCCAGCCACAGACACTGACATACGTGTTCATATGTGGAGCCTGTGTGGAGGGCACCCTCCCAGCCACAGACACTGACATAGGTGTGTTTATCAGTGGAGTCTGTGCAGAAGGCACCCTTCCAGCCACAGACACTGAGATAGGTGCTCATCTGTGGAGCCTGCCTCTCCACTAGGTATGGAAGAATATGTGTCACTTGGTTGGCCAACACAATGTTCATTGTCATAACCATGGGAATTAATATCACTCTGGGAAAAAAAACAATGGAAGAGTAGAAATGTGGTCCAGGCACAAAAGGATGCCACCATTGCCATGGCAGAGATGACTGACATATTGCATGAAACACATGATGGCATATAGGAGGGCCTGCAGTGCCTGGACCTTCTGCTCAGGTTGTTAGACAGCCACTTGGAAGCCACTACTACCTCTATGGGGTTCTCTGCCTTTACACAGCAGGACCATTGATATACAAGTGGCCACCACTGCTTTGTCTTCACGGAGGATATGCCTCACAGTGCAGGCACCTTGAGGTCATAAAGTGCCATATTCTCAACTCCACCTACTGCTGCTGAACTAAATGTGGCATGACAAGACCACTCTTGTAGTCATAGCATCCCTGGTCATCTTCCATAGCTTGTGGCAGGCCAATATCAGTCAAGCAGATCCACATCTGCTTTGTCAGTAGATGTTACTGGAAGTGCCATTCTGTGGTGGGAATATCCTCTGGTTAAAGCCATTTTTGGTCTGCATCACTCCAGCCACTGGACCCACAACCACAGTCACATCCATGCTGACACAGTGCTCTGCCATCTGCTGCAGCTTTCTAAGTCAGGGTATGATTAAAGTTCAAGAAATTAGCATTGCTTCAATTTTGATGTTAGCCAAAAGTGCTCTTCACAGCACCCACAATGTTCCCAGAACTGACTCCTTCTGCAATTCATACGGAGTTACATGTATAGGTAACATACCTAAATATGACTGCAAATTCTTTTTTAAGGGACCCATGCTCCTACTACTACTGAAAATTACCTGCTATCCTTTTTCCACATTGCCCTTGTTTCTGCCTGCAAATCCTGGTATTTTATGACTTTGTGTCTCTCTGTATGTAAGACACTGTATCACTGGGTGTAGCAATTTCAATGATCAGAGCTACTTTTGTTTTCTTTCCATGAACTACTACATCTGTTTTTTTTTCACATCTGTTTTTTGAACTGTTGGTAATGGGTGATCCCATATGATATAAACTTCATCATTTGCTATAATGCTTTATGGCTTATATTTCCAATGCTCTCACCTACTTCAATATTATAATGTTTGCACAATCCTCAATACAACAGTCTTGCTATATTATTATGCCTTTCAGTAAACAGACCTTCTGCCATTAGAGTACCCCACCCAGCAACAAGATGTGCGACTGTCTCCACTTCTGTTTTACAAAACCTACAATTGTCTGTTTTTCCAACATGTTCAATGGACTTTGAAAATCAACATGTATGTCTTCCACTATCCTGGGCAACCAATATTAACCTTTATCTTTTGGTTTAAATTCACCTCTCCTTAACTATTCCTGCATTAAATCCTGATTGAAATGAGGTTGTTCCAGGAGTTTTCTGTACTTGCAACTATATTTATGCAGTTTCCACATTTCTTGCCTTCTCATCCGATCCTTCACCTTATATTCTTTCTTTTGTTTTTTTGGCACATTCAGTTGTTGCCTGATTTTTAGCTATTTCTGGTTTGATTTCCATTCCCACTCGACACTGATATGCTTATGAAAAAGTAAGCAGTGAAGTCATCTTAGACTTGTTCTCCTCATGTTTTAAAATGTTTACTATGTTTGGATCTTGTGAGGTCAGCAGATATGTATGCAGTCCTATGATTGCAGGTCTGTACATGTAATTTCAAGGAGGCCCATGCCTCCTTCAGAACAGGAATATATAGTCTAGGTATACAGTAATATTTCTAAAAATTTGATAAGCATGAAACATTTTTCTTATTTTCCTGTCTAACTGATCCAATACCTTTTGGCACAAGTCGATCACCCCAAAATTGTAAGTCAGAACAGGAAGAGCAAATTGGTTCATAGCTTGGACTTTGTCCCTAGATATCAGGGCTGTTTTTAGTATTAATTTTAGTCTTCTAAAATATTTCTTACTAAGTTTTATTCGCATTTGTTCATGTTTTATTGTTGATCCTTCATCAGTTCCCAACTATTTACACACTCCCTCCTGCTCAGGTTCTTTTATAACACATTCCTGTCCCACCCTGACTTTTTTCTTGGTGATGCAGCTTTCCTGCTTTAAAGGTTGTTTTTGCAGATTTATCAAGACCAAATTACATTCTTATTTCATCTGATCTGAGAACGTTTTGACCACTTGCAGTTGTGCTTTCAGTTCCTCATCCAATGAATTATACAGTTTTAAATCATGCATAAAAAGATCAGAAGTCTTTACACTTCATTGTTTTCTGGGAGCCAAACTGTAGCCATGACCTAATCTCTTAAGTAGGCAGCTTAATTTATTTATTGACATTTGATTACCAGGAAAGTCTGATTGTGTAGAAGCCCATTTTCAGCAGAGGCCCAGGGAGAAAAGCTCCAAATTACTACAAAACATTTTAAGAACAATAATTATGCAATCTTCAAAAATAAAACAAAATCATCTGCAGTTCAAATAATTATAACAAATTATACATAATATAAAAACATTGTTTAAGAATCGATATAAGGTATATAACCATCATTTAATATTTAGAGAAATTTTAGACAGCTTGTAGAGAAATTAAAGGAAAGTTAGTCTAATACAAACAGAAATTGCAATATGAAGTGATGAAGTGAGGAATAAAAAGGCTTATAGTCTATTTGGAAAGAAACTCAGAGAAGAACAATAGATAGCAGTAAGGAAGTAAGTGAACTAGGGAGAGTAAGGAGGTATAAGGAATGAAAAGGTACTTGTTCACATTTAGGGATATAGTTTATCCTGGGTTTGAGCAAGAACAGAGCCAGATTTCAGCTAGGAAGTCTTTCAGAGTAGTTTTGAAAGATGGAAGGGAGGGTATAGACCTGATGGATACAGATAAGGAGTGCTAAGCCTTAGCAACTTTGTACAAGTACAGACAGTGCTCAGCAGATTTGCTAGGTCTGTAGGCAGACAGGAGAATTTGGTCACTGGATCGCAATGACCGACTGGGAACATAGTTGTGCAGAATGGTTTTTAGTATTGGACAGATAGATGGATGCTGGATAATTTTATAGGTGATAAGAAGTTGTGTATATGTTAGTTGATGTGACAGGTCTAAACCAATTTAGGTTTTTCAGTGCTATATAGTGGTGCGTTCTGAAAGGGCAAGGTGCCGCAAATTTGCCAACTTTGTTACAGCCTTTTTGAAGTTTTAATTTTTGTGAAGCCTGGAGGTTAGTAAGGATGGAAGCACCATAAATAAGTGTAGAGAGGAGATAAGTAGTGGCAAGTGCAGTTTTAGTTGCCTCAATGAGAAAGGGTTTGGCTCTGTAAAGCATCTCAAGTTTTTGATGAGTTTTTCTAATGCAATTTTGCATATGCAAGTCAAATGTAAGATTATCATCCACTATCACCCCCAATAGTTTGCTACGAGAATTGACTTCAATGGTTGAATTATCAAGAGAGAGAACTTTAAATTTTGTTTTTTTTTTCATGAGAGAGAGAGAGAGAGAGAGAGAGATTTGGATTAAAAAAGTATAGTAGTGTGGTCTTTTTTTTGGGTTGAGCATGATTTGTAAGTTTCCAAGCTATGTTTCAGTGGCTGTTAAAGCTTCCTGAGTATTGTTTTGGATGTGTACCACATTGTCAAGTGTGCAAATGAGAGTGGAATCATCTTTATATTGTATTAGGGTGGCCTGTTGTGTGGAAGTATAGAGTATGTTCCTGAAAATGTTAAAGAGGAGGGAACCAAGGATAGAGCCTTGTAGTACACTGGTAGTGACAAGGAGGTAAGAAGAGAGCTTGGAGTCCCATTTTGCTGTCTGATACCTAATGGCTTGGTAGCTTTTAAACCACAGAACATTGAGCTGAGAAAGACCTAGTGAAGACAATTGAAGTAGAAGTTTGCTGTGACAAACTGTCGGGTGCTTTAGAGAAGTCTAGAAATAAGAAAGAGATTAGTTTGTCATTATTTCTAGCTTTATTGACAGTATCTATATAGGTTCAAAGGGCAGTGCTAATAATATGGGAAGGATGGAAGCCATGCTGTGTAGAGGATAGGAGTTCTTCCTGCAGGAGATAGTTTAGCAATTGTTTTTGAATACATTTTTCAAGTATTTGGGAGAGGTGAGATAATATTGCTATAGGTAACCTTAATGGGTTAAGGACAAGACAAAACAGCAGCTGTGACAAAGACTCACCTTGGAATATAGGCTCATATGTTCATATGTGTTTACTAGGCTAACAACCACAAGGGCCATTTTAAGCCTAATCATCCATCCCAAATTTCTGACAAGTTCAAATACCCTTGATAAGTGTAAGCAGGGACTTGGGAGATGAAACATTTGCAAGCAGGGGCCTGGGAGAGGAACCATTTACAGGTTGCCTGTGTCCATTAGAGACATAGGTGCCAAACCAGGGATGACTTTTCTGTTCCCCATCCAATTGTCCAAATCTTGCACTTGAACTGGGTTAGGAAGAAACTCTGCTCCACATGGATGGGGAGCCTGTTCCGTACACGGGATAGTCTCTGGGATACATACCTGTCTCTCCAGCAGGTCCTATTCATATCACAGACAAGGTTTAAGTCTTTAGAATGGGTAATTCTGGTGCTGTTTATTTTGTGGATAAGCAGTAGAAATATCAGAGTGGGGTCTGACAATGCCCTGTATGCCAGGCATAGATCTCCCCTCAAAAGCTTGTAGGAGACAGTATACAGGGATAGGGCCTTGAGGTGGTCTGCATAGGATGTTTTACTTATACCCTGTATTCTTTTAGTGAGGAACCTCTGTGGACATTCTAATTGTTGGATATGCCTGGTTAGGTAGATACCAAGTGGGGGCATTGTACTCAGTGACAGATCTGATGAATGATGAACACACTGGAACAATGACTTCTTTGGACTTAGATGCAATACCTTTGTTTATAAGTTACTCAACATAGAATGATTTCCTCACTAATGTAGACACATCATGGTCAAAGGCTAGATTACTATCTATTTGTGTCCCCAAGTCTCTGACTACTGGATCAACTCTAAGGGGTATGTGTTGTCAATATGATAGTTACCAGGGGTAGATAACTTCCTGATGGATACTGTTATGTATTTCTTGGCATTTAGTTTTAGTCCATGGCTCTGACACCAGTTCTTTGTTTGTGTCAGCCCCTCCTGGAGAACATTTGTGTCAGTGTGGGACTCAATGACAGCTCCTAATTTGCAATCATCTGCAAATTTTGTCATCCAGAGACCATTGATATTGGCCTTGACTTCAGAGAAGTAAATTCCAAAAGGGAGCCATCCAAGGACTGATCCCTGAGGGACTCCACTTATGACTGGCCTCTTTGCAGAGGTGGACTCCTGGATTCTAACTTCCTGGGTCCTGTCTGTGAGCCAGTTGACTATCCACCTGGAGACATACAAGTTTATACCTAACCTTTTGAGTTTATCAACAATGCCCAAGTGAGGTATTGTGTCAAATGCATTGGCCATGTCAAGGTAGGCAGTGTGAACTATTTTTCCCCTCATCCATTGCTTTGTTTGCCTTCTCAAAGAAGTCCACCAGGTTGAGTAGGTGTGATCTGCCCTTAACAAAACCAAACTGGCTTGGTCCAGTATCTGGAGGCTTACTATACCACTATTGATCATTTCCATGATAATTCTTTCCATGGCTTTACATATAAGACTAGTGAGACTTATGAGTCTGTAATTTCCAGGGTCTGTAGATGGTCCACCTTTGTGCAGAAGAATGACTGTTTGCTGTTCTGCATTCAAGAGGCACAAAACCTGTTTGGAGGCTACAGTTAAATAGTAATTCCAGAGGCCCTGATAGGTCATGTTTCTATTTATATGTCATCCTGGGATATTGTCTGGGCCCATTGATATAGTGTTCTTGGCCTTAGAGACAGCATTAAGGACCTGTTCCTTAGTGACAGCAGGAGAAGTTATATTTGATGGTATTTCTTGAGGGGAAGGTTGATGGAGAGAAAAAGGTAAAGTTGGAGCTGAATTTATCAGCCAGTAGGTTTGCTATATCTTCTGGTTCACTATAGGTGGTTCCACTTACAATGAACTCTGCACACAACTGTGTATTGCTTTTGAGGTTGTGGACATAGCTAAAGAATGCCTTGTGATTGTCCTTGGCTTGGGAGGCCAAATTCACCTCAAATGTGGCTTTGGTAGACTTTATTTGTCCTCTGAGTTGTTTGTTTAATTTGATGAGAGTGCTTTTATCCTATTGGGTGCTGCACTCCATAATTTTTGACATGATTTTCTTCCTTCTGTTATACAGCCTATTAATTTTGTGATCCCACCAGGGTGGCTTGTTTTTGAATTATTTCTGTACTTCTTCCTGGTGGGTTCATTCTCAATCACAAGTCAGAATAACACTTCTCTTGAAATATTATCCAGTGCAAAACTATTAGGAGTTCTCATTGACAATCAGTTTAAATTTGATACCCATATACAAACAAATATTAAAAAAACACACCCAAAACTTGGTATGTTCTACCGCCACATTTGCTACCTCACTCCATCTACTAGATTCCTATCACATATCTCATCCCCTCTCTCCTTTATGGTGCCCCACTCCTAACCAACCTACAATCTTCTATTAAAACAAAACTCTCTTTCTGCTACAACAAAATCATCAAATTCACCACTGGACACAGATCCTCCACTCATCATTGTATTGCCCTCCACAAACTAAATTGGCTAGAGCTGCCCAACCATCTTATCTACACTCAACTAATTCATGCTCAAAAACTCATCTTCAGTCCCTCTCTCTTCCCCTCCTTTGCTTCAATCTTTACAATGCACCTACCCAACAGACACCTAAGAACCAATACTTAGAATATGACTGAACTTCACAAACCTGCCCGTCTAGCAGCCAAACTTCTACTCTTGTTTTCCTTAGCACATCTCTGTAACTCCCTCCCACCTCATATTCACCTTAACAGTGGCCTCTCCACCTTTAAAACTCTGCTCCACTCACACCTAACATCTCTCTGGGAATGCTCATGTTCCCATCCTGCATAACATCGCCAGCAGCTACCTTTCTCCTTACCCCTTCTCCCTTTCTCCTTTTATCCTAACTCAAGTATCTACCTCCCCATTTTCCTCTCTGTCTCTACTTCCCCTAACTCATCTCTCCCTTACCTCATTTAACCTACATATCTCCCCCACACTGATCATATTTCCCTGTGGGAACATACATATTGTAAATAGCTACTTTAGTTTTAACTGAGTAGTAAATATCTACTTATTTTTGTAATAGACTTAACTTCTATGTTAGCAATGAAAGGGACTATATATTTGTAAACTTTTACTAATTGTTATACAATTTCATCTGTTTTTATCTTCTAAACTGTATCATCAAATACTTTGTTTTCATGTACTCTTCTTGTACTATAACAACCTGTTATTTTTTATATTGTATCTATGGAGCTTTTCTCCCCAGGACTCCATTGAAAATGGGCTCCTTCGGCCCAGTGGACCATCCTGGCAAATAAACTTCAAATAAATAAATGTAGCTTTTAACATGCCTGTACAGGGTTTCTGTGAACAGTTCTGCATAGGCAGCAGTGTTCTCAGGATTTATAGGGGCTTGAAATTTTGCCAGGTTATCACTTAATAGCAGGAGGTTAGCCTTAGAGTAGATCCTGAATATCCCAGGTATAGCTCGGGGTCCAGGCTTTATTTTTACTTCAAAGGAGGCCATTTTGTGGCCTGACCTTACCAGGGAATACATTACAGTAGGCTGTGTGCAGCACTCTCCCATATTAGTGAGGACCAAATCCAGTATGGATGCCTTCCTGGTTGGTGTATTGACTATCTGGTCCAGGGAGTTTGTGTTAACAAAATCTAGGAATCTCTGTGCCTGTATGTTTGGTGTTGTATAGGATTCCCAGTTAATAGAGGGGCAATTAAAGTCACCCATGAATATGATATTGGGTTGGATGGTTAGTGTTTCTAATAAGTTGAAATACATGGTATGGGTTTCCTGAGACATAGAAGGGGACCTATAGTTTGCAAGGAGTGGTATTGGATTTTGGCTATGGTGATTTGAACATGGAGCCGCTCAAGTGCATTGTCCTGTTTGACCAGCCTTGAGGTGTATTTATTTTTGATGTAAATAAAGACGCCTCCACCTTTAGTCCCTACCCGTATAGTAGCTGGTCTAAATGTGTGGAAGGCATTATAAGCTTGCACTGTTGGTGTGCTCTCCATGTCTCTAAACCATGTCTCAGTGACTGCACAGACATTAGCAGTCTCTAGAATAAAGAGAGCTTCTAGGGAGTGAAGTTTTTTGTTTAGACTTCTACCATTGAGCAGTAATACCTTCTGATTTTCTTGGTTTTGATTTGGTATGTCGGAAGTACTTTCAGTTTGGTATTGCCTAAAAAATGCACTCTGGGGGAATACAATGTTTTAGCTAATATTCAAAAGCCTAGAGGGGAGAAGAGAAGACCATCCCTGACAAAGCAGTGTGGTCTGTTGACCATCTCCTTCCATGCTGACAAATATTGCACCCCCCTTAGAATGACACCAGAAACTAAGTGAATTGTTAAAGTCAATCATCTTTTGTTCGTATTGTGGCATCATCCTTAGAGAAGGTAAAATGCTGCTCAATGCAAGGCTCATACCAGCCTGAGACACATATTCAGAGAGCTGCATGATATCTCTCTTCATATAGTCTACAGAGGTAAGTCTCAGGTCATTTATTCCCACATGTACTATGAATTAGTCATATTGGTACTTGTTATCCAATGACCTGAGTGCATGCATAATGTGGTGGATCCTAGCCCCTGATAAGCAAATGGCTGTGACTTTCTCCTTACTCAGCCTGGTGAGAGGGACATCAGTGTGTCTCATGATGGAGTCTCCAATGACTAGAATGTTGGATTGTGTGTTAATTTTCCTTATGGGCTTAGAGGTTGAGGCTCCATGAGATGTAGCTCTATGTGTTGATATGGGAGTTGTTTTGAAAGAGTGCATTTGGGGCTGCTGAGGGTATTTGTTATGTGTACTTCATCTAGGAGGTCTTTGTGGTTTAGGAAGGTTACATTTAAGTGCCTCAGCATATGTAGGTCTATATTTCTGCTTTGAATTGTGTATGATGGGAGCAGTGTGTACAACTGACAACCTTATTGATATTAGGAGTAATTTTATGTGATTGTTTTCCCTCCAGTGACATTCTGTAAATACATCTCTCACATACCATATCAGTTTGTTGGAGAATTAACTGGTTGTCAGTAAACATGAGGCAATTTCTACATTGCCTCAGGATGCCCATATCTACCAAGCTGGTACTGGAGATAGTGGGAAAGTTCATATCAATGGCAACAGACCCTTTTTTATTGATTAGACAGTTGAAGAATATAAAGCAATGTCAGGAGTATCCAGTTTGTAACTACGGGGTCAGTGCTTGTCACTGCAAACTAGTTTCCTTGTGTGTAACTAGGTATTGGAGAAATTTCAGTTGCACTTTTACAAACAAAATGTCACTCAAGGTGTCTGAGTCAGTACAGGGTACTGCCAATAGACCCCGAAAATATAAGAATGAATTATTTAGGCAGATATTCTGAAGTTACAAACAAATCAAGCAGTACTTACTGAAAACAAAGAATTAGCTTGTCAAGAATGATGAAAAGAGGGGAGTTGCCTGAATAGTTATTGTCTGGCTGCTACTAGTACTGGTCTCATCACAGTTTCACTCTGCTGGGATGCAATGCTTCTTTACTTCTTCTCTCACCAGAAGCAAAATGTTAGCACCAATCCCAAGATGAGAAGCAGGTCACAGCCTGTTTGGTGAACCACAGTCTTGTCCCAGATGATGCAAGGATCTGTAGACTTGTTGTAGTCTTTTCCTTGTAGATGCCTTGGATAGCAACCAAACCAATCAGGAACATTAAGCACAGACACTTGCTGTCCAACCAAAAACAGTCAGGACTCAATGCACTCTGCTCCTTCACTCACCAGGAAAAGAATACAACCACAAATTCCAAGCTGTCACCTATAAAGCAGTTATTAGGCTTTCTGGTGATCAGCAGTCTCCAGGAAATAATGTCCCTGTACTCGTTCTCTCACCAGGAGAAAACAGAAGCACTAATCTCAGGATGACTACTGAAAGGCAGATGTGGGCTCTCCAATAATTGGTGGTCTTGCAATAGATGTTTAAAGGTAAGATGAAATAAATGGGTTAATACCCTAAACACTGCAGTGTGCACTAAACAGTCAGATATGAAAGGGGTAACTTAAGTTTTAGCTGTCTAAGCGAAGAGCCACTAATTTTAAAAAAGCAAGGCAGATTGAAAGGGGTGGGCACTTTTGTATTCTAGTTCTTTGGAATACAGTGTGATGGCCAATAAATTTAAATAGATGAAGGGGAGTGATTTCATAAAATAATAATTTTGTGCTTACACCAACCAGTGAAAGGGGTGAGGGAAGGAGATATCTGGTCAAATTAACATAAGGGCAGGCAACTAGAAAGACAGTTGTGTTTAAGAACACACCAGCAACAGGGTATAGGAAGCTGGTGAAAATTTTTAAAAATTCTGCGTGACTCACAAGAGACACAACTGTGGTCTCTTTCCAAGTTATAATATGCAATTAAAAACAGAATACATGTAAAACACAGTGTAAAGAAAACAAATCACAGTACACAAAATAGAAAATGGCAATAAAGTAATACAAAATACTAGAAATCAAAAGTGAACTAACCTTGCCCTCACAGCAAGCTGTGGCAGAGTCTGGGTGAGCTTTTCCAGTGAAATACCCCTTTGAAATTTTATCCCTGGGATAATAATTTGTCCTTAAATGGTTTAGCTGCAAAGTGGTTTAGCACTGATTTATGATTACTGTAATGTAATCAATCAACGTAGGGTGTCTCTCATACATTTCTAAGCACTCTTTTATCCATGAATGTGGGATGCTTTCAAATGATCTGTTGTAGTCTATCCATGACATACTTGGATTCTTCCACTTATTACAATTCTCCATTATGACTTTATTTAATAACAAATGATCATTTGTTCTGTATGCGTTTCTTTTGTTACCCTTTTGTTCTATTGCCATGATTGAGTTTTCTTCTAAATGACTATAAACTCCGTCGGCATTAGTTCCTGTGTATAGTTTACACATCATCAGAAGGCAAGTTATTGTTCTATAGTTTCTAGGATATCTTGCAGGTTCACTCTTAAGGAGGAATATAATTTTATGTGTTGTTAAACTGGTTGGTGTCTGTTCAGGGTGTGCATATAAATAGCCTTACTCATGGCTAAATCGTTATGTAAAGATGTTAATTCTTTTAGCAAGAAGTTGCATCTGGGCCTATGGTTTTCCATTTAAGAACATTTCTTAATTTGTTCCCATTTCATATCCGGTACATTTGAACATCTTATTTTTTTTTTTCTTTTAATTCTTCAATCCATTCAGCATCTTTGTTATGCTCTATAGGATCATCATAGACATTTTCCAAAATGTGTCTATTTCTTCTTTTTTGGTGGTGATTCTATTCCTTTTGCCTTCTTTCCCAATTCTCTATAAAACGTTTTGGGGCATCAATAAATTGCTTATTTTGTATTTTTTCTTTATATTTGCCTGCATATCTTTTAAGTTTTTCTGCCTGTGATGATATATTTAGTTTATTATTTTTTGCAATATTGTACGTTAGATCCTGATCTGTTCTGGTAAGCACATTGCTGTTTTCAC
The DNA here is from genome assembly GCF_019279795.1 of Protopterus annectens. Lineage (NCBI taxonomy): Eukaryota > Metazoa > Chordata > Ceratodontiformes > Protopteridae > Protopterus > Protopterus annectens. The sequence goes on along the minus strand of NC_056730.1, from coordinate 1,067,132,927 downwards.
TTCTATCTTTCTGAGTATTTTTGTTGATCTGTTCCCTCTTCTGTACTTTTCTAACAGCAACACTTCTTGTCTTAATTGATTTAGAGATTTCTCTATTTGATACTTTGATCATGGCATTTTATCTCTCCCTTTCCTTTCCCATACTACCCTGCATTTTTGTGGCAAGACTTTATCTGCTATTAATTTAGTTGCACAGTAATATATCCTATTTACTTCTGTTATACTGCATAAATTTCTATGAATAATCTTGATTGCTGTGTTCATTTGTTTATCAGACTTCTAACATTTTGGGTCTTACTAACTTTCTGTAATCTATTTTTTTCATTGATCTATGTCTTATCCATCTCTATTAAATCAAGCAACTCTTCCCTTACACCCTTTTCTTCTAAACTAAGGGCACATTCTTTGTTTTTCATTTCCTGCTGACATTCTACAGAAAATTCCAGAATATCTTCCTGTGTCATATTTTCTTCAGCTTCATCCTGTGTCATCCATGCTCTTTCATATGACAGCAAACTGGCCTATCGCTTCACACAATTTACTCTGTCAGAGTTGTCACATTTTCCTGTTCCTTCCCTTGCTGTGCAACTCCAACTAAACTTTTGTACTCGTTTTGTACTGAAGGCTCCAATGCATTTTCATATGACAACTGATCAGATGCTTCTAACTCCACTGGTTTCTCCTTAATTTGGGGACTAATTGTTCTATCTTGCTGTAATATTATAAGAGTTAGATTTTCTACACTAAATCCCTTACTTCACAGGTAATCCATAATTCCAGTTTCTGTTTCTTTAACTTCTCCATTACTAATCCTCTTATCTACTTCCCCTTTAGTTTCTTATTTTTTGTATTGCTGTGTTTTTTTATAGACTACTACTTCCTTCTACAACAGGGGCGGTATCCTCCCCCAGAGCTTGGCCTAACCCTATTGGAGGAATGTTTCCAATTCTTGAGAATTCTACGTTGTCATTTTTTCCAGTCCTGGCACCAGTGTGCCTACCAGGACTGGGCACTTTTTTTCCCGGGACTTGTGCATCCAGCTGACTTTATTTTCTAACCTACTTCTGCCCATGATATATGCTATATATAATGCAGTTTATATATCAGAGTCATCTTGGTGAGATTTTGGAAAAACAAAGTTCATCTTGGGAAAGTACTCACGGTGAGCTGCCTGTCGGGCGCTAGGATCCGCCACATAACACAAGCACTCAGGTCACTCCAAGGCAAGTACAAATATGACTCAGTCATTGTCCATGCTGGTGTGAATGACCTGAGATGTACCTCCTCGGACTACATGAAAAGAGACATAGAGGAGCTCTCTGAGCATGTAGCCCAGGCCGGTATGACCCTGACCTTGAGTAGCATCTTACCCTCACCAAGAATGATGCCACAATATGAAGACAAGATGATCAATTTCAACAATTGGCTTAAGTATTGGTGTCATTCAAAGGGGATACAATGCCTTTCAGCCTGGGATGACATGCTCGACAAGCCAAAATGCTTAGCTAGGGACGGCTTGCACCTGTCACCCTGGGCTTTCGGATATTGGCAAAGGCTCTTGCTAGCCCCATAGTGCCTTTTTTAGGCAAGGCTCAAAAGACAAACCCACCTCCATAGGTATCACAAGGGATAAGAAACTAAGAGTAATGCTACTCAACGCCAGAAGTCTAAACCTCAAGGTGCACGCACTCGAAACTCTCCTTAGCATGGAGAACATCGATATCTGTGCAGTAACAGAAACCTGGTTCAAGGCTCCTGAGAGCACCCCAGCACTACCAGGTTATACCTCCTACCATGCTTTTCGGCCCCAAAACTTGGACCGAACCACAAAAGGAGGGGGAGTATCAATATTCGTCAGATACCCACACCTCCAGGTTGGTGGCACAGCACGAAGCATCAGAGACTATTCATGTGCAACTAACAGTGGGTAAAACTGCCTTCCAGTTTATAGCCTGTTACAGACCACCCTCCCAAACCCAGGAACCCCTCTCGGCCTTCCTGAGAACACTGGAAAATATGAAGGTCTCTCCAAACATCATTATATTGGGCAAGTTCAACTACCCAAACATAGATTGGGAGCATTACTCTAGCTCCAACACCCTAGCCCAAAGGTTCCTAGAATTTATAAACTCAAATGCTATGGAACAACTTGTTATCACTCCCACAAGAGGGGAAAACATACTGGACCTGATCATCACCAGCATGGGGACTCTATGCTCCAGACCAGAAGTGTATCCCTCACTGGTAAGATCAGACCATAAACTAATCTCACTGGATATTCACATCCCGAGCCCACCCCATGCCCAGAAAACCACAGTGAAAAACTTCTCTAAAGCAAATTTCACACTCCTCAAAACCGAGGTGGAATCCTTCAAAGCCCCCAGGCCTGTGGAAAATATGGCCCAGACTGCAGAATCCTTTATAAACACATTCTATGAACAACTTCAGGAATGCATGGATCATGCAATCCCAAATAAAACCAAGACCCAATCCTCCAAAGGCAGACGTCCTGTCTGGTGGACCCCAGCCATAAGCAAACTATACAATAGAAGGAGGAAGCTACTACATGATAGAGCAAAATCCCAAAAAGGGAAGGCATCTCTGATCAGTATTCGCAAAAAACTCCGAGCACTCATAAAACCGTCTAAGGCCAGCTTCAAGTGAGAAATTGCACAGGACACTAAGGATAATGACAAGGCTTTCTTTAGTTATGTTAGGAACCTGGGTGGGAATTCCCAGATATGCTCAGAATTAGTCCAAAATGACAAAAAATACACCAAACCCACAGACATTGCCAACATCCTAGCTGACAGGTTCAGCGCAAACTCCCCCCCCTCCCCACCAAAAGGGCAAATATCTATCCCAGCAGAGTGCTGCCCCCTGACATCTCAGATGCTCAGGTAAGAGCCGCCCTCTCCAAAGCAAAAAACACAGCATCAATGGGACCAGACGTTGTCCTGGGCTGCATCCTACATGAACTCCAAGAAGAGCTAAACCCAAACATAAAACTACTGTTCAGTCTCAGCCTTACTACAGGATATGTAGCCAAAGAGTGGTGTACAGCAACAGTGGTCCCTCTCCACAAAGGTGGTGCCTCAACGGATCCTGGAAACTATCGCCCCATAAGCCTGACTAGCTTGGTCTGCAAAGCTATGGAAAGGATCATCATGGACCTCATAAATAAAGATTTTGGGGACCTACAGACACTGGATCCTACCCAGTTCAGCTTTGTTAAGGGCAGATCCTGCCTCTTAAACCTGGTCAGTTTCTTTGAAACAGTCACCAAGGCCATTGACGAGGGGAAGGTGGTCCACACAGCCTACCTGGACCTCGCCAAAAGCCTTGAAACAATACCCCACTCGGGAATTATAGATAAGCTCACCAGCTTAAATATAAACCCCTATGTCACTAGATGGGTTGCAAACTGGCTCAAGGACAGAACCCACATGGTTAAAATTGCTGGAGCCATGTCAGACTCCAAACCAGTTACAAGTGGCGTCCCACAAGGCTCAGTCCTGGGACCTCTCTTGTTCGGTATATATTTCTCGGAGGTACAGGCCAACATGGAAGGACTGTGGCTGACCAAGTTCACAGATGACTGCAAACTGGGTGCCATAATCGACTCTCCAGCAGACACAAGCATCCTCCAAAAGGGCCTCATAGAAACAGACAACTGGTGCCAGAGCCATGGCCTCAAGAACGCCAAAAAGTGTATAGTCATCCCCTTTGGGAAAAATAAAGTGCCCACAAATTACCACATAGGTGGTAATCCATTAAGTACAGAAGAAGTAATTAGGGACCTGGGGACCCAAGTTGATAGCAATCTCTCATTTGACAACCACGTGGCCAAAGTGGTTAGAAGAACATTTTATATAGCCCACCTAATCATGAAGGGATTCACATCTAGATCAAGGTGGTCATCGTGCCTCTTTACTCATCCCTCATCAGGCCCATAATTGAGTACAATGCCCCTTTTGGGATGTACCTTACCAGACACCTGCAGCAACTGGAAAGACCCCAAAAGTAACTCACCAAGAGGATCAAAGGGCTCAAACAGATGCCATATGCTGCCCGGTTAAAGAAACTCCAGCTTTACTCAGTGGCATACCGCCTGCTCAGAGGCAATCTGTGCCTGATGTATAAAGCCATGTCCAACCTAGAATTAATGGACATGCTGCACCTCAGAAAATCCAAATCCCATCGAGCTACGCACTCAAGAGACTTGAACCTCAGCACTGAAATAAATAGGACATGCTGGAGGGACAAATTCATAACCCAGAGGCTCCCTTCACTCTGGAATAAAATCCCAGTCCAGGTTAGGCAGAGTCCCTCACTGACTATCTTCAAGAGGAATCGTGATGAGTGGATGGGAAACCGTAGGTTTACCCCGGGTATCACTTCTGTGTCACTGTTGGACAGAGGCACAGTATACTAACCTCGAAAAAGGGCATAGCAAAATTCATTTAAAATGGGTGGCGAAAGCCAAACACACTCTTGCTAGGCTTATAAATGCCCTAGGGCAGATAGCCTAGTATGAACCTATGAACCTATGAACCTAAGACTTGAGGATGAATTCATTTCCAGCAATACTACTCTCCTTTGCTTGCTGATTTTATCATGTCTCCATTTAGACCCCTGTAAGGGGTTCTAGATGTTACAAAAAAGTGGAGCAGGGGAAATCCTGATTATAATTAGTTATTGGGGAGTCGATGAGACACCTGATCAGCAGTAAAACTCCTGGATTACACAATTAATAGTTAAAGCTGCATTGGTGTTTTACATACATTGACAGTTTATACTTGGAAAAAAATCTATCTTTAGTACAGCTGGTTGACTTCTGCACTGACACTGTGGTTTCTTAGGTGAGTCACACAATGTAGAGTGAATAATGGGAGGTAAAGTGTTTTGATTTTTGGAGGACAGTTTCTACGAAAAGAAAAAAAAAATAAGCAAATCAATAAAATATAGAACAAAGGTTGTAAATGTTAATAGTATAAAGTATTGCAGGTAAAGGAAACTGTTACTAATCCTGTAAATAAGAAGGAGAAAGAGAGAAAGTTAAAAAAATGACAGTGTATAAACTTGATGCCCAGATTATCTCACTGTAGTATTTTATGTTTCTGAGTCATGCTGCCATGTTGTTTACCCTCACATGGATTCATAGCTAGCCTCATTTCCATAATTTCACTCATTTGCATGTCATTATACTGCCTTGTGCATATGAAGCTGGCCATGATGTTTTGCTGGTTAGCACCACAACTCTTCCTACTTCTCTGAGTAGGCTCCACCCTGCCACTGCTCACCATGCTGTTTCATGTAGCACACTGCAATAATTGTTTCCAAATACCAGCTATGAGGTGGATAAAGGACAAATATAAGGCATTTCAGAAAAAGAAAGGTGATTTCACTTAACCTAAATGAGAAATTTATATTAAAGAATGGTAGTGATTTTGTTATGACTAAGTTTTTTCATGGCTTCTGCTGCTTGTATATTTTGTCAGTGAGGTAAACCCACAAGGCTCTAGGGACTCTTTTTATGGGTGACCTGTCAGCACTGTCTTAAGTGTCTTGCTCAGTGTCATACAGTAGGCAAATGGGAAATGACAGAATAAAACTCTGTACCATGGGATGAAACTCATTAAAAGTTCAGTGTCTTAATCCTCTGCAATATACTGACAGGCAATAATATCCTGCACCAGTAGGCTTAATTCTTGTTACATGACATGTATTTCTCTTTTCAACTGAGCACTTTTGTTGATTCACTAATACAGTAGCTGTATTTATATATGTCTAGATGTATTTCTCCTTTGCATGATTATAGTAATTAAATAAAATGCGTAGTTTTCTGTAGAGAGTTTTTAATCAGAAAAAGAAGTAAATGTCCTGAATATGTATTACCTGGAATCCTTATTAAAGAGGCATTATTGTACATGTGAAAATGCAGAGATTAAATAATAACTCCAGAATGGTATTAAAAATTTGACTACCTATCTAGAAAATGTCTATACTGCAAAGTACTTAATTGCATTTGTTATAAGAATACCACTACTCCCCTCCCAGAAATCATGCACTTTTAGTTTCTAAAATGATTTTACATGTTTCAGGGAAATTAGAAGGTAACAAAGAAAGTGACTGTTGTTGTCTTGGTTTAATTACAATTTAGAAAAATTCTCCAGTTGTGGACAAGACTTTTTTAAATAAGCTGAATGCTATTTATCATTTATTTTAAAATTTCTGTGCAATGCTTCATTACATAATGCATCACTTCATTTTAGACTCTTTGTCAATAGAACATTCTTTGGATAGCTAGATTAAGTATTAAGTTAGAATTCTAGTATATTAATTGTATGACAACCGGCTTTCCCAGCATATAAGTAATATGTTTAGATGTACTATTGTCGGTTAAAATGTAAGGAATGGAGTGAAATACTTTAATAAAACTTAACCTGGGTATTCAATAAACTCAGTGTAGGTATACTGCAAAGTGTGCACATAGTTTACGTGTTTGTGCTGTGAGCAGCAGCGCTAACTAAATATTCATGCTGTGCACCATAGTTAAAGGTAAACAAATGTGGTTTTGTGCTCAGCAACTGTTTTACTGGCCAGAAAACCATATAAAGCAACATGGACAACAGCAGACATGTAAACCTATTTACCTACAGGTAAACTAGGTCAGTGTGTTTGCGTGAAATGCCAGAATGATTACCAGGGTTATTAAAACAGCAATGTATATATTTCCAACACATTATATGACAGTGTATACAGTGCATAGTGTTGCGGAAACCTGCTTCAGGCATACTGAACAAAAGGTTATGTAAATAATCAGTAAGGGTACATAGACTGCATTATAAATAAACAGGAGAAGTTTGTGTATTGAATAGGAACACACAGATGACTTGTAGGAATGAACACTGGGAGAGAGCACAGGTGAAACATGATAATGTACAGCAGATGAGGGCATGTCAGTGAAGACAACTGTAGCATGAACACTAATCACATATCAATATGATACAGTATGGACTGCCTAGTGAACGTATATGCAGAATGTACAGTCACCCAGGATGATGCTACAATATAAACAAGAAATGATTGACAACAACAATTGGCTTAGCTTCTGGTGTCAGTTCACATGGATCTAGTATCTTTCAACCTGGAATGAGATGGTTGATAGGCTACACTGCTTTGCCAGAGATGGTCTGCACTTGTGTCCTCCAGGCTGTTGGATACTGGCAAAGGTGCTTGCCTTTCCCATAGTGCTTTTTTAGGCAGTGTCAAAACAACAAAAATTCTGATGTAAAAAAATCCACTCGAGACAAACTCAAGGTTCGGCTGCTTAATGCTAGGAGTCTAAACATGAAGCTGCACTGGAGGAAATTGCCAACCTGCTAGCAGACAGATTTGTTGAAAGCTTCACCCCTCGTGGACCCACAGGCCATACCCCAAAGTGTACCTGACAACAGTTCTATGTCAAGTATCTCTAGAGCTCAGGTCATATCTGCACTGTCCAAGGCTAAAAACACGGCCTCAGTGGTACCAGATAACATCCAAGGCTGCTTACTAAACAATCTAAAACAGGATCTAGCAGGCTCACTTAGCTTCCTTTTTAACCATAGCCTGAAAACTGCCTTTGTTCCTGCAGAGTGGAAAATGGTAACAGTAATCCCCTTGCATAAAGGGCATCTTCAACTGACCCTGGGAAATATAGACTCATAAATCTAACCAGTCTCATCTGCAATGCCATGAAAAGAATTATCATGGACATTATCAGCAAGGATGCAGGTGACCTTCAAACTCTAGACCCAAACCAATTTGGCTTTGATAAGAGTATATCATGCTTATTAAACCTAGTAGATGTCTTTGAGAAAGTCAAGCTTGATCTGGGCAAGGCTTTTGACACAATCCTCCACTTAGGTAACATTGAGAAACTCTCCCAGCTGGGGATTAGTCCTTATGTCACTAGATGCATAGCCAGTTGGCTCACTGACAAAACACATATTCCCCTGGATTTACTAATCTTCCATGCAGGACTGGCTTAGTCTTGCACGGAAGTGGCCGTTTAGGAGCAGGACAGCAGCACGCCATCCATATTAATGAAGGCGCACTGCCTGAGCTCCTAACCTTACATGGAGTGTGTAAGAGTGCAGGGGGCGTGTCTGAGAACAGAGCTTTCAGGAAAATACACACCCCCACAATGAAGAACAGCAGAAAGGCTAAAGGAATGAGTGAGACCTCTCATAGGTGTCCGCATATCCCCAGCAACATTCCCCCATGTGTACAACAGCAATAGTAAATACAAATCAAATAAACAAACCTATGTTTTTTTTTATTATGAATCCGATTAAAGCTAACCGTAGGTGTGCGAGTCTGCCCATTGCTTAGCTATGGTTAATGCAGCTTAAATGACTGAGGAGGATAACAAGGAAGATATATGCAAATGAAGCAATATAGCAATATTGTAGTGGGCAGAGCATTCATCTTATGAGCAGGCATTCACGGTTTGAGTCCTACTGCAGCACATTCCATTTTCCATGGCAAATCACATTATGACCAATATTTTAGTTGCATAACCTACTAAATAACATATATTTGTGAACTGGAGTACTGCATTAAATGCACATGTGAGGTGTTAGTGTCATAACATTGCAAAGTCCCAGATAAGTACATGTGCCCCATACAGTATATGTACACAGGAATTATGGATACAAATGGAAGGTAAAATGTGTAATGAATGACAACGCCATACAGTTTCCAAACCCCCCCACCTTCCCAAGAACCATTAGATACTACTGTCTAAATCAGTGCAATTGTAAGTGGGAGTAAGCACTAGTAAGCAAGTGTAAGTACCGATAAGCATATTTAAGCACTAGTAAACGAGTTTAAGTTTGAGTGGGGGTAAGCAATGCACACACAGGTTAAGCAATATTGAAGCTAACTCTCTGTAAGCATATTTAACCGGAGGTTAGAATTGCTTACCCTCACATAAACCTGCTTACATCTGCTCAAAAGTGCCTTAATCACTCTGTATCCAATGTCCCTTGTTCTGCCCAGCAACAAAATAAACAGCTTTGCAGGTCCTGACCCCAGGACCCTATACAGTATAGTCACAGTAGTTAACCACCAAACCATCACAGCATAACAGAAGAATGAGGTATCACCAAACAAGTCCTCACTATAGTAAAATCAAATTGAACCTGTGAAAGGAATCAGTATACAGTGATATGTTCTATAACCCACTACATAACATAAATATATGAACTGGAGTACAGCAGTAAGCCCAGATGTGAGGTGTAATTGTAATAGACTGTTGAAGTCCCCAATAAAACACAAGGACCCCATACAGTGTATGTACACATGAATTGTGTAAACCAGACATATATATATATATATATATATATATATATATATATATATATATATATATATATATATATATATATATATATATATATATATATATATATATATGATGTAATGAAAAAGAAATCAATGCCAAAATGAAAATATAATGCAAATTCTAATGTAAGCAATGCTAAGCATTGCACAGGCTGGCTTAGGAGGTGTAAGTAATGTGTAGGCCAGCTAACTCAATGTGCCCAGTGGTATACCCCTTTAAACAATGCCAAGCTTAGGTAAGCAGGTTTGCCCATAGCCTAGCCTTTTCAAAATCAGCCAATCACAGAAAAGTGCAGGAAATCTGCCCTATGTAAACCCAACAGGCAGGAATACATCTTATAACTGGTTGTAACTTCCCCTTGCAGGCACAATGGCAGAAAGGGGAGAAAGTATGCACTTCTGAGTGCAGCATTGGGGCATCCAGGAGTCCAGAGTCATGGCAGGACTCCTTGTCAAAGTCCATGAGCAGAGACTGCTGCAGGGCCAGTACCAGGGTTCCCAATATAAGGCAGAAGTCTGGGACCATCTTGCCCATGACATCACCAGTGCCACTGGCATACCCCAAACTGGTGAGCAAGTCAGGCATCACTATGCTGACCTGAAGTGATGTAAGGGGGACCTCTTGGAGCAGTGGATCCAAGAGGCTAGAATGGCAGGGACTGTCCCAGCTTTGTGTAAGTATCATTCCACTATGTGTGCAATAATTGCCAGCTCATGTATATCATGGATAGGTATGGCTAAATATTCCTCTTATGACCTCCCCAGCTGCAAGTGAGTGGGCCATGAACCAAGAGGCCCATAGAAGTCACCTAGAGAGGTTGCGACGTGAGGCAGGTCAGTAATACTCTTGCATGTACTGTCATAGGAAATAAATCTAAAAGTATTAGTAAATTAATTGCCTGTATAAAACCTGTATTGTTTAAGGCAAGTACTGCATACACCGGAGAATTTGGCAGGAAGAGTCTCATATAAGTTGTATACAAATAAAAGCATAATAGCCTGACAATAAAGGTCTAACTGCTGGACTGCATGTGTATACTCTGGTATCATATGGTAATGTAGATTTGCAATCACGTAATGTTACTGTTGTATTAAGCACTGTTACCCATACTGTGCACCATAAATAGAATGTGTAGGAATGCCTGTATATGACTGGTGTAATCCCCAGAGGCCATTTAGTACAACTGAGAGACACATAGACAAAAAACAATGAAAAGGCAGACAACAAAATCCGAATAGCACATGCAACTAAAATGTGAACTGTCTTATTTTTAGCACACACAGCCATGGTTCAAATCCTGTCGGTGGTGGTAGGCTGCATACAGAATCATACCCAACAACTGTACAGATATGTCCAGAATGTCCAGTAAAGTGGCCCATATCTGCTACCTGTCAACCTGTTCTCTGGGAAATCAGTGAGATGATCCCAGACGTATAGGCAGAAAACAGGAAATACAACTGATTGACACACATCTATGAGAACAAAGCAGGCTCACTAGCAATTCCCCATAACCTTATGAGAGTAAGAAGCCACGTATATCCCATTTATACCCCAATGTTGTCACGCTGTGGCCAGAGTGTGTACAGTAACAGAGTGAGATGTATGTGCATAATAGTAATGTGGAATCTGGTACTGTGTGTGGCAACATTCAGGTAGTGCTAACAAACATTTCTCCCACAGGTTTGTCAGATACCAACACTGTGCCCAGAAATACAAGAATTATAGCCTGTAATGGTACTGTTTACTTTGGTATTGTATGGCATTGTGACTGATGCAGTTGCTCTGAATAATAAGGTATTACTCATCACTGTCACTCACACTGTCCTACAAAATATAACTGTCTAGGAAATCCTGTATAAGAGTGTTGTAATACAAGGTCAGAATGCAAAACCACAGGAGAATTATAAGACAGAAAGCAGACAGGAAATATACAGCAATATCTTTATAGCACATACAACTCTGATGGACAGTGTTTAAGTTGTAGCAGAAACAGCCATGGTCTGAATCTTGGGAGTGGAAGTAGGCTGCATACAAAATCATACCCCACAACTGTACAGATAAGACCAGAATGTCCAGTATATGGGGCAATATCTGATGCCTGCCACCCTGCCCCCCCTGGGAAGTCTGTGGGATGATCCCAGATGTTTAAGCAGCAAACAGGGAATACAACTGATTGTCACACATCTATGAGAACAAACCTGTCACTCTAGCAACTCCCAAAACTGTTATGAGAGTAATAAGCCAAGTATGTTCTATCTATGCCCCCATGTTGTCAAGCTGGGACTAGATTGTGTACAGTAACAGAGGGAGATGTATGTGCATAATACTAAAGTGTAATCTGGTACTTTGTGTGGCAGCATTCAGGTAGTGCTAACAAACATTGCTCCTAGATGTATGTTGGATACGAACACTGTGCCAAGAAATAAATACCTTGATACATGGTCTGATGAAGTCCATTTGTTTGGACAAAAACGCATGAGAGTACCTGTGGATTGAAAAGCATTAATGTGTATGTTCGATTTGTGTCATTAAACTTTTCGAAAGAAGAATCGAGTGTTCTTTCTGGCTGACTGCACTCTTTTACAGTTTTGTTGGTTTTTTTGAGTGCTATCCACTATCATTACCTTGATACATGGTACTGGTACTGTTTACTCTGGTATTGTATGGAAATGTGAGTGTTGCAGTTGCTCTGAATAATAAGGTATCACTGATTACAGTCACCCACACTGTGCCACATAATATAACTGTGTAGGAAAGCCTGTATAAGAGTGTGGTAAGTCACTAAAGGTTGAAGAGGGCAATAGTCTAGATATGTCCTGGTTCACCTGCATGTGGACAAGACATGGCCAGAGTCTGTGCAGAAAGAGATGGACAGCTATGTGCACAACATCAACCCAGAATCTGGGAGTATGTGTAGAAACAGTTAGTGTTAACAAACATTTCCTCCACAGGTATACCAGGTAAGAGGTGTATACTGCAGGTAAAACCAGTTCATGTATTTTTCAAATAGTACTCGATTTCACTTACCTTATATTTTGCTTTATGTATATCCATACGTGTTATGTAGCTTGGAAGATTTTTCCTTACTCTTAAGCTAAAATGTAATATACTAGTATAATTTGCTAAATATCAGTAATGTACTTATGTTATTGTGATTCTATTCTGAAGTGTGGAGCTTTTCTCCCAGGGCCTCCACTGAAAATGGACATATATTCAGTTGGACTAGCCCAGACAACAAATGTAAAATAAATGTATAAAGATGATGACAGCCATATTACT